>NC_090448.1:166258965-166562199 GCF_031143425.1 Pleurodeles waltl | reverse complement strand
AGAGGTGGAAAGATCTTAAACACCACTGTGTCCATAATAGACCTTATAAACATGATCCTCTGCACAGAAGTCAGGTTGGACGTTTGTGCACTGATAGAAAACTCAAGGTAGTACAGAAGGGTTACTGTTATCTTGACGTTGTTTGTGACTTGACTTCTGAGAGCTCGTCTTGAACAGCCTGGTCCAGGAATATATCTCTACCTGACCTTGAAAAATGAACTGTGACCACCACCATCACCTTTGTAAATTGGACTGTGGTGGACTGGCCATCACCTTTGTAAATACCTGAGGAGCCAAGGTGAGGCCAAAGGGTAAGACGGCAAATTGGAAATGTCCTAACCAGCACATGAACTGCAGGCACTGACTGTGGGACTACAGGATGGGCTCAAGAAAGTACACATCATGCAAGTTCATGGATAGTATCCAAACTTATAGGTCTAAAGGATAAAGAATATAAGCCAGAGTGGGCATTTTTAACTTGTTGTTCTATAAGAATACATTAAAAGACTTTAGCTCCAGGATAGACCTAAGCCCTTCGTCCTTCTTAGGCCACCGGAAATAACAAGAATAACACACCTCACCTTGCTCTGGTTCTGGCACCCTCTGAATGGCTGCTCTGACCAGGAGTGAAGTTACCTCCTTTTGAAGGATGGTTGCATGGTCAGCTGAACCTTGAGATTGGGGGTATGGTAGATGACAGGAAGGGGATGGCATGGCATAACACCTTTGAATGATTTGCAGTACCCCCCCCCCCCCCAATCTGAAGTAGGGGACTCAAGCAGGGGAGGATAAATCAGAGCAGATAGGGCTCCATGAAGCAGTGGAGGAGGGAGGTAAAGACTGCTATTCTAGGTGGTGTGTGCTGCCTCAGCTTCCAACACATCCCCTGGAGCTGAGAAAAGTCTCAGCTAGGTTTTGAGGGCCACGACTACCGATATACCAGGCAAATAGTCCATAAATATCCTATATTATTGGTGGAGTTAGTGGGCCATGAAAGCATCCTAGGGAGCAAGTGGTCAGCTTCCTGTGCTTGAACCTCTCCAGTGCCAAGATGGCTTTGTCCCCAAAGATTGTGGATCTGTCAAAGAGTATGTGCATCATGGATGCCTGGATATTGCCAGAAATATCCAGAAATATTTTGCTGTATGTTGTCCATCCTAAATTGTTTGGGGTGAAGTTTGTTTCGAGTTTTTCTGGGACAGTCAACATGACATTACAGGTGATGTCCCATATTGCAAGTGGGTGGCAGCCCAGAGACACACCACCTTCAAAGAATGCAGGGCCAGGCTGCCAATGGAAACAATCTCTTACTGATTGTGTCAATGTGTTTTGACTCCCTACCTGGCAGAATAAAAAGGAAAGTGTTAAAGTACATCTTGCTTGTCGAAGCTGTATCACAAGAATTTCCTGAGTTGGTTGTTGGGTCAGGAAAGCTGGGTCACCATGGGCAGGCCTAAGTCACCTGGCCACAGGTCGACTGACAATGGGAGACAACAATAGCTTCACCCACACAACTATTAAAGCGTTTATTAGAGCCTCTTTGATGAGGCAGGCCCCTGCTGTAAAAGTTCGGAAATTAACCTATATTTAATATCTCCACTAGGTTATTGTAAATCAAGGACTTCTACAACCCTGTGTACCAGCACCAAAAAGAAAGAAGCACTTTCCTCTGTGGGTGGAGGTGATGAGGATTCTATCTCGGTCTCAGTAGAGGTGTCCAACCACCTAGAATTATTTAGGCTGATGTACAGACCACCTTCAGTGTAATGAGTAGGGAGTAAGTTGGCTGCCTTTTCATTGCCACTGTGAGATATAGACTCAAGCCCTTGGAATGAAATGAAATCAAAACTGTCTCCAGTATTCTACAAAAATGACATTGAGGAATGAGCTGGGGATCACTTTCCAGTGATGTTACTTTCATTTTGGCTATTTCGTAGCACAATATGGGTTTGGCTTCAGGTCGGAGATCGACCTCAGGGTTGGTCCAGCATAGCTGCTTTTGCATTCGGCACCACCTGCACATTATTACATAGTATCTTCCTGTATAACTTACCTATACTATCGAAAAGTGACAAAAGACAATCATTTTAATCTTCCTTTTTTTAAGACCGGGATCATTAAAGCATGGTGCCAGGACTGATGGAATAATCCTGTCTGATATATAAGGCTGGACAAATACATTAAATGGCTAAACCCAAATGTCTGTGTAGAAAGAAACATGTTGGGACATAATCAGTCAGAGGAGCCTTATTTTTTTTTCAGAATAAAAGTCCAGATGTACTAACATAGTATTTGCAAAAAAAGGTTAAAATTTGCGCACATACTTTTGAGTATGGTATTTTCTGAACCGAGCTACATTCTAATGGGTCGGTTCAGAAAATACAGATTTACAGTGTGTCTCAATTCAAAATACCTCATGAAAATTAATGAGGCATGTTGCAAACTGTGACTCACTACGATTCACTGCCATCACAGGAATGGTGGCTGCCCGGTTCAGCAAACCACCATGTCTGTTATTTCTTTAAATAAAGCAATTTTGTTATGTAGCCCGTTTTCCTTAATGAAAACAGAGTGCTTCAAAAATAAGTTTTTAATATTATTTTTTAAGAGTAGTGTGTGATCCCCTGGACTACTGCCTACCCCAAAAAAAATTTTGGGGACATTTACAGAGGGGCAGAGGACCAACAGGGACCCCTCCCAATTTGCTAACTGGTTGAACTACATTTTAACAGTTTGCAAAATATTAATGTTGTATGATCGGATTTGAGTTGCAAAGCATTGATGCATACCATAAGGAATCTCGCTGAATCGGTTCAATACATTCGCAAAACAAATTTACTTGTTGGAAACCCTGCAATTTACAGAATCTCAGTGTTTGCAACAAGAAAATGGTTTCACATATCTGGCCCCTAGAGCTGGCTGGATTTCTCCCCATCTAATTTAGTCCTGGCCCCTTGACATACCTATGTAAAAAAGATTGTGTCCAGAGATTTTCATTTTTGATTTGTGTTTTTGGATCATTAGAGAAGTTTTTTAGCTTGGGTAGAAATTGCTAATCCGGGCCGATTTTTGTTGGACAACATTTTAAAAAATGGCAGATGTGTTGCAGTGATAATGTAATATTTCAGGAACCATGAGGCCTATATACTTCATTTTGCTGTCAAAAAATAGATTTTGGGGGTCACATGGTCTTAAGGAGACAGAAAATAACTCCCTCTGGCATTTTGAAAAAGGCAGCTATATAATGATGTGTTTTACCCATCATATTGGTAATTTATTTAATATTGTTTTTGTTTCAGGTTTTCCCGTAGATTCAAATTTGTAAACAAGAGCAAAGCAGGTGGTAGTAGAGGATTTTTTCCTCCTGATAGAGTGTGCTAACTACACAATCTGGGGACTTGTTCAACAAAGAAAAATGGGTCATATGCCAAACTAATCTGAATGAAAACATCAACTGCAGCTGGACTGAAGAGAGTTTGAGGTGCTGCAGAAATACGGTAAGATAAAGTTCACAACAGTCTGAAACTGATGGGTGAGGAGGATCAAATATTTTATCATTGTAACAACAAGTGCTACAAGTAGTATACAAAGCCTGGAAAAAATTCCCATAAAATAGCAGAACCAATGAATCACAACAAGAATACAAGTCTTCTGAGAAAGCGACGATAACAAAACCCAACTCCCATCCACTCAGAAGATCGATGACTACCCCTCGTCCACTTCCAACAACTGACCAGAAAGCAGAGGATCTTCAATGTGCTATCTGTGGTTTAGCCAGAACAAGGGCCAAAGAGAGTGAAGAAAAAACAAAGTACAGAGTATGTGAGTCTCAAAGAGCAAACATGTTTTTATCTGCCCCTAATTTCTTCCAAGATTACGCTTTCAGTCGAGTAGCTTTTCTAAACAGCGAGGTGAATGTATTTGCTGCGGATTTCTATGCCCATCCGAAACTACATGCATGCATACATTCAAAAATAGGAATGTACAATGAGCTCCCAGCAGCAATGTAACCGCCAGCCTTCAATTAAGTTTGAACGCTTTGAAAAAGCAAATTAAGTTTTAAAGCCACTCAGAAGTCACAGGTAATCTACTGTGCTGCCTACGGGCCATAGGCATGCTACTGTGCGGACTACGGGTTCACACTCAAAGAAATAATGATCAACATTGATGAAACTGTACTGATCCATAGTAGTGAAATTAAGATTTATATGGTGAGAATGTACAATGGCAGAATTCGTTTTTGTCAGTCTAACAAAAAGAATGAACCACTTATGCTGTTCTCAGCTGATTTGACTCCTGGACTTTTTGCTGCCAAACTAAGATTACAGGTTGCAGTAAAATCAGGTAGGAACTGTTTTAAGAAATGTCCTGAAAGGTTTACGCCCTCTTTTTGAGAGACCTCCAAAGCCGCTGCAGCCAACAGACCACTAATGCTGGCGATCTGCTGATCGTCATATTAGGAGTCGCTGGAGGACTTCTGCCCATTTATGGGTGGAAGTCTGACTCCAACGAGGCGGGTGTATTGCCAGCGCTGACACGCCAGCAAGACTCCACCCGCCGTATTACAAGCCATAATACGGCATCGTGGAGTCTTGTTGCTGTGGTGGTGCTGGCAGTAAAAAAACGCCAGGACCCATCCCCTCCCATACAACCAGCTTGCCGGATAAGGTAAGGTGATCGTCCGAAGGGAGGGAGTGTTGGGTGCATGTGTGTGGTGTGTGCGTGTATGTATGTGAATGGGGGTGTATGAGTGCCTGTTTGTGAGTGACTGGGGTGCATGTGTGCAAGTGTGCGTATGCAGAGAGGGGAGTGTGTTAATGTATGAGTGCATGGAGGGGTTAGGGGTATGAATGAATGTGGATGGGGTGCGAGTGTGAGCAATTGTTTGTGGATAGGGGTGAGTGAGTGTTTGTGGATGGGGGTGAGGGAGGGTATTTGTTGGAGCGTGTGTGCGTGTGCATGTGTTTGTGTAAGTGGACGGGGAGGGGGGTGCGTGTTTGTGTGAGTGAACAGGCAGAGTGGGTGAGTGTATGTATGCGGTGCAGGGGGGAGTGGGTGTACGTATGTGGTGCAAAGGGAGGGCGGGTGGGGGTGTTTGGATGGATGTGTTCAGTTGGGGGGGTGTATGACAGGTGGGGAGTGTATGGAGATGTGGGGACATGTGTGCATGTGTGTGCCAGCGACAGGAATGAGGATTCCTGTTGCTGGGTGCATTACCGCCAGGGTTTTCGTGGCGGGGCGACCACCATGGAAAGCCTGGCGTCTGCAGCCTCATAATCCAGGCCGCAGGTGTTCAACGCTGGTGAACAAACGCACAGGCGGGTCAGGTGGCATTGTGGCGGTTTGGCTTCTGCCAGACCCCACAACTTGTAATGCAGTGGTCTTTACTGCCGGGTCCGCAGCATTAAGACTGCCACAGTGAGGCTGGCGGTCTGATGAGTGCCAGCCTCATAATGAGGGCCATAGACTTTAGACTTAATGACAAATTTTGTGATGCCCCAGAGCTCTGCAAATAATGGAAGTCAACAAGAATGCCTGATATTGTCTTAACATTTTTTACACCACTGTTTTAAATCAGCAAAGCAAAATTGTTAAAAACTTAAATTCTTGAGTTCGGAACAGAAGCCAACAACATTGATGATGACTTTGAAGATTTAAGTGAAGAAGTGAAAGACAATCCCATGAACCAACAAGCTTATGCTGTGCAAATGAACTATCTTTTCCAAATCACCTTTTATGAATTACATCATGGCAAAAAGAAAACTCCGCTCAACATGATGACAGCCCACGCAATCTATGACAAGTCTAAAAGTAGACAGCTAATTACTTCAATGAATAGGAATGGTGTATCAACACGTTGTAATGACATAGCACGGAGCAGGAACTTGTTAGCAGCTCATGCTGCAAAATCTTGTAAATCCAAGAGCACACCACTTCCAAGTCACTTTACCAGGAAAGGATTTACAATTGCTGCTCTTGAAAATTTCGATTTTAAAAACAGCACTTCTTTGTCTGGAACATCCAGCACACATGACACTGCCATGGTGTTTTTTCAAGACTGTACCAATGAAGTAGCTGCTGAAAAACAAGCTGTGTCAGTTGTAGGCATAAACAAAGTTGCAAACTTATAACCCAACTGCCTTGCCAATGTGTACAAAATCACTAGAAGCCATCAGCACATCCCAGTCTACCACAAAGTTTTAAAGTGGCTGAGGAAATGGATCTTCTTCTACCTGATGCTGCGGTCCACAAAGCTTATTTATGTGAAGTTATCATATTGCTTATTCTGTGCAGACTGAAGGATGAAGAAAACCAGTTCCTCCATGGGCTGGAATTCATGCTCTGATCTCCCAGAATATCATCCCACTGAAGAAGGTTGGGTTTTTATCATTAATACCATCTTTAGTCACAAACTACGCAACAATATACACAGATTTAAAAAAAATCCAAAATGTGGATGCTCAGCTTGAAGACCAGCCTATTCAGCCAATGTTCTGCAATGAATGTGTTTTCCATATTGTAGCTGACATTTTTATGAGCAATCCAGTAGAATTTGATGATCTTTATGAAAGGATGGGTGTTTTCCACATGACAAAAGTTGTGTTGTAGTGTTCAGGACGTTTTCTCAGTGGATGTGAAATAGAGGATGCACTTATTAAGGCTGAAATGTTTGGAAGTAAAACTATCCAGTCAGTATTGAGCGGAACACATTATGTCCGTTTGTTACAGGGTGTGCTCATCATATCTGAGGCTATAGAAACATTGCATTGGAATGCTTTCTGGAACAAGAATGACAAATTAAGTTTTGCATATCTAATCTCAGAAGTGAACTAGGCACAGGGTGCACTTCATTCAAAAGACATAATGCAATACACTCAGTTCAAAATCAGAAAACCTGAAAAGCAAGTGTGTAGAGATTGTCAAAGAATGTGAAGAAAAATCTGAACTTTGCAAGTACTGGGGAAATGTTTTACACAATAGCTCTAGTGAAAAACTGATGCTGATCGGGAAGGTGATTGGGAGCTACACGTGAAGACTGTGGAGTTACTGGTTACTGTGTTTTACGAATTCAGTTGCATAAACTATGGGTATGGGTCCTAGTACTTGGAAAAAGAGTGAAGAAGCTAGAGGTAAAAAAACAAAAAAAAAACATACAGCTACAGAAAATTCATCCAAAGACATTTTGTGATGAAAAACAGAGAGGGAAGGTTCAATGCTGTGGCTCCAGATATAAAACCGGAACAGACGATCTAGAGATCACAGAAAAGCTGCAAGGGAATTGTTGGTCAGACACGTAAAAGTGAATATGTTGCTCAATGGCAACTAGTTTACCTGGAACTCCTTTCTATTTTCAATGTTTTCAGAGAGACGACAAATTCAAAATTAATGGACCATCGTGAAAATGTTCCTCACCATGAACTGTGGCATTATGAATGGTTTAGGTGGGTACAAAAAGGTGAGTTCCTTAAGGAACCTCCCCACAATGGGAGACTTGAATAGAGAAGGTTGATCTGGCAATCTAAGAAAGGCTGAGATATCAGATTAGTAGCCTTTAAGGGTGCCTAAAGCAGAGCCCTGCTGGGCAAGAGGGATGATAAACAGTAGAACCTCAGAAAAAGGTGCAGAAAGGGAATCAATAGATTTATTGGTACACCATGCAACAAATGTATGCCAATGACAGGTGTATACCATTTTGGTGGAGGGATTCCTAGCTGCCAATATCACATGGCTGACTTCGGGCAGAAGGTTGAAAACTGTCAACTGCCATCACTCAATCTCCATGCAAGAAGGCAGAGACTGGACAGGTTTGGGTGGAGAGCCATCCCCTACTATTGCGACAGAAGATCCTCCCGAAGGGGCAGTATGATCGAAGGATCTGTGGCCATGCTCAACAGCTTGGAATACCAAACTCTTTTTGTCCAGGGGATAGCCACAAGGATTACATGGGCCCGGTCGTTCTTGATCTTTTTCAGAACTCTGGGCAGAATTTGTAGTGGCAGGAAGGAGTAAATGAGGCCTTAGTTCCACTCAGGATGAAAAGCGAGTGCTGCCTTGGAAACTACAATGCGCAAAACAGTTGACATTGTGCATTCTCTAGAGAGGCGAACAGATCTAACCAAGGCTCTCCCCACTGCTGAAAGAGATCTTGCGCCACCTCCGGATGGATACCATGCATCAACAGCTAAGTTTGTCTGCTCTGGCTTTCAGACAGCCCACCAGATGTTGAACAATCAAGGTTATGCCCTGGTGTTCCAGCCACGTCTAGAGGCGCAGAGCCTCTTGACAAAGAGTCAATGACTCCACTCCGCCCTGATTTTTGCAATACCACATAGCGGTGGTGCTGTCTGTGAACACCTGCACCACTTTCTCTTTGCGAGAGGGAAGGAATGCTTTCAATGCAAGCATGATTGCTCGGACCTCCAATAGACTGATGTGGAGACTGCGCCCACCCGAACTTCAGGCCCCACTGCTGAGCCCCCATATGCCATCTGGCTTGTGTCACTAGCAGGATGCAGGAAACCATGCGGCCCAGCAGCCTCAGAGTCATTCTCACTGAAATCCAGGATAGAGGCTGAAACATCTGTGTCATAGCCTGAATCTCCTGAACTCGCATTTAGGGAGGATTAGCCAGAACTGCACTGTGTCCAGAACAGCTCCGATGAAGGGGAGCATTTGAGAGAGAGTCAGGTGTGACTTTGGCACGTTTATAGTGAACCCCAGCGAATGAAAAAGGTTTGCCGTAGTCTGAACAGTCTGGGCATGCTCGCCTTCAACAGCCAGTTGGCACGGTAGGGACACTTGAGGGGCGCTGCTAAGGCCGAAGGGGAGATCGGTAAATTGAAAGTGCTTGTGACCTACCACCAATCGCAAGTAACATCTGTGGACAGGCAGCACAAGTATATGGAAGTAGGCGTCCTGCAAGTCCAATGCTACCATCCAGTCTTCTGTGTCCAAGGCAGACAGGACCTGAGCCAGGGTGATCATTTTGAACTTCTCCTTCCTGAGGAAGAGGTTGAGGGCCTGGAGGTCTAGAATAGGGCTAAGTCCCTTCTCCTTTTTGGGCAACAGAAAGTAGAGGGAATAACAACCACAACCTATTGCTGGTGCAGGGACCCTCCCTATGGCTCCCTTGGCCAAGAGAGCTGCGACTTCCTCACGTAGAAGTGCTAAGCGGTCATAAGATGGTGGCATGGGTGGAGGTGTAGTCTCAAAGGGAAGGGAGTAGCCCCTTCAGACTATTTGCAAAAACCCATCTTCCCATCGTGATGGATTCCTAGTGAGGCAGGTAATGGCGGATCCTGACACCATCTGGCCCAGGATGTTGTGACTAAGTAGGAGGGTTTGGAGGCTTCTACAGGGGCAGGGGTGGACTGGGCAGACGTTCGGCTCCCTGACCCATGAACCCATGGGATTCTGCATTCATGGCCTTGTAGTAGCTGAGTGGTATGCACAGCTCATGGCTGGAAGGTAAAGGACGCGGGAGGGAGTCTCCTCCGTGGCCACGAAATGGGCACAAACTGGACTGTGCTGGGTAAGGTGCTGCTGCAAGGCCAAGGGACTGAGCCGTAGCCCGGGACTCCTTAAAATGCTCGAGCACCATTCCACTTTGTCTCCGAAGAGACAGGTGCCATTGAAGAGCATGTCCATGAGAGACTGATGGATATCCCATGAAAAGCCAGACGTCCTCAACCAAGCGTGGCGTCTTAAGGTCACTGTTGACGCCTTAAGGCCACCATCAACGCCACCAATCTATGTTGTGAGTCGGTCGTGTCCAGCCCGCAACAGATTGTGAACTTGGCTGCATCCCTCCCATCAGCAACGACTTGGGAGATGATTATGGCCCAGGCCTCATCAGGGACCTGCGGCAACACCTGCGCGATCATTTTCCATATAGAATGGGTGTAGCGGCCCAAGAGGCATGCGAACTGCAATGCCAGACAGGGGGAAGAAAACATCACCTTCCCAAGCTGATCCAGTCTTTTTGATTCCCTATCCGGGGAAGCGGATGGGAATGCGCCAGATGAGAAACAAGCCTGGATGACAAGGTTCTCAGGAGTATGATATTGAGACAGGAATTTAGGGTCGTTCGGCACAGGCAGATGGCAGCGGGCAGTTGTCCTATTCACAGGAGCCCCTGTGCTGGGTCTGGACCAGGTACCCAGAAGGACATCCGTGAGGGCTTCACTGAAAGGTAAAAGGGGTTTCGAAGTGGAACCCCAGGCTGAAGCACCTCAGTCAGGAGGTAAGACCTGACCACCATAGAATGAAGCTTGAGTCCGAAGACCTCAGCTGCCCTGCTGATCACCATTGAAAATGATGCTCCCTCCGCCGTAGGCACGGTAGGTGAAGAAAGCATGCCAGTGTCTGGAGAAGTATTCAGACCACTAGCATCGTCCAATTCCTGTACCAGTCCTATTCACGGTTGTCTAGCTGGTATTCCAGATGGTCCAGAGACATCTCCAAACCTTCCCCATATCCATACCCATAGTAAGAAGGGTCAGAATCCAACCTGGGGTGAGACGACTCCATAGAAGACCGATCCAGTGTCAAGTGACGCTGTTCTGGCTCTGGGTCGCCAGGGATCAGGAGCCAATGGGTACTAGGGAAGGTTGCGTTGGCACGACCGGCGTCAGTACGGATCCAGAGGGGCCCTCAGTGGTCGGAGCCGAAGCCGCTGGCACGGACCCCGAGGAGCCCCCATCCAATCCCCCAGGCTTTAAAGGTGCTGCAGGGGGTCGGTCGGCCCAAAGATGAGGTGCATAGCCTCATAAAACTCCTTCTGTTGGGCAGGGGTTGCTCTGGCTCCGGGGAAGCCACCTTCTGTTGGGCAGGGGTTGCTCTGGCTTCGGGGAAGCCAGGGAGGTGTAGAGTGGACCCAGAAGTAGGCTCCACAGACAGAGGCCTAGTGTGTCGATGCGTCGCGTCGGCCGAGTGATGGGGGAAAGTCAAAGAACGTTTGGCCTTCTTTGACTTCTTTTTATGACCTGAGTGTCCCAAAGATTTTGAATGGGATGAGGAAGAGTGATGATGACTCGGCAAGCGTTCCTATTGATCTTCCTCTCGAATTTGATCAGGAGCGATGCAGAGTCGAGTGCCGGGCAGCGATTAGCTTCAGGAACAGCTCCTTCAAAGCCTTCGGGTTCATGGCCTTGCACTCGGAGCACGACTTCGGGTTGTGGTCGCGCTCCAGACAGCACAAGCACACGAGGTGCGGATCCGTCACCGACATCATTAGGTGACAGGAGTCACACAGTTTGAACCCAGTCTTCTGTGACATCCCTCTACGCACCAAAACGTAAAACAATTACAACAAAAAATTTGAAGCTAGTAAAAAAATTACTAAGGAAAGCTCTTTTCCGGATCTGCGTGTGAAGAAAGAAAATAACTGACGTCAGCGCACCGGGGGTGGCGCTCATATACGACTGCTACATCATCACACTAACAATGACACCAATGACGCATGCATAGATAACTGACACCACCTGACAACACGCAAGGGTACTGCTCGAAGGAAAATCTCCGGATCCAGTCTGACGCCTGGGGGAAATTCTAAGGTAAGGAATCTGTAACTAGAAGTCTCTGTCAGATGGCATAATCAACAAGTGTTAGGAATGTGGAATGGGGAGGGTTGCTGTTTTGATCTACTAAATCAGTCATGTGCTAATGACTAGTGATATAGTGTGTTTCTTCCAAATTGCTGGGCCCTAAGCCAAGCGTCTGATAGTCATTTATGGAGCCTTGTGTTTGTTCTCAAACCTTGAGGGCAGTTTTCAATATGCTCAAATTAGCAATCCCAGTAGAAATATCTACCAGCAGTGTTTTGCACGAAGTATAATTCCCCCTAAACTCCCTCTTACACGCGAGGTATACACAAATTATCCACAGCTTGTCCTGGGTAAATTGTGAGAAGGTTGAGGCTCAACGGATGCACTGTGGAATTCTCTTTTGAATTGCTACTACTCACCTATGTTATGATTTACTATGTGCAATGTAATGTAAAAGTGCAGTTGCCCTTGTTTCCTTTTATAGACATAACAATTTCAAAGGGGGTCCCTGAGCATTGCCATCCTGGACAGACATTTACTCCTATATTTTGGACTATATCCAGGATGTGAACATGCCCTGCAAGAATCTAGGAAAAACACACAAATTCACATTTTATAGATGTTCACCATCTTTCCAAGGGACCCTTTCTCGCACCCCAACCCAGAGAGCAGATTTGTTTAGATGTAATATTACAGCTTGCTGGCGTTATGTTACAGGTGAGTAAACTACATTGCAAGTTTAAGTTCATATTCTCTGAATACAAAACAGTAATGTGTGCTTGTTACACACCAAAGTCCAACTCAGGTACAGAAATTGTTTTTATAAATCGGACAATAAATGCCCGAAAGGCATAAATAGCATTTTTTAGAAAAGCACTGACCCTGAGTCGATGAAAGAAATACAATTAGTCTAAATTCTGGAGCAACAGAAGCATATGTTTCTACTTGCAACTTAAAACTGCATGGTGCTTAAACGTTGAAAATCAACTACAATGTGAAACCTCTGGGCACTTGTTAGGTTAGTAAGTGGGGATCGTCCCTTCCCTTCAGTTTCTGCTCTCATGCTAACCCTGCTTTGTTGGGCATGTTCACATCTTTCTGCTCTGAACACATGCAGATCACTAATAGGTATTGGGATACGGCAAAAACTGTTCAATCCTGTTTATGAGTTATAGATTTGGGTTCGTTGACCGTGTGAATAGTAAAATCCAGTTAGGTTTTCACGACAAATACGTAATGTATTGATGACGTTCAGTACATTAATATTTTCCATTGAAAATGTATTTGAATAAATGAGTGCATGTTTAAAGTTTGATGAACACAGTACATCTGCTAAAAAGCAGGGAATGTCTCCTTCGCCCTATTTAAAGTGTATATGGCCACTGCATTGTAAGTAGGGGAGACGGGGCTTCACCTGGTTTGTGGCAGATATCTGGCATCCGCAAAACTCCAAGTACCTTACTCTCCTACATATTGAATGTGAATATCTTGAAAAACTGATTATTGGATTTTCCTACTTAGTGGATTACTGTGCGAAGTCCTAATGATTTATTTGAGCTAAGCATTTTAAACACTTCAAGAACACGACTGTGGCATTTCTGCAATCCAATGAGGCACATGACCTTACATGTACATATGTCACATTTAACTTGCCTGAGGCTATATGTTGATACATGTAAAAAGTCCATAGGCTTCAGCATGTCAAATGCATATTTAAATTCAAGGTGATCCTCTGTGCTCGTGTGCTTGTGAATATCTTCCGAACTATAGCGTAATTACATTTTGGAAGCTACGATTAGATTTTAGACTTGGAGAGTTCAAGTGTCTGTGTTTCTATTTGCTTACACTGGCCCGTGAACTTAGAATTGCAACTAGAAAGCTTAACTGCATGTTCTTTCACCATTCAACTTTGCGTGTTCTCAGGGCAGCTGAGTAGCGGTAACACGAGTCACACTCTCTCAAGTATACTTGATATCGGCAGACGTAGTCAAAATCATTTCTTTCACCATATTTGATTTACCAATAACAAGTGCATTCCGTGTTCACACTTACCTAAAGTGTCACAGTGGTTATGAGCTCTACAAATATCCTGCCTGAAAGGAAAACAGACTTCATGAGTTTACATTAATTAGCATGTTAAGTGCATGTGATACGACATCAGAACAAGAAGGGATTATGAAAACACCGAGGAGTGAAAATCGTGTGTTGGTTTCAGACCACTTTACCTGTGGTTCTTTTGGGCAAATACAAAAATAGTGCAATAGTGAAAATAAAGATGGCGTTTTAGAAAAATAATGTAGTAATAAACTAAAGAAAACCATGACCTAATTAGGAGCTGAAAACCATAATGATGAGCACCTCTAGACACTGATTAATGGCTGATAACTATGGTGGACAGAATGTTTCACTCTGCCCTGCAGAACTGGTGGAATTTTGGTCACTTCACGTTACTTTTTAATGAGGAGTTCCGGTCAAATTCTGCCAATCACTGTGGGGTGGTATTTTTCTCCAGTGAGACTTCAGAAAATGCAAGCTGGCAAGTGCAAAAAATATTTCGCACCAACTAGCATGATTTTCTAACACGGGTGTAGGAAGCTGGCCTAGTGTGTGGTGGATACCTAAGGTACTTACACTATACTATATCAAGGCTTATCTAGGAGACATGCAAAGCTCATGTAATACCACTGTAGTCACACATGAAAGAAAACACTCAGTGTTACAAAATAAAGGTACTTTATTTTAGTGACACAATTACCAAAAAGAACTCGAGAGGCAACCCTCCAATAGGAAGTAACACACTAAATATGTACACTAGTAATCAGAAATAGGCATAAATAGCAGTAAAAAACAGAGCAATAGACAATAGTGACCCTAAGGGAAGCTCAAACCATATACTAAAAAAATGGAATGCGAAAGTAGGACCCCACCTAGGTAAGTGGAATCTATAGAGGAGAGCTGGGGGAACTAGTAAACCCCAAAGGTAAGTATCCTAGTGCCCCCCGCGACCAGGAAGAACGGACTAAGTTACTGGATTTTCTCCAAACCACCAAAAGGACTAAAAAGAAGAAGAATGCAACACCCAGTCAAGACTGCACGACACCAGTTGTAGATTCCTAAAGAGGAAGACCTGAAAAAGAGGAGGACCAAGTCCAAAAGTCACAGGAGTATCCGGTGGTGGGAGAAGCCACTACCCACCCTTCTGTAGTTGCAGGAGTTGATCCACAGTAGGACGAAGACGGTCAGCAATGCAGCCCTGGAGTCAGTGAAGAGTTCTGTGGTGTGGAAAAGTAAACAACAAGCCTTGGCAAAGGCAAGAGTCGTGTAGAGGAAAAGTGGAGCTGCTGGGGACCAGCAAGGTCCAAGAGGACTCAACCTACAGGGGGGGGAAGTCTCAGGGGACCCTCAGCAAGGCAGAGAGTCCACAGAAGAAAAGGCAGTCCCCACAGAGGCCCACTGGAAGAGGACCCAGGAGTTACAGAGGAGCCCACGCAGCACAACTTAAGAAGGATCCCACGCCGCAGGAGAAGCACGCAGAGGGCTGTGCGTCACAGGAAAGTGTGCTGGGGTCTGGGGCTACACGGAGCCTGCAGGACAACTGGAAGGAAATGTCAGATACCAACCTACATTGGATTGTCAAATATGGCTACTTTCGTGCTTTGCAAGACCATAGGCATAGGTCTTTCCTTTCCCAGGGCTTCAACAGGGCTCGAAAACTAGAAAATAATTTCAGACAGCTTATGGAAAGCTAGGGGGCATGTGACATCATCATTAATTTCCCCTCTGACTGGAACCTATCAAAGGCTGAGTCATTCACTGAAGACTGCGCTGCAGAGCACTTGCACTAGCAGTGAAAATGTGTCCTGCCACATTACACAGATCTCATTTACTAATCAGGGGACCGCATGCTGTGCAGGCTTGTTGCAATCTTTGACACGCAAAATTCGCACTGCGGTGTGCAACAAAGATTTTCCCTTAATGAGGCAAAATCGGTGTATTTGACCTTGGTTGCAGTTGTCTTTTCATTTTCAAACACATTGGTGAATTACAGTTCGGTATCTTATAAATGATTAATTAAAGGGCAGTATCAGCAAATGTGTATTAGCCATCTAAGTTTCCAATAATAAGATGCTAGGAGAAATATAAATATACCTGGTAATCAGTACAGCTGTGTCATGATGAGATTGGTGATTGTCATCAGGGGTGTTCTGAGTCTGCTGCCAGATGCAAAAGTTTTTCAAAGTCGTTTGGGCATTATATGATATTGCAGGCCCATCCTAGAAAAAAATAGGCACATTAAGTGCAATTTAGTAGGTAAACCATCAAAACCAAAGAGGTTGAAATTATTTTAAAAAATAAATAATTACCTGTTCATTTTGGACAACAAGTAATTTAACAATTACAATATTAATTAAATTTCCAATACTTGGGTCCTTGTAGATAGAAGCGACCTGTATTAACAAGAAATGTGTTCAATTAATGACTGTGTTGAGCAGACAACATGTTATTTGTGAATAGCATTATCAGTCAAATCATTTTGCACCAATTCACACACTATTCTCCAAATATCATTATTTCATTGCTCCAATCTAGACAACCAAATAATAGTGATGTGCAGGTAGGACATAGGGTGGATGAAATGGCATGAAGGCAAAGTCAGAGGACATAAACACAGTGGCGTAAGGAAACTGGAGAGGGGCCCCTGCAAAGAACGTGAAGGGTGCCCCCCCTCCGGACTCACTCAGGCCAGGTGCTGTACTAAGGGCCGCCTGGAGCTCAGGGCCCCCGCGTCACTGGGGCTGCAGGAGCCTTTGTTGCGCCAGTGCATAAACATAGCAGGTGTCTGACAAATAAACAAATAAAAAGTAATACAATCTGAAATTAAAATAATTTCAATAACTAGACATTAGGAGTCAAAAACAGGAAGTCAGAATTGTCCACGTTACTTCATGGCTCTGTCCTACATTCATTATTTACAGTACGTCGGATTGTGATGAATTTTCTGATGGTGACGGCACATCAGGAATTGTTTCAGTCCAATGCAGGCTGGGTTTCACCGGGCACGGAGGACAGAATCACTTATTACTGTGATCGGAGATTACTAGCTGGTATTTGTGGTGATATTTGTGGTGTTAGATCCTGAGGGACCTGTCAGTGCGGTTCAATGAAATTAATCAGGCCATGTTCCTGAATGGGTTGCAAGACCCAAGTCTGCGACCTGAAAGGTATTCTATCGTTTTTGAAGTTCTAGAACAAGATTGTAACAATACTTCATACATGTGTATTCTTTAACACATAATTGCAACCTTCGTAAAGCCCGCTGGATTTTTTTTTCATTTACATTTTAAATTATACTGATGACACACAGCTTTCATTCAGAATATTACCCTATATTCATGGCAAAGAAAATTTCATGAAATGCCTGCAAGCAAGAGATAACTGGCTGAGTTTAAACAGGCTTAGGCTGAGCCATAAAAAAACAAAGGTAATAGTGGTTGGTAGAGCTCTCTAATCTGGTCAATGCTGTTGTGGTCATTAGAATTAGGGCCATTCCCTTTTCGAACACAGTAAAAAAAAGACAATTATGGTACCAAATCAAGTTTCTTCCATCTGTTGTCCCTTCAGAAGATCGTTGACTATTAAAATCCTCCTAAGGGAACAATAGCATTGGTCCTGTGAACTAACTGATTACACAAAAAACGTCTATTTTGGCAAACTACAATACCCATTCCAAAGAATGTTCAACTTACATGAACTAGCTATGAGAGAGATCTTCCATTATGTGTAAACTGCACAATTAAATGCGGTTATGCTGCATTAAATCCAAATTATCTTTGAAGTATGGTAAATTGTCACTGAAAGCTACTTTTCTGGACTGATGTCTAAGGGCCAAATGCCAGTCTTGAGAATACATCTGCACATCAAATGAATAAAGAACTGGGGGCACACTAGGTCTCCATTAAGACACAGTCAAGGACCTGTAAGATCACTCAAGGAGTGTGAGAAATTAGGTTATCGATTGAAGGGTTGTTAACCCGTCTCAAGCAACCACAGTCAAGTCACTAAATGAACTTGTGTTTAACTCTCTGGTAGCTTGGCACAAAGCAGTTAGGCTTATCTGAGAAGCAATGGATAAAGTATTTATGCAGTACACAGTCATAAAGTGAAAACAACGTAATAAAACCCCCAAATTTAGAACAATAGAGTCAAATTTTAAAAATCATTTGACACCAAAACAAAAAATTATAATCCAATCAGTAGTACTGGAGGTATACAATTTCAACGATTTAAGGTATGGTGCCTGAAAGCACAAAGCCACACTTGTAGTTATCTGGTTGTCTGTCACCAGTAAAAGTCACAGTTTGGACGAACTGCAATGAATTATGGGTCTGATAAAGGTACCAGGTTAGTCCCGCTGAAAAAGTTACCTTCCCAAAGTCTGGCAGGAAGAGTCCAGTTCACAGTGCAGGAGGCCCTGAGGTGCAGGGAAAGCGTCAAGGATGGTCATCGATCTAGCACAAACATCCTGGTGGGCACTGCAGGTAGTCATTGCTGGACTTCAGGTTGGTGGTCACAGCAGGCTGTTGAAGCTGTAACATGAAGTACAAATCTTGCATTGTCAGTTGTTACTGGCGGTCCCTGTAGAGCAAAGAGTCAGATTCACAGGAGCTTCAGGTTGGCCGTCATTGCAGGCGTCAAGATCCTGGGGCAAACCAGCACATTTGCAGTAACGATGAGCCGAAAGGTCAAGATTTCTCCTTTATGGTCAGAGGAGTGCTCTTTGATGCCAACAAAGTGCCCTGTAATTGGGAAGTCACTTCTTGAGGGTCAGGGACTCACTCTTGTAGAGGCCAGCAGGGCTCAGGCAGGTCCAGCCAGGTCCAGTTAGAGCAGGTCAGCTGGGCAATTGCAGGGAAGCTCCTGGTGCTTGTTGTGTCCCTGTAGCTCTGAACAGGCGGTCAGTCAGGTGACCATTGGTGTCACTTCATATAGCCTGGGAAGAAGGGAGCTGATCTGGTCTCAACATGCAGGGCTGACCTCAGGCAGCAGGGCAGTGCTCTGGCAGCCTAGCAGTCCTTCTTCAGCAGTATTCATATATCCAGCAATATACTGAATAATTGGTCTGAGGGTCCAATATTTATGCCTGGTGACAGCTTTGAAGTGGGAGAAACTCTCAACTCCCCCCATATAGTGCTGGAATTTCCTTCTGACCTTGGTCCTGTATGTCTGGAGTCACAAAAGTCTGGTGTGAAGTTCTTTGTGTGGGTGCTGAAGAACTTCCTTTGAAGCAAGTGTGGCTGTACACAGCTCCATCCCTCCCATCTTGTCAGGATGGCCCAACCTGGCAACACCCACTCCCCTTTTGTGATACTGTCTGGGAGGAATACACAACAGCCAACTGATAACTACACCTAGTCATGTGACCGAAGATACAGGCTGCACGCACCAAATGGTTAGGACAAGAAAGTGTCAACTTTCTAAAAGTGGAATTTCCAGAATTGTTACTTAAAATCTGACTTTACCATTCAAGAGAGTTTTAAATTACAGTTCTTTAGAAACCAAACTTGACTTTCCAACTTGTCCCAAATCAAAATTGAGGACCTATTAAATGTAATGAGGAAACCCAATCCTATCCCTAAGGGAGAGGTAGGCCTTGCAATAGTCAGAAACAAATCTGAGAGTTCTTTTCTGTAACAGGACAGGTACATTTTAAAAGTATATGTCCAGCCCTTTAAATACACTGCACCCTGTCCTATGGGCTGTTTAGAGCATACTCTAAGGGTGACTTACATGTATTAAAAAGGAGGTTCAGGTCTGGTAAAAAGTTTATTTTGGTAGGTTGAAACAACAGTTTAAAACTGCATGCAGGCTACAATGGCAGACGTGGAATACGTTTTAAAAGGCCACTTAAATGGGTGGTACAACAAGTGCTGTAGACCCACTAGTGGCATTTAATTTACAGGCCCTGTGTTCATGCAATACCACTTTACTAGAGGCTTATAAGTACATTAAATATGACAGCTTGGTGAACGCCAATTTTACCATGTTTAGGGGAGTGATCAGATGCACTTTAGTACTGGATAAAGTCCATACACTCCTAATGCTAATAAAAAAACTCAGCAAAACAGAAGGAGTGAAGGCAACATATTGTGGTAAAACCACAACAAGTAAGTCAAGTCAAATTTATTTTCCCCAGCTAAAGGTGGGGAGAACTGTCCACCCTCATGGGAGTTCCCATCACTAAGGAAGAAGAAGCTGGAAGCATCATCAGCATTGGTATGGCCAGTTTCAAGGCGGTGTTCAACCATAAAGTCTATTCACTTTAGGGAGATGGACCACCTCAACAATTTGGGATTCTCATTTGTCACCTACATGAGACAACTGAGGGGTCTGTGGGGAGAGTAAGATTTAGAACTTCTGCTGCACTCCTAATCATCGTGGTGAAGGACGCAGAGTCTTTAGTAGCCATAGGCTGGTCTGGGAAGGATATCTACATTTCTGGTGAGGTGTCTAGCCAACTGGCATCCTTCTAATCTTCAAAGACATCCCCAACTTCATAGATATTACCTTCATAGTCACCATCGCCCTCATCATTATCATATTATTAAAAGGTTTCTGGATTGGAATGGCCATAATGTCGGGGGTCCAGAGGGTAGGGGCTGAGCTTCCAAATCTGAAAAAACCAATGGATATGTATACAGCGTTGGTGACATTAGTGCCAACACTGAAACTTGGGTCGCAGAGGTGGTCATGTTGCAGGGGACGGCCTCTGATGTTGGTCTAGGGCTGGAGCCAGCGCAGTCATGATTGTAGAAGAGGCAGACCTTGAATTGAAGTAGAGTGGTGCGGTTGGTGTCAGGGACTCCGACCAAGACCAATTCCTCCTGCGGGGGTCCCTTTTACAAGTATTAGAAGTAACCTTCTGTTATGTAAAGATAATTAATCTTTTTATCATGTAAGATAATTTGATTGGATGGGCACTTTTCCAAAATGTGAGTATTACATTTCAGAATTATTGCTGGTATAGAATTATCCTATACACAGCTGGGATTCCTCACTGGTAGTATACCACAGTCAGAATTAAGCGAGATGTCTGGGGTGTCGCTTTCCCAATGTTCTCCATGGAATTATGAGCAGCTTATCATACCAAATCTCTTCCAAGCCTTGAAAGAGCTGCACATAAATGCAACAGCAGAACCATTAACATGATAAAACATATAGAAATGTGGCAATTATTATTTTATTTCTAAGCAGACATATGATTACTGCAGTCTTCAGTGCCATTTTGCATTCTAAAGACAAACGTCTCCTAAGATGCGCAGTCTCCTGGAAGTCTCCAGGAAGGCCCAAACCCAGAAGCTGTTTACTACAATCTGTTGCTAAATCCCTTGTAGTTAAAACACTATGGGCATCGTTTCAGGTTTGGTGGATAGGGTACTCTTCCAGAAACGTGGCAGAATACCATGTATACCAAACCGTCAGTTTGTCCACTCTGTGTAGAGTCAGGTGGACCGTCATGTTTCAGCCAGCCATGTCTCTGCTGGGTCCACCAGTAGAAACCTTACACCGATGGGTAGAAGGATGTGGAGCTGCCAGTTTAAGTACCTTAGTAAGTCTGCCCTATTTAGAGAGAAAAGTCCCATGTACTTTTTTCTGTTCAGGACTATCAGAGAAAGCTCAAAGGGTGTGAGGGGAAGTTTGCTGAACAGCGGCATGAAACCATGATGGCCTCTAAACAAACTTTTAGTGCCCTGGGAGGAGTGGCAGTTCCTTTGAAAGCACAGAGATTTCCACCAGTGAAGGTGGAGGAGGTAATGACCAAACTATAAATGTGGCCCCATATCTTTCAGAAATCTGTATATGACTTACTGTAATAATATATTACAAAGGTGAATCGACTCAGGGTTAAATTGGGTGGTAAAGTGGTTGGTTAGTTTCTATAAGACTTACATTGACTACTGAATCTACGAAGATCACAACACTTCATATTAAATATATAATATATCACTCCAGAAAGAGTTTCAAAGTTGAGAAATGCATCTTCAGATAAATGTTTTCAAAGTACAAGTTTGAATCATTTCATATTTGGGCTTACTGCAGACTTTTTTGACAGAAGTTATTGTTCTGGGTCTCTGAATAATGTGGGGTGAGTATCGAATGGACTGAAGCCCTGAAAACATTGAAAGAAGATCCTTAATTAGACAACTGATAAATTACTTTTTAGGCTGCAACTGTGACAGCTATAGTTTGTAATTTTAGGAAGTAGAGAATGACGTCGACATCGACTGGGAATGATGGAATTTTCTTTGTGGCACTCTTGTTGTGGGCATTCCACATCCCCAGGAGGCAGATGTAACAGCCCTAGTGGAGGAGTGACCCTCTCCTCACTCTGAGGTCTCACCTTAATACTGTATATTCTGTCTGTGCTAATATTCCTTTGCCATGGAGTCAAACCTTCTCTCTCGGCGTATGGTGCAAAAACGTCTTGCAGTAAGGACACTGCTCTAGATATTGACTTGATGGAAGCCAAAGGATACAGATGCTGTGGGGTCTGTTTTTGCCTTTTTTCTTCCATAGGAAGGACACTTGTCAAACAGGGAAGGCATGATAAATGTAGAAAATGCCTCAAAATCCTGTCAGAAAAGGCTCAGAAGGCAAGAGATTGATGCAAAATGCAGAGTCAACCAATTTAAATGAAAATTCACAGAAGATTTTTGAAGAAAAAAGGCTGAGTTCAGTGCTCCAGGATCCTGTCACCAGATACCAGATAAAAAAAAAACCTGAGGCAACTGCCATCGGCTGAGCATGATGGGATAGAGGTGGTTTCGGCAGCCTAAAAGGCACAGTCACTGTTTTCCACTCACATAATATCAGCCTATGGGGCTACACTTCGTTTCTAGTCTTCCTTCCTTACTTTGTCAGAAAAAGTGTTTGTGAAGGAGATTTGAGGCCTGGTGTAAACATTTACCTCAAATTATACATTTATAAGGGTATTTTTTACTCTTTTTTCTAAGTAAAATCTGAAGAATTACACCACCGTAGCCTGTTTGCGTAGGTTGCATATTATGTTCTTTCTTAAGTTTCTCCGCAGGCCGTCCTGAAGCAAGGCGAACATCTATAAGAAGAGACTATGTAAAGAAGTGCTCTGGGATACTGCATGTTGACTGAACTAATCTTTCCGGGATACCGAACGTGGGTGGAACTATTCAAATGCTTATCAGAATTTCTATAACATGTAGCCTTTGTAAAGAGGGGGGGGGTCACAGAATGCCAGCACTTCAATTATGGAGGGTGTGCTGCTCCCAGAACTGGCCCCAATCTGCTGGGAATCGTAGGCTGCTGTGCCTCCTGCCCAAAGATGCCGACACTCTCCTTTTGCAAGGACAGTCCAAGAGGTTGGTACCCATAGGGGTTGGTGAATCTGCCCACCGGCCCGGGGACCGAGCACACCTCCTGTTGTTGGAAGGGGGCCTCTGCTTCGGTGCTGCACTGCAGCAGTCCCACCCCTGCTTGCCTCCCAGGAGTACATATTGTCACTGCCTTTTTGGCCATCTCCCAGCTCCCCAGCTACTGGACTCCATTCATGCTCGACACTGCTGATTGGGCAAAAGGCATCCGACTCCTGGTCAGTGAAGTCCCTCAAATTGAAGGTCAATTTGCACAATTACCTTCCCTCAAGACAAATCCTTGTCTTGACTCCCTTCGTGGCTCCAGACTGGTCTTTTTATCAGGTACGTTTTCTCTTCAATCTGTAGCTGTTCCAATGGTGGTCTGATGGCTGGGGCTTACCAGGATTTACACCGATGGTAATCCTGAGCCCTGGAGCTCACAGTGACATTCCTGTTCCCTCCTATCACTCCGGATATCTCTGTCATCTCATCTCTACTTGCCATCTCTCCTACACCCTTTCTCCTCCTGTCAGAGTGCTGCACTTGATTTAAAACCCTGCACCTTTCCTCATTTTTATCTCAAAAGAGGCACAGAGCAGCTGGGGTAATTTCTTCAGTTTAAGAGCCATGTAGGCTGGTCCACATTTCTCTGGTTTTCAGCTACATTTAGAACAAAAGCCTGCGAGTTGATACCTTTGGAATATGAAACCAATAAGGAACTGCTTCTTGTTAAGTAAGTGCATTGAACAATGGATGCATTTGGTGGTCCTTTGGGGGGGGGGGGAAAGCTTCCATTTATGACGACATGCCCTTGTCTTGCATCCAGAGGGCTGGCGCAGGACACTACGCAATCTCATCTCAAGCGATTTCAACTAAAATGGTTACATTGGAATGTAGGTGGTCTATCTACCAATTTGCAGTCAGAGAACTGCATACAGTTCATTAGCATCTATGATATCATTTTATTGCAAGCAACGCAGACAATGCATGATGTTTGTCTTGATAAATACATGTGTTATAATCTAACTGCTTAACTGTCTGCCTTGGGTTGGGCAAGAGCAGAACTCGCTTCTTGGTTCAAAGCGTTGATTTACTGAAATTTTCTGACACATTCCTTTAAGGAATGGAAGATCTCTCAAGGTGAGACAGGGAAATACATTTTGGATGGTACTTGTGAATTTTTATAATGATATATTTTCTACCAAGGACAGTCAAAGGTTCATAAATTGCTTTGAATTTCTAGACAGAGTTGCCAATATGAATACATTTTTGGGTACTGGTTTTAACCTTCTATTAGCAGGTGATTTCAATGCCAAACTGGGCAGGTGATTCTAATGCCACACTGGGCATCATATTGTTTCCCTCAGCTTAAGCCTCTTCCTTTTTGCACCAGGAGCAGAATTCCTTTCACCCCCAGGACTCCAAGGGTCGTATGCTACAGACCCACTTGGTGACGTATGGCCTCCATAGTGTTATGATTGATCAAGAGCTACATGTGCCAACATAGGTAGGGGTAGTTGCTCTACAATTAATTATATTTTTATGTCTAGGAACATGTTTAATCATGTAACCAATAGGGATGTTCTGGCTGGTGTACACAGCGACCACAATTCTTTAGTTGTTTCTTTAATTGTTTCAAAGAAAGAGAATAAGACATTTACCGACCAGTGGCCCCATATTTCAACCAATGACTCAGAATAAAGGTTAGTTTGGCAGTCTGCAAAAACGGATATAATAATATGTAAGGTCATTGGCGGTAGCAGGAAACTGAGGTTCTTGTCTGTCCTATGACAACAACCCTGTTACTACTGTTGAAAATGTTTGCAAGCTGAACGCCAATATTGGGGCTCTGTTTATTAGATCAGTTGGAAACAAAAATTACCAAAATCCATTGGGAAATAATAGGGTATATGGAGCTGCTAATGTCTGGCTTAGACAAGAACTGAGCCACAAACCTAGGAACAGAGAAGCATTAATAAATTGTAGGAGAGATTATAGGAAGGGTCTTAAAAAGAGATAGGCTAATTTGCAGACTGAGAGACGGGAAAAGTTAATCTATTCTTGTAAACTAAAAGATATCCAGGCTTTCTGAAAGCTAGTTAATGCTAACTTAGCTCCCAGTAGTTCAAAGAACAGGATACATTTGAATATTGGCCTAGAAGAGTGGGTAAATACATTTTGTATGATGTATTGCCCTGCTAACAGTACCTATGATTGTTTGAATAGGGACCATTTCATATTTCCCATAGATATTTCCTTTTCTTTGTAAGAAGTAGTGGATGTCATACATAATAGTCCATCTAAAAAGACTCCGGGGATGGATGTGGTCCCTATGAATCTTTACAAGGAAAATGTCAAGTTCTGGGAACCCTTCTTACAAATACCATGGCGCTGCAGGTAAAGTTGGCATTTCGCGCTCTTTTCATTGAGCAATAATTGTACCAGTCCCTAACAAGGCGACGGTTCAGGAGCCAAAATGGTAATGCCACATTTCCCTAATAGATTTGTCAGTGAAAATTATTGGTAGAATTGTCTTGGATACCCTGTTGCTTTGCACCATGGAAAATACCATCTTGTTTGCAGTCCATAATGGTTTCAGGAGAGGTCTTGGAACACTTGAACAATCCTTTAATTTGCTTTTGCTAGTGAGCAAACATAAAATTGCAAAATGTTGCGTGTGTTACATACTAACATTATAGCCTTGGTGAGATATGGGAAACAAGTAAATGTAAAGACTCATTCCCAACGGGATGTGTGCCAGGGATGCATACTGGCACCTACTTTGTTCTTGCTTATGTGAATGGGATACAATCTGTTCTGGTTAAGAAGGGGTTGGATGTCCCTGTAGTAAACAACAAGCCCATTCCAGTGCTCGTGTACGCGGAGGATGGTGTCTTGCTTGTAATAACAGCGAATGACTTCAAATCCTTCTTGATGCCTTCATAGATTACATGAAATGCCTACATTTGGAGACAAATTGCTCTAAAACCTTTATCTGTGTTCCTAAAAATATGAAGACTCGTTGTATGAGTAGCAAGGATAGATTTATTGACATAAAGTGAATCAGTTCCCTTATCTAGGGATATTGTTTGATCATGCCCTTTATTATAAATAGGAAAAGTCACTTTCTGCCATTGGTTGGTACTGTCTTGTCCCTCATTACCACTACAGGTGAAAATACATTAGTCTCTTGTTGGAGATTTATAAGTATCCCCGTTTTAAGATGTGGTGCAACTGTTTGAGGATACAATGATATTGGCTGCATTCAAGTTGAAGCGAATAGGGAGTGCTGACATATCTTGGGTGTATCATTGAGTACTTCGCATTTTGCAACCCATTGAGATCTGGGACTGGAATACATTAAGGATCTGATTAGACTAGCCCCTTTTGGAACTGTGGTGCTCGATGTGGAGCAACAGGCATGCCTCTTTAACTAAAGAGATAATTATTGATTGTCTTTCATGTGACTAAGGTGAGAAAATACTAGGCGTCACTTAATTAAGGTCTCTACCATTGCTCTTAGTTGTCATTCTATCTTTGTGAGCACTAATGATCTGAGAAAGAAAAATAAAGGGTGGCTTAGAGAGAGTCTTATGTCTGATAGGAGGGCCTAGAGGGAGGGAACGAAATTTATTAAAACATCAGTGGGAGAATATTGGGTGTTTCGAACAATGCTGGGGTGGAGCCTTATCTGGATTTGTTCTCCAATACATAGGAATGGATGCTGTTGACCCGGGTTCAGGTTGGGCTTCAAAAATGTTTAGTGTCCCTTAAGCTTCCATTTTCTAAGTGAAGACTGGCTTTGACATATGTGCAACACATTAACTGTCCAAAGTTAATGTGTTGTTCAGTTGTAGGCTTATTGTTAAAATCTGCTGTAGGTTTTCGTAAATCCATGCTTTTTAAATATGGTTTTTATATATTGGATAGCCCGTAAAGGTAAATGTCATTATATGGGTTCCTTTTTTTATTTGTTCTAACTTCTTGGTTTATCGTATTTTATTTATGAATTATTGATATGTCATTCTTGTGCTATTTTCTAATGGTGGCTATAAGGAAACACGTTAGCCACACTTGTTGGTTTTAATAGATATTTGTCTTTTAGATGTATGTGTAATCAATTATGATCAGCTTTTAAGTGATGGACTAAAGCAGACTTTATTGATTCAGGATTTTCGTTCACCCATCCTAGAATAACACTATATAAAGGGGCTTACACCAACTGAAAATCAAAACACTTCTGGAATTGGAGAAGACAAGCAGAACTGCAGGAAGGGAAGACTTTTGTCCATTGGCATCTATAATTCCGCACTTCTCCTGAGAAGGAGGCAATATTATTTCATACTTGAAAATATAAAATGCAGAAGTTATTAATTTTCTATTCCTTCCTTTAAAAGCCTAAGCAGTCACTTGATGAGGCATCCCCTGTGCAATTACGACTTGTGCAGTCTCCATTTGTGTGATATCTCTTATTAAGCAAACTAAAATTATGTAACATTATGTAACATTCCACATACAAATCAGGGAGGTTCTTTAGTTTAAGGCCACGTAAGAGTGGACATCAGAAAACGGCAATGTATGCTAGTGGGATAATATTTTTTTAAAAAATGCAAAATCAGTAAGCAGCTAAACTAAATATTACTTTATAACATTTTAATTGAAAACAATGATGCAAGTGATCTCCAGAGGTTTAATAAACAGTTGGGAAAACAACTTACGATAGACATCAGTGTTAAAATATAGTGCTGCAGATTAGTTCCATGATATCCACGCATTCTGTTGTCTGCTACGACCATCACTTCAACATATCGAGGATATGACAAAAAACGCTTTGTTCTTCTATGTCTGGCTTGCGTTTCATTCATTTTGCCCGTCACTTTAACATATGGAGTTGTGTGCTTATTTACAATACTGCTTTTTAACGCCTGTAGATGAGATAATATACTACTATGTTTCCATTTTTTTGTTTTCTTCATCTTTCCATGATTGGCGTCCTTGTCTGTAATAGAAACATTACTATCAATACTTTTTAGACATATGCATACCATTTAATATATTAATACATAGAAACTAATAACAAGTAAAGGCACCAAGTCCAGTCTTCCTCCTCTATAAAACCCCACAGATAGTATTTAGTATCTACATCTATTTTTACATTTCTGTTTATTGTCCAGGTAATTTCGAATTCTGTTATTGATACCCTCCTAGGACTTTCGCAGAAAGGCACGTAAGTATATACGTCTAGGAACGTCTGTACACTTACAACATTTTCCTACGTTCTTATTCCTTCCCTCACATACTTTAAAACCAATGTGAGTTCACTGCAATACAGGTGCACATTAACTATACTGCTTATTTTAACATCATGAACACTGCTCATCTCACAGTCAAGAAAATGATTTAAATGTAATATAAGCCTATTTTGTTAGAAAAGTTCTGGGTCAGAGAAAGCAGCATCTTCTCCGGACTGTAGCTAACCTTCCAAAAACACTTCAGGAGATGTAACATAGGGATTAGAAATTACATGCTAAGAAAGGCCTAATAAATTATTTCTACAGTGGTAGCACACTGTTTAACCTCTGGATCAACCTCTCCCATTGCACTTCCCCATCCCCTTCTCTCCCTCCATATCAAACCACTTGGTTTGCAAATCTTCAGGATATTATTGTACTACCACAAGCCCACTAACAAATGGAAACCTGCACATGCGTGAACTAAACTTTAGTTGCCAACTCCAGTAGGCCGCCACTAAGGTGTTCTTAAATCCATCCATTTTGTTTTTCACTCCCTCGCTGATACCCACACAGTGGCAGCTCTGTTTAAAATGTTACTGGGAATTACTGATAGCATTGCAACTATCATAACACACTCTTTACATGGTGTTGATGTTCATCCATGGCATTGAAAAATACACCCTATAAATAAACTAAGTAAAGATTTTTTTTTGATATAATTGAATTTAGGGGTGTTTGAAATGTGTATACTTTGCTTTAACACACTTATGAATAATCACAACAAAAATACACAAAATTACACACATAATTATGTGAAATTCAAATCAGTTGTTTTAAATTGTATTTTAGTGTACAATGTATCCTCACATCATTTTTTGATGTGTTTTGAACTAAAAACTAGGAAAGTCACAAAAGCACCACTTATAACAACCATATTCTGTTGTTCGAGTGCATTTGGGGTAAATTGTTACAGCAAATGGTGAATTTCATGGTAATTGTTACAGTGACTGGTGCATAATTACATGAAGTTACGGAATTGAGTAATTTCAGGAATTTAGCGAAACAAGAGTAAGGCAAAATTACCAAAAGGATGCAAATTACGCAGGCATAATTAAAATTTAGCCCAGTCTTGCAATTTATACATCATACTAATATCATCAACTAAATGGAAAAGGCCGAATTAGCATTACTCACTACAAAGGACAATGACTTTTAATTAAGGTGACCAAATATACATTTTGAGACTATTTCCCTTTATCCCATGTCAGAATCCTGATGTAATTTACGGAACCCATCAGCCCTAAACTGATTAATATTGTAGCTTTCTGAAAATGGTACAATAAATCATTCATTAGTGGCAATGGTTACCTACCTTTCACGATATTATCATTTAAATCTGAATATTTTACAAAAAAATATCCATCTTCATCTTTACAAAAAATAAGTGTGCTAGGTCTATATTGTTGAATAAAGGGTTTCTCTTTTCTTACATTGTGTTGATTTACATTTATGGAGAGGTTTTCTTTCCTGCTCATGTTTTACACAACGTAGCAGATGCACAAATCCTATCCCTCACAGCTGACAGGATCATACTGTTCCCTGCAGCAGTATGAGGTCAGATTTCCTGCACTCAGGTCCCAATGGAACCAAAAGTGTACCTGCATGAGAAGGAATAACCCAATGTTATCACAAGTACTTTAGAGTGTATTCATACCAGAAGTACCATCCTACTAAGGCAGCATACGAAAGACTCTGGGCTTTCTTGGCTCCCATAAGCTATGTGGGGAAAGGAACAGTGGACTTGTCTCCTTAGCTGGAATGGAAATAGTCTCTAAAAATAATCTATATCATATAAAATGTAATAATGTGCTAACTCTCACACAAGCAAAGGTGAGAAGACGGAAGATGTGATTCAAACAAAAGTCAAACACAACAAAGAAATAGACTGGATGCTTGCAAACAGTCTATCCTCTGGCAATCGCTCTGGGTAGCACTCCACCCCATATCTTTTTGCCCACTGCGCCACTCTAGACAGAGGCCCACCTTAGGTAATCACTACTGACCCTGCTGCTCATGGAAACAATCCATTCCATACTGCCAGGCGAAGCCCCCTCCAGAAGGGACCACACTCAAATACAGGCCAGTTTATTTATTCCAAGGATTCTTATGTACTACATTCTCTAATAAAAACACATAACTGACCCAGTGTAGGGATCAAGTAGATATTTTGGAAATATGTACTCGTAGTAAACAGAGACTGCATATGACTCTACTCAGCACAATACAATAGACTTCAGATCAGTATATCTTATGAAGTACTGGTTATTCTAAATACACAACTTAATAACAGAACCTAAATTATGGGGACGATTTTTGACGTTCCACACTTACATGAGAAAAATGCTTTTAACATTTTGAAAAATATGTATTGCACAGAGAATCTTTTTCAGTTATTATGTACAACAATGACCAATTGTATCAACTGACCTGATCTCCCGTAATTATGCAAAAAGACAGTTTATATCTGGTTCCATTTAACTTGGGCATAGACCCAAATGTGAATATTTTATCAAGTTCTCAAATGAAAAAACAATAATTTCACATAGCAATATTGCCCTTCCCAGGTTTGAAAAAAGCATCTTAATGTGCCTTACATTAAATAAATATTACCTGGCTTTCTGTACTTACTGAAAAAAAGGCATAATGGTATTCCTGCATGTTTAAAATCCAATGTAAGACTTTTGTTTCTCACAGACAATATTGCACCACTAAATAAAAAACTAGCTTTTTATCAAGCAACACTGCTATCATAATTGGTTTGAAACTAAGATCCAGGTGTGCATCATTCAAATTGCCTGACCACTAAAAACAACTTTGTTATGGCCCTTGGGACTGCTACATCAAGGATCTTACTTCATGGCATGGACATTGTACCTGGGCGAACACAGAACCTCTCTGCCCTTCTCCTAACATGATATCAAGTGGCCAGAATTTGAATACGCGCTAACAACTATTTTGCAATAAGTACAATGAATAATGTCAGCCAAGAGAGTTAAATGCCTCATCATCACAAATATAGATTCCATCATTCCCAGTCAATTTAAGTGACTTATAAAAATTAGTAGGACAGGGTGGTGTGAGAAGAGAGAAAGGGAGGCTTGAAATGAGTCACAATTAGTTGGGCTGTAGACAAAGAGAGACACAAACTAGATGATTTGCCTCAGCATTGTGGAATTATTTCCCACCAGTTAAATTCATCCATGTGGATTGGAAAAGTGTGTTCTCTGAGAAGCGATTATCTGATAATCTATTAATTAGCTATTCTTTAGTGGTTGAGCATGAGGTTGGATGTAACTTTCAAGGCTTAATTTGACATTTAGCTAACCAAAAGCAGCTCCAATATCAGGAAAAAAGCCTATTTGGAGAAGCACCTTCATTTTACATTCATTTACGCCTACACATAGATACAACAAATAAAAGTAATGAGTGAAAAGGATTATAGAAGTTTCATTGTCAAAGGTCAATTTGACACTAAGGGCCATATGTACAAACCTTTTTTCCCATAGACACAGAATGGGTAAAAACCTTTGATACATCTGGCCCTAAGTTGTTTAAAATTACATCAGCAAATTATGTCTTAAATAATCATGGCAGCTTTGAGGTCAGCCATTTTTTTCTTTGAATGTCCCATTTGTTAAACACATAATGTACCTTTTATCTTTGTAAAATTTCATCTTGCTTTGAAATTAAGATACAATGTGGGTTACTATACTAAAAAAACTAATTTACTATATAGTTATTGTATGAGACAGGAGTTTATTCTAATGCAAAGAAATATACATTCTATGTGTAAAACAAAATAGGAGTTGAATAATGTTGTTATATGTGTTGAAACTTAATCAAACAAAATAAACTGCATTTTAGAAGATATGTTTACAGGTAATCATTTCTGCTAGGAAGTGTATTATTTTAGTTTGAGTTCAGTTAATAGTGTGGCACTGCTAAATATGCAGCCTATATGGTCAACCTACATGTAGATTTCATGAGTGGTAGAATTTTTATTGTAAATAAAACACTATATTATTTAATATTTTGCTCCTAGTTGCGACAAGCAGACCTGTACTAATTTATCATATGTGCAGCAAACACTTTATAGTGATCTTCAATACAATAGAAATTAACCATCTGTTTACCATGCTTATGGTAAACATATCAGAAAATAGCAATTAGTTCCTATCATATAGAAAATAGATTATGCCTCACACTTCTGTGAGACAGTGATGTCAAGGTAATTCGTTTTTAAGAAAATTTATCAAAAAAGCCTACCTTATTCCACAGAATGTTTTAAAAGACATTATTAAAATAGGATCTATGCAATGAAGAAGAAGATTGGTCTTTTAGTATCTACTCAAATGCTTGCAGCAACAGTGAGATTGTCAATGGTGATCTGGACAGATGTGCAAGGGTGCCGCAAAAAGACAGCTCAAAGGGGGTAATCAAGGAAGTGAAGATGGCTAGGCCTAGTGTGACTTCCCCTTCACTGCAGTGAATAAGCATGTCTCAGCAATGCCAATAGGTCTGGCTTTAAAATAATATTGTATGGTAATGTGAAGCATTGCATGTGGACAACATGTGAATGCAGATGTACTTGTGTGGAAACAAAGAACTGTAGAACAATATTGGTGTAGAGTAAAAGGTCAGATGACAGTTACACTTTCATGCCAGACCTAAAATTCCATGTAGGGTAAGGGCTATCCCTTTTCCATCTTGGCTGCTTCCAGAGAAATACACCATCAATTATCTAGTTATAGAAGTTGCATAACATGTCATGTGTGTGCTCCTGAAACGAAAACTTCAGCAAGTTGGGTAAATAAATGCTCACAGCTACATGGAGAGCAAGCACATTTGTGTGGAAGCATGCAATTCCTCCTAAACAAAACATGTACTTCTGACCTCTAGCATGTGAACGGAGCCATAACCCTCTCCTGGTGTTTCTCACACAATTGTCTGGCAGCAGCTGTGCTTTCAAGCGAGACGATAAAAACTTTTAAATATAAAGAACGTTTGGCTTTGTCAGATTGCTAAAACAGTGAATTTGGAGATGCATGCTTCTTATTCCCAATCTCAGTACAAACCCAGTATTGCAGCAATATTTTTTATGTAAACACTAGGCAGTATAACTAGAGTATTTAAATAGCCTTAGTTCAAAGTTGCAGGTAATGCAAAACAACAAGTGATGTTGGATTTGTTAGGAGGCATTTACCTTATTCAAAGAGTTGAAGTCTTATCCTGAATACAAAGAGGTTCAGAAATGTATAATTAAAGTCCACTTAACTTTCAGCTGTTGGCAAATATTCGAGGCTATAGATGGAAATGAACAAGGTGCTTACCTTCAGTAACACTTTTTCTGGTGGATACAGTATGTACCTTTGGATTCCTCACCTTTTGAATACTCTCAATGCACCACCATTCAACAGAAATGTTTTCTTTCTAGTCTCAACATTAATGTCCCAATGATACGGCTCTGCACGCAACTCTTTCTGACGTCATCGGAGCTATAAGAAGTCCTTGCCAGCGTGCTGGCGTCAGTTTCAGCCACTTCTTTTTTTTTACAGTGCCTTCGAGGCTAACAGGTGAATACCAACAACACAAGCACAACATGTGCAAACTCAATACAAGAATTTATATTATATACTTATGTATATGTACATATAAAAATATGTATATATATATATATATATATATATATATATATATATATATATATATATATATATATATATATATATATCATTTTGAATAAATACATTTACAGAATTAAATATATATACAACTAATATCATTCTTGGTGTAACCAGATATGCAATGAGGAGGCGGGTGGGGACGTGAGGAATCCACAGGTAGATACTGTATCCACCAGAAAAAGAGTTACCAAAGGTAAGTACCTTGTTTTCTCTTGATGGATACACCCTACCTGTGGATTCCTTACCTTTTTTAATAGAATACGAAAGCAGTACCGCACTCTGAAGTGGGTGCCTGTCTGGCTATACCAAGAAATCGTGCAGTAAACGGGCAAAATGACCATCCTCCTCACTTTTGAGTCTAAGCAGTAATGTTTTACAAAAGTGTGGAGGGGAGCCCAAGATGCTGCCTTGCAAATGTCAACAATAGGTATACTTCTACCAAAGTAGAAGTGGCAGACATAGCTCTGTTCGAATGAGCTATAATGCCCTCTAATGCCCTTCTTTGCTAGAAAACAAAATACTTGTATGCAAAGAATGACCCACCTTGACAGTGTCCCTTTGTGGACGGCTTTGCTCTTCATCTTGCCCACATAGCCAATGAAGATCTGACCACCCGTCCTGAAGTCTTCCATCCTGTCCACATAGAAGCTCAGTGCGCTCTTCGGATCCAGATGATGCAGCCTTTCCTCCTCCTTCGAAAGATGGGGAGGAGGGTAAAAGGATGGAAGGGTGACAGATTGTCCTAAATGGAAAGGTGTCCCTACCTTAGGTAGGAAAGCCACCCTGGTTCTCACAACCACCTTATTAGCATGGAAGGTAGTAAAAGGGGTTTTCACACTAAGAGCTTGCAGGTAACTAACAAGCCTAGCTGACGTGACCGCTATAAGGAAAACAGTCTTAAATGTAAGGAACCTCAAAGGGCAACTATGCAATTGTTCAAAAGGTGAACACATCAAATATGTTAAGACTAAATTTAAGCCCCACTGAGTCATTATAAATGGAGTGGGAGGAAACCTATTAGTCAAACCTTTAAGAAGCCTTAATACTATAGGGGACTTAAACAAAGAGGGTTGATCAGGCAAACAAATAAAAACAAACAGTGCAGATAGGTAATCCTTCACTGTGACAACTGTGCAACCTTGTTGCGCTAAGGGAAGAGCAAATTGCAAAACATCCGACAAATGGGCCTTGAAAGGATCAGTGTGTCTCTCCTCACACCACTTAACAAATTTTGCCCATCTGTCAGTATAGACAGTCTTGGTTGAGTGTTGCTTGGCCGATAAAATAACATTCACCACTTCAGGGGGGACAGAAAAATAATTCAGGCTGCCCTGTTTAATCTCCAGGCATGTAGGTGCAGGCTGTGGAGGAGGGGTGTAGAAACTGTCCCTGCAAATGCGAGCGGAGGTCTGCCCTGAAAAGGAGACGGAGCTGAGGGCATAGTATGAGTTGAAGAAGGTCTGTGTCCCACACCCTTCTTGGCCAATCCAGGGCTATTAGTATGATTCGCGTCTGGTCTTAGAGAATCTTCCTCAGAACCCGAGGAATCAACGGTGTGGGAGGAAACGTGTTAAGCTGCGGGTTGCTCAAGCACAGCTGAAACACGTCCCCCAATGCTCCCTGCTTCTGGAACTGGAGGCTGCAGAACAACGGGCAGTCTGCGTTCTCGTGAGTGGTAAACCAGTCTATCTGAGTGGTCCCCCACAAATGGAAGACGTGAACACCCACTTCCGGTTCGAGACACCACTCATGGTCGGCTGATAAGTGCTGGTTGAGACTGTCCGCACACACGTTGTGAACTCCGGCCAAATGGTTTGCTACTATGCAAATCCAATGGTCCGGAGCCCAGGACCAGAGGCGCAGATTCAACCCTACTCCTCCCTGTTTTCTGATGTACCACATCTCCATAGTGTTGTCTGTCAAGACTTGTACCAAATGACCGCGAATGGACGGGAGGAAGGCCTTGAGAGTCAGACGTATCACCCGTAACTCCAACAGATTGTTGTGAAACATCTGTTCTAATGAAGACCAAAGACCTTTGATCTCCAGATCCCCCAGATGTGCTCCCCACCCTAGAGTGGAAGCATCCTTTATGACTGTGGTCACAGGAGGTGGAAGACAAAAAGGCCTTCCTTGACATAGGTTGCCATCCACACTCCACCATCGAAGATCTGCTGGAGTGTCTCTGGAGACTGTTATTGACTCCTTGAGATCTCCTTTGTGTTGAAACCAGTACTTGCAGAGACATCACTGGAAAGCCCTCATGCACCAACGTACATGAGAGACAAGCAGAATACAAGACGCTAACAGACCAAGCAGACGTAGGACCTTTAAGACCAGAACCACAGCTCCATCCTGAAACATTGGAACCATAGCCTGTATGTCCTGAATTCTCTGAGGAGGAGGAAAGGCATGATTCAATATTGTGTCCAGTACTGCCCCTATGAACAGGAGGTGCTGAGAGGGCTCCAGGTTAGTTTTAGGCTTGCTCAATGAAAAGCCCAGGTTGAACAGCAACTGGGTTGTCATTTGCAGATGGTGCAACACTAACTCTGATGACTTGGCTTTGATCAGCCAATCGTCCAGGTAAGGGAATACAGAAATTCCCTTCCTTCTGAGATGCGCTGCAACCACTGCCATCCCCTTTGTGAAAATTCAAGATGCGGGAGTAAGGCCAAAAGAAAGGACCGCAAACTGGTAGTGGTTCGACCCCACCATGAAACGGAGATACTTCCTATGAGACTTCAGAATGGGGATGTGAAAATATTCATCCTGAAAGTTGATAGAAACCATCCAGTCTTCCTTGTCCAGTGCAAGAAGCACCTGTGGCATGGTCAGCATTTAGAATTTTTCCTGTTTGAGGATCCAATTCAAAATCCCCGGGTCCAGAATGGGTCTCAAATGACTATCTTTCTTGGGAATAAGAAAATATCTTGAATAACATCCCTGACTTCTTTCCTTTTTTTCTAAAACAAATCCGCAAGCAACAGTACCTGCTCTTCTGAGCAAAAAGATTGTTCAACAAAAAGCCCAGGTTGAACAGCAACTGGGTTGTCATTTGCAGATGGTCCAACACTAATTCTGATGACTTGGCTTTGATCAGCCAATCGTCCAGGTAAGGGAATACAGAAATTCCCTTCCTTCTGAGATGTGCTGCAACCACTGCCATCCCCTTCGTGAAACTTCAAGGTGCGGGAGTACGACCAAAACAAAGGACCGCAAACTGGTAGTGGTTTGACCCCACCATGTAACGGAGATACTTCCTGTGAGACTTCAGAATGGGGATGTGAAAATATGCATCCTGCAAGTCGATAGAAACCATCCAGTCTTCCTTGTCCAGTGCAAGAAGTACCTGTGCCATGGTCAGCATTTTGAATTTTTCCTGTTTGAGGATCCAATTCAAAATCCTCGGGTCCAGAATGGGTCTCAAATGACTATCTTTCTTGGGAATCAGGAAATATCTTGAATAACATCCCTGACCTCTTTCCTGTTCCGAAACCAACTCCACGAGCAACAGCAGCTGCTCTTCTGAGGAAAAAGATTGTTGGGGAGGGAAGGGAGTGGAATCTCCCGAAAGGGAAGGACATATCTATTTCCTACAACGCTCAGCACCCATGAGTCTGATGTTATCAACTCTCACTCTTAGAGAAAATTAACTAAACTTCTTTTACGGGCAACACATGCTGCTGAAAGGGGAGAGAACAAGGGCTGCTTCCCTGACAAGTTCCCAGCAGACGATGAAGAGGAGGAGGAGGAAGGCTGATGCGTGGGACCACGTGTCTTAGTCTTCCATGATCTCTGTAGGACCTGTAGAGAGGGTTGGCAGGTTGTTGACTTTGGAACTGCTTCCTCCCACGAAAGGAGGAGCTACGGCCAAATGCCCTAAACCTATTGAAAGCTCTACAGGTCGATGAGAGTGATTGAATACCTAAAGACTTAGCAGTGACTTGCTGTCCTTGAACCTTTCAAGTGCAGAATCTGCTTTCTCACCAAACATTTTGGATCCATCAAATGGGAGGTCCATCAAGATGGACTGCACATCTGGGAAAAATCCTGATCCTTTAAGCCATGCATAACTCCTACTGGCCACTGATGCTTCCATGGCTCTGGCAACAGAGTCTGCTGTATCTAGGCCAGACTGAATAACCTGCCTAACTGCTGCTTGACTATCCTGCAACAATTCTTGTTTGGGAACAACCTCTCTCGCCAAATCTATTAGCACATGGATATAGCTGCCCAACACACATGTAGCATTAACTGACTTTAATGCCATACTACAAAAGGAGAAGGTCTTCTTTGCAGATGGTTCCATGCATTTTGATTCCCTATCTGACGGATTTGTAGAGATGGTACCAGGAGCTGCTTTTCAAGAGCAAGAAGCCTGGATCACCATACTTTCAGGTGAAGGATGCTGAGTAAGAAATTGCAGTTCACCTGGTGCAGCTATATCTTCTGGCAATCACCTTGGACACAGCTGGAGTGACTGGTTTATGCAACAAGGCCAAGACTGGCTCAGTCAAAGCATCATTAAAAGGAAGCAAAGGCTCTGAGGTAGCAGAAGAGGTGCTAAGAATTTCAGTCAGAATGTGTGTTTTTAATTCTGAAGAGGGTAACAGCAGTTCCAAAACTTCAGCCGCCTTCCTTATCACCCCATGGTGACCAGCAACTTCCGGAGGAGGAATACTCCCAAGTTATAACAACTCCCACACCGGAGAGGTATCCAATCCACTAACCTCCTCAATACCTTCAGAACCTTGAGAAGGTAAAGGAATTTCTCTGTCCTCAAGTTCTCGTTGCTCCTCATTAGATTGCTTCTCTTCTAAAAGCTTCAAGGCTTCTCTTTTAGATCTCAGTCTAGATTCCAGTCTTAGCATCTTTAAAGCATGTGCTGATGTCGAAGATGTCTTTTGTGGCACCAGTGAAGCCAGACCCAGCGCTGGGATGGCACCCCGAGTGGAGTGACTCAGCGCCAGTTGAGATCAATCCAGTCGTCGATATCGGCGTAGGCAGTGCCGTCATCTCAGATGGCATTGGAGCCGTTGGCATGAAAGGCAAGAAAGGAGCCTGTTTATATGGCGCCGGGGGTCCTCCAAGATTAAAGGCCAAAAGTCCTGTGGGCCCATCGGTGCACCAGCAGGGGCCAAAGCACTATTAAAAATGCTAAACATATCATTTAAAAAAGCAGAAGGGTCTGTCCCCGGGGTTGGAAAACCCAGATACTTCTGCTGAGACTGAGCCTGATCTCCTGATCCATTGGAGTAACAGGAGAGTATCGTGCAGGACTAGTCGGCGACGCCGAAATTTCCACCAAAGGCGACGTTGGCGATACATCAGGCAACTTCGGCTGAGGAGGAGATAAGGTAGGACTAACCTCCCTAGTCAACCGGTGCCAAGGCTTAGAAGCCGGAGATGGACTATCATCTCACGAGGAACAACGTCATGAGCCATGACGACAATGCTTCTAATTCAATTTCGATGATCGGTGCAACAACAACCCCTCTCGATGTCTCGATCTTCTATGACCACGCTTCTCTTTTTTAGCTCTCGAGAGGAACAGTTTAGCTTCTCTTTCCTTCAAAGCCTTCGGGTTCATTCTGTGGTACAAAGAACAACCCCCAACGTCATGGTTGGAACCAAGATACTAAAGGCAATCTTTGTGCGGGTCAATAACCGACATTTGGCCTCCACACTCTCTACAAGGCTTAAAACCCAACTTCTTTGGTGGTGATATTGTAACACAACAAAAACTTCAACGAAGAAGCCGCCTCGAAACAGTGTAACAAACAGGAGAGGTAGGAAAAACCATTAGCATTGAAGGTGCGGAAAAAAGGGAACTGACGTCAGCACACCTTCGAGGACTTCTTATAGCTCTGGTGATGTCAGATAGAGTCACGTGCCCAGCCATATCATTGTGATGTCCTTGTGGGGAGCTAGAAAGAAAATATTTCCGTTGAATGCTGCAGCATTGGGAGTATTCAAAAGATGAGGAATCAACAGGGAGATATATCCATCAGAAAATGGAAATACATGTCGACAGTGCTTAAGCTTTGAATTTTCAATTGACTGAAACTGTGAATCATTGCAATGCAAAGAAACAACATTCCAAATGAAATAAAATCATGAGACAAAGTTGAGAAAAATATTTCTAGATAACAGGACAGTGTTTAATTTGTGCCGCTGTTTGCTAATGCTTGGCATTGTCACTTATAGGTCAACACCAGCAATATTTTCTGACAGGCGACTACATGGTGGTACTGTCAGCCTATTTTTCAGAAGAGCACATCAGCAGAGCATTTAAATATTCAATATACATTAAAAATAAAATCACAAAACCTCGTCAAGGCTATTCTTACAACTTTGGTGACAAGGAATGATCCAAATTGTCACATCTGCCTCATGAGATGGTTAGCCCATGACAGTGGGACTATGCTTAGCATTTCTGGCAGGGTGTGCAAGCTTTAGTGGCCTCCAATTATATATCCTGAGCCCCAGTACATATTTATTTTCAAACCAAGCACCTCACAGCACAGATGCGACTAAGAATAAAAGACTCTGGGGTTTTTCAAGTATACATTCACTGCCAACTATAGCTTTTTTAAATTTCTAATCAAATGAGATTCAGTTTACATTATACCTTTATTAGCTACAATGTATCTTGTGTAGTGTGAGACATGCTGTTTATTTTAGTCTATGCCTGTGCAGGTATCTACATATATGTCCAGACTCTTTTATCGGGACGTAGGTTCATGTAGGTTGGTAAATAAAATATTATATGATATTGCCCAAGGAAAAGCAGAGGGTTTTAAAAAGATTAAACTGGCCCTGTGTGAAAGGCCAGATATCAATAATTTCCTTCTTGACCTCCTCTCTCTCCCTTTGACTTGCTTGCACACTTCAGCATTCTGTAAGTGAGTTTTTCTTTTTTCATTTTCTTTTTCACCACTCCCTGGGAAGCAAATAGGGATATTCCTATTGTTCTCACAAATAGATCGAACTTACAAGAAAAAAAATATTTCTGATGTTCTCTTCTCCCAAATTTTTTTTTTACATATGTAAAATGTTAATGTGTCTAATTTGAAAAAGCATGAAAGGTCAGCAATTGAAATAAACTTTTTTTGCTCAATTATATTTCTTTTTGGCTTTGCAATACGTATATACTTAAGAATCACACTTAGACAAGTCGAAGTCCTTTAGAAGTAATGAGAAAGACTAGTGGACTAATGGAAAGTAAAAACGTCGGAAGTTGTGACATAAAATATAACAACATACAAAAATGCTGCAGGAGTCAAACTCCCACCTTGATTGGAGTCAATGCAGTCCTGATCAAAAATAAAAAGACCAATATGAACTGGGTCTCCTCCCAAAAATGTGGATAAAAGAAATATGTATGTGCATGAAACGATTACTGGAACTGAGGATAGCTATTCTACTGCTTTGAAAATAAAGATGAGAAAGGTATACCAGTGCAACTCTAGATTCCACATCAAAGTAATCTCCTCACCACACAGGTAGCATGGTAGACGTCTGATGGTAGAAGAGAGATTTAAGAATGCTGACAGACTTGGAAGGAACTCACAGAAAGGCACACATATATCTGTGCACACACGAAAGCACTAGAAATTCTTCAAGTATAATGTAGCTTCTGAATCCTCACATAAACTTATGTGTCAATTATGCAATGTTCCCTAAGTGCCTTTAGTGAGGGAAAACGTAACTGCAAATGTTTGCCAATACTCGCATATTTCCACCTTTGTGACTATTCGCGCTATATAAATATCCATTGACAAAACATTTTTAGTGTTGCAAGTGCCATTTATGTATAACCAGAAATCCACCATAATGTGGTAAATTTGGATTCCTGCATCAGGAATGCTGCTAAAAGACTGTGGGCTAGTTGTATGAACGCTTTTTTATTCTTTTTGCAAAAGGTATGATTAGCAGAACTGGGCAGTTTGAGTCTCCAAAAATACTTTCTGGCATTTATAAAACCCAAAATGCAATTCAGCAGCATGTTACCCAATCGGTATTTGATTTTTCCAATACATATGGAATCATATCAAATTAGTATTTGGAAGAAGTGTGTTTACAACAAATACTGATTTGTAGTGGGTTGTATAAGTGTTTTGTGGCAGAAATCCATAGTTTACCAACTACTAAAGGGAAATGGTAAGATATTTGCAAACTGGAAGGGGTCCCCTTTACCCTTTGTGAATGATGACAAAACATTTTAGAGTGGGCAGTGGTCCTCTGGACCTCTGCCTGCCCTTAAAGATTTAAGTCAAGCTTTTTTTTCTCTTTTTACATAACCTAAATCTCTTTTAAGGAAAACTGGTTGCATTTAAAAAATATTAATGATTGCTTTATTTGAAAAGAATCACAGACATGGTGGTCTGCTGACCCCACAATACCAGTCGGTAAGAATTTACAACCCACAACATTAATATTGATGAGGCATGTAAATGTGCGACCCACTATGATTCTAGTTTTTGCAATCCGACCTATTAGTGAACAGTTCTAGCTAGTGGGGCCCTGGAAAGGGCGGCCGGCGTGCAGTGGGAGGGAGGGGGGATAAACATGACACTAATTTCTTTTAAAAACCCATTTACCGGCACGCACCGTGCCGTCTGCTCCTCTGTCTCCTCTGCTGCAGGCTGCAGGCACAGGCTCCTAACCTTCCCAGTGACGAATCCTGACAGAGCAGCGTCAGGATTGGCTGGGAGTGCCCAGTCAGGGCCCTTCCAGGCAGACTGGTAGCCTGTACATGTGTGTCTGGCCGGCCCAAGATGGCTGGCCAAACACACATGCGCTCTGAGGGAGGGTGCTGTGCACCTCCTCACAGATCGCCACCCCGTGGCCCCACCCCTCTACAAGAAAATTATAATAAACACAGTTTATTATTGTTTTCTTGTAAAGGTTTTGCAGCTGTTGCTGCTGGTAGGGGGGAGCAACTCTCTTCCACCCTAACAGAGGAGGAGCCACTTTTAGTGAATAACTTGTTTCGTAAAATCAAAACGGATTCGGTAAAAGTCAGTGCGCAATTTACAACCACTTTTACTGACTCCTTTCTTAGTACACCTGGCCCAAAAACCTTTCTCTCTCTAAAGAAGTACTGCAATTGAAAAATGGTTTGTCAGTTTGGTCCATTGAGCATAAATCAAACACTACATTTATATAAAAAGGGGACTTAGAACCAATCATTATAAGCACTGTATAACAATACCAGGCACTTAACTGTAAAAATTAACTACAAATGCATTAATTCACAAGTATAGACGGCTGACTGAATGTATATCTCTAACTTTTTTGCCCTGGCATGAAAAAGGCAGCAGTCTTGCAAAAATAAACATCATAACAGCAGAAAAAGATAAATGCACAAACTGTTGAAGCATTATAAATGTAAGCTTATGACCTCAATTTTGAGTGCCCCAGAGGGTTTGTGGTATTTACTGGGATAAGGTTGAGGTGTTTATCATGTTAGGTAACCACCTCCTATTTTACGTTTTAATTCGGATATGGTGACTAACAAAAGGAATTTGGCACCAAACATACCAAACCTTTGCACTTCTCAGTAACTACTGAGCAAGTTTCTCACCACAAATTTCGGCAGGTTTCATCTGCCAAAATTGACCAGTAAATTATGAAGCCCCATGCAGAGGACTCTTCAAAAGTTGGAATTCCGATCCCTGTAAAAACAGGCATCTGTAACCAAATGTATTATCCATAACTTCGGAAACAAACCCGTTCTTAACATTCTGGAATCCCCCCATCCAAGCTCTGAGAAAAGCAGATTATGTGCATATATGAGTAATGTCAATGTCATTGTTACTTTGCTCAACGTTATCAGTTCCTTAAACAGCAAATCACCAAATGCTCTTGTCCACTTATTTCTGTAACTTAACCAATTGATCACAGTCCTGTCAACATCTAACTTTTAGAAAGGCTGTAAAAAAGGCACATCAGGCAGGTTACCATATGTCACTTCTGGTTTATAGGTACATAACGAGATATAAGGTATGATTATGTCACACACAAGCAGTTATGTGTTGCAGAAATATGTAGAAATTGGGTTCCCATACAGATTTCACTTTAGGTGCATGCCATAATACCACTTTCTGTCACAGAACTACACTGAATGATTTTCTCTTGGAAAACCCTAGTGGAAGCCAAAATCAAGAAACTGTGGACAATGTGGTTTAAAACCGTTTCTCTTAACTCTCAGTTTATTGAGAATAAACTGTAAGTACATCAGTAATATTTGTAATACTGTGATTAACACATATGGGAGTGACCCACGATTTAGCATCTGCATTCAATTGAGTGAATGCACTTTTGATAAACGTGATTAGAGAAATTATTACATTGGGAAATTATTTTTAGTATTCTAATTAAAAAAAAACAGTTGGCACCCTGTGTCCAGTAGAGACATTTTTACATAGTGAAGAGCAATGGCCAGGCAGGCAGGTATTGTTGGAGTGTGTCTTTTAAAAGCAATATTAATACGAAAAGCTTGAAATATAATGTGTGATAAAGCCGCATAGAAATTGTGTTAACATAGAAAATGATGCATGCGTTTGAAATGTGCCCACGGGGAGTGGCTACCAATGTATACGAAGACTAATGAAAAGGCTTATGAATTCTGAATTATAATGCAATAATGTTTTGAATTTGTATTAGTGTACCATAATTAAGGTTATATGTTAAGAGTTTGCTTTATTAAACACAAGGGCTTTAGCTTAGTAAGGGCTTGGGCCTAGCTTCCCGACTTCATATGGAATTGCATTTTCTAACGTGTAGTGTGCTGTTTTACTTGAAGGACACAAAGCTGTATTTTTCCAGGAGTTATATGTGTGTAGCCGTAGTAAATTCTTTCTCATGAGAACCGGCTTGCTCAAGGCGATGTTCTTGCTAGATGCAACAGTGTAATTTGTAAGAGGTGCAAGGTTAACCGTACTAGGAGAAAACAATGAAGACACTGACTGGAGCGCAAAGTGTAACATTTTCTACCTGACATTCCAACCGTTGAAGACGTCAATAACATGGACCAATCCGTGACATGGGCACTGTGAACTGTGGAAAATTCTAGTAAGGTGTTTGCAAATTATTGGACAGAGATACGGATTCAAATATTATCCAATGAGGAATTAGGGAATAGTTAGCCTGTTTTGACTTAACAGCATGACCCAAGGAGAAATCAACACATTCCGCATTCAGCATTCTGCATGTTGCATTGCATTGCCTTTTCCATTCCTCAGGGACTTTTGCCAGTTGCCATACTTTAATTTAGTTATCGTGTCGTCTCAGAAAAACCATCCTCTACCCATCCTTGTTGATATTATCTTCTCCTCCATCTGTGGGAAGTAATGTTCCTGAGCTATGCTATCTTGAGTCTTTGCCCCGTCCTACTTTGCCCGATGCTGATGAACTGATGTCCTGAGGACGAAGACTGACGCTGCTTGCTGATCCGTTGGATTCGTAACTATCCGATGCAAATTGTGATTGTCTGTTTGCCTTTTCTTTCTAGGTACCAACTGCTATTTTGATAGAGGCCTTAGTTTAGATGTTTTCTAAATTCATGTTCACTTAAATGTTTTGCATGAAGCCCAACATGCTAATGCTAATTTGAGGTTAGTTAAGGTGTTCACTAATATCTGATGCAAATAGACAAATGACTGAGTTATTGCTTTGGTGATTCACGTACTAATGAGAGTCTGTTAAGTTGATTCATATTAATGATGTAACAAATTTACTGAATGAGTATGATCCATGTTTGATTAAGTTGCGCTCTGATTGCTAATTAAGTAGTGTTTTGATGTGTTATTGCTATTGAGATTAATTGACATGATATTAGATTGTTACTAATAGGGAAATAAATATCTTATCACTTAACTGGTGTGGTTATTCATGACTGAAAGGTCATGGTGTGTTCAATTATTGATTATTATTATAGATTGTTTAATTGATTTATTGATTGATGATTACCAAAGAAAATACTTCATTCTGGGAAGTCTCAAAACGCGGTCCAAAGGTTTGTTGCCCTGAAAGCGTCTCCTTGTAAGTTTACTTACTAAGGCTCTGACGCGCTAACAGTATCCAGTCCGCTCAGACCTTTTTGCCTAACGGCCCATATGGTGACTGTTTCAGTAATCCTGCACCTTAAAGCCAGGCAGTGTTTGCACATTACAAATAATTAGCAATAAACAAAACATTTAAGTGAGAGAAAACAAGTGAGTTAGACAGAGCTATAGTGTGGATCTGGGTGTTGGATTCTGGGTCCTTGGTCACAAGGAAAAATCAGAACAAACAATTCGCTCCTTCCACTATGTCACCAACTTAGAGATACATTTGGGATACTTTCTACCATTACTTACCTCTAGAAAGTTGGCTTAATTAGTGTGCTTTCTTTCGTTTCGTAATTCTTTTTGTGAGGTTTTAAAATCAATTAACTCTAATTTGGGCACTGTAAACGATCTACTGGTTACTCTTGTTAGGATATGTTCCAATTTACATACCTTCTATCACTTTGAACTAATTAGGTATTCCCCCAAAATGCTTCCCTAGTGAATATATCCTTATATTAAATATAATTTTTATGATCTATAACTTCAAAAATGCAACCATTCTTGATATAATGGAATTCCTCCCACCCAAACATAGATGAATTTGTAAAAATAAATAGCAGCTTTTATCTACTTTTTCTGTAACTCAACAAATTTGTTTGGTAGTCACTGTTTGTTTCATGAGACTATTTAGGTGGAAGGTTACAAGAAGCATAACTGTTGGTTTTCTTTTTATTTTGGCGATGGAGCTTCACCATTTCTGTTTCACTGAAGTACTTTGTAATTAATATCTGGTTTTGATGGTCTCAAGAAGGAGCTTATAACATGTCACACATTAAAACGTTTGTTGGTGGTGTCATACTAACTTTAGGGCCTGTTCTGAGTTCTAAGGGGTTCCATCCTGTTAAAAATGATGATCCCCACTGCAATTTGATGAGCCATGTCTGAAAGAAAATGTTTTTTAATGGAAGTATTTGTTCCTAGAAATGCAGTTATGGTATGGAGTTATGGTTTCTATAAATTTACAAGTATCTTCCTCGGCCATATTAGAAAATCTCTGACATGCTGAGTAGAACATACATCAGCAGCCTGTCACATGATTCCCAAGTGCTCTACATGATTTTCACCATAAAGTTCTAATGAACATCTAGAGCGCTAGCAATCTATATTCATGTCAAATGTAAGGCACACCTGAAAGCCAGATTGTTGCAATAGCTGCTGTACAACTGAAAAAATTTCCCGTGGAAACTGCAAACAGCAAACAAAATGAGGGGTTTTGTTTTGTTCTAGAAATTATGGTTATAGCTAATGCTCCAGAAGCCTAAAATTAGGATCCATTTTCTATAAATTCGCAAAAAGCCTCGTTATCCCATGTCAGAAAAAAATGTTTGGCATGCACAGTTAAACATGTACTTCCAACAGCAGTAGCGGTTGTCAGTTGATTTCTTAGTGCTCTACTGAATCTTCACCACAGAGTTCTCATGAACAACTAGAGGGCTAACTTTCTACATTCAAGACAAAACCGAGTCACTCCTGATGGCCGTTTTGCTGGAGTAGGAGCAAAATAATTTAAAAGCTTTTAGTGGGGCAGGCCGAAATAAATGAGCCGGTGTTACTGCATATATGACACCACATGATTCCAACAAATGTGAGTGGAAGTATGACACCTCTGCCCTGGTAGATTGGGGTTGGCTCCTGGGAGCCGTTGCGCAAGATCGGGGGCCCAGGGACCCACTCCAGCCTTCTTACTAATAGAGGTTTAAAAATAATTTCCTGGAATGCAGCCGGGGTAAAATTTAGTAGGGAAAAGCTATCTTACCTCAGCACACTCAAGCCAGATTAAATTTGTCTTCAGTAGACTTGGTCAGACACGGACTTGCTGTGGGATAATTATTTTGTAGTTGATTGTAAGGCCTCTTTGTCTCGAAGGGGACATGTTAAAGGGGGGATAGCTTGTTTACTGTCTAACACCCTCAAATGGGATTATTCCTGCTATAAAGACCTCAGCAACCTCTTCATGGTTCTTACGATTCGATTGCATAATACCTCGCGAGGTCCTACCTCTTTGTTATTAATTAATGCGTATATGCCCCCAGAGGCCGCGTACGATTCTCTGTTAGAAAGGGTATTTGCCTTTATAGGGGACGCCTTAGATACTGAGTTCTCTCCTCTGATAGCACTAATGAGAGATCTAAATTGCAAAATTTCCAACTTTGCCCTATGTCAAATGTGTGACGTAGAGAGGGAAACAGCACTGCGTATCCCAGACTGTATTTTTCCCCCACTAATTAAAACAAACAAAAGGGGTAAACTTCTCCTTATTCTTCTTAAAAAAAAATACTGTATTATTCCTAATGGCAGGTCCACTTTGGATTCCCCTGCCTCTTCTACGCATATTTCTCCGGGGGGAATGGCCATTTTAGACTATTTAGTCCTGGGTTACTCCTCATTCGGTCTATTGGAAGATCTTAGGATAATAAGTACCCCTTATAGCGATCATAATTAGCTTTTTATCACCTTAGAAACTTCCATATCGTCATTAGACTCTTGGATATCTGGTGGGTTTACCCAGAGTTTTTATAATAAGACTGGGAGGACCCAGTGGAATTTTAAGAGGACTGCTGGTGTTTCCGCAATTTAACTCCCGTGGTTGCTAATCTTATTAATTGGGAGGGAATTGAGTTGCTCAACTTTTCTGATCTCCTGAAGCAATTGGTGGGCATAAAGTAGCCCAGAAAACAATCCCCCGCGTATTGCTTGACTTAAATACAGAAATAAATAACTTGGTCAGGGCCCAGTATTTAGTTTTCTCAGAGGAAAGGAAAATCAGGGTTGTCATATTAAAAAGGAGAAAGAAGCGGCTGAAGATTCGTCTTGCAAAAGAAGCGTGGGACAGGCTCTGGATCCATCTCCAGGAAGCCACTACAAAGTGCCAGGCTAGGCGTTTTTTGGCATCAGTGGGTGAAACCTGCTGGTCAGAATCCATCTCCTCCCTGTATGCCTCCAATGGGGTTGCACCCTTCCGGCTCCCAGAAATTCCAGGAATTCTCACTCTCTCTCCTCCGTCAATAAAAGAGATTGACTGTGCTATTGGTGAGATGCGTTCTTCCCGTGCAATGGGGCCAGACAAACTTCCTTTATCAGTTGTAAAACAGGACAGGAGCTCTTGGTCTAAGATCTTATACGTGGTCTTTAGAAGATGTTTCCCCTCTAGATGTATTCCTCCCTCGTGGGTTGGTAGCATAATTGTACCCTTATATAAAAAGGGCGACCGATCCTGTCCTAGTAATTATCGTCAGATCGCCCTCCTTGATGCAGTGGGAAACATTTTCACCAAATGTCTGCTCTCTAGACTGATGTCTTGGGCAGAGAAGAATAACATCTTCCCTTGGAACAATCTGGAGTCAGGCGCAAACATAGTACCCTAGATAACATCATGGTGCTTCAAACTATTATGGAAAAATATGTTAAACTGAGAGGTGGAGTTGTTTATGCCGCCTTCATAGACTTCTCCACGGCCTTCAATAAAGTAGATAGAGATCTTCTATGGTCTACGTTATGCAGCTTGGGGATACCTTTACCCCTCCTGGAGTTAATAATAGCTTTCCACTCCAATACCTGGTGTAGAATCGTCCTTGGGGGTGATAAAGGTTTATCCGATAAGATTTTTACATCTAACGGGTTAAAACAGGGCTGTCTACTGTCTCCCTTGCTTTTTTCCCTTTACATCTCAGATCTCCCCTCCTTTTTGTCTAAGGGTAATGGTTTTCCCCCGCTAGTTGGTGGGCGCCCAATTTGCTGCCTGTTATACGCTGACAACATCTTAATTTTTTATTTAACCCCTAAAGGCCTCCAGAATTGCTTGCAGCGTTTGTCAAAATACTCGGACTCTCATTATCTGAAGATCAATGTATCCAAAAGTAAGGTTCTCTGTCTCTTGGGGGAAAAAAAGACTACCTTCCCCAATTATCGTTGGATATTGGGCAATCAAAATCTTGAAATCGTGAAATCTTATCCCTTCTTAGGGAAAATCATGAGCGGGAACCTTAGCGATGTTGCCCACATCGCCTCTAATAAAGCAAAGGCTGAAGGTCAGGCAAGAGGTTTGGGGGCTCTATATACAGCCACAGGGAGAAGACATTTCCTTTACCTTTTATCAGTGTATCGAGTTAAAATTCCTGCATCCCTGTTATATGGGGTGGAACTCATAGACATCTCCAAATGGGGGTTCCTAAATCAAGTAGAAGGTAAAATTCTCAGCAAATTATTATCTGTTAACGCGGCAGCCTCAGTGGCGGCTCTGAGGCTGGGAATGGGGCTTAGAAGCGTGTATGCTCAAGGATTAGCGGGGTTATACGATTGGCCACCTCAATTTTAAAGAGCAAAGAAAACACTATAAGATCACTTTTAAAGAAAGAGCTCTTTTTAGATAACAGTAAGGCTAAATTCTCCTTTTGTAAGAATTTTTCCATTGCTCTGGAAAGGTTGGAGCTAGATTGTAGCCAAGTCCTAGAATTTTCCCCATTGCACTTGAGGGCGATTTTGAAGAACGCTTCGTAGACCCTGAGCTTCCGCCAAAACTTAGAGAGCTGTAAAAACAGAAGCTCCTTTGCGAACATAGTTAACACTCTAGTAATAATTTTTTTCTTCATTTTATCTCATTTGGAACATCCCTCATAGCGTTAGGCGCTTTTGGTCACTGCTGCAAAAGGGATAGCTCCCTTTGAACACCTTACTAGCATAATGGTATGGTACCGCAAAGGAGTGTACCTTTTGTCCGGCAGAATCTCAAGATTTACGTCATGTATTATTTGTTTGCCCTTCTCTTGCCCCTTTTTGGCCTAAATGGTTAAAACCAATTTGTCTTTAGCTCTCTCTGTTGTCAGTGTCTGAGTTTTTCCAAGCCCTGTATGATCCTCCGAATGAAAGATTCTGTTTTAAAATATTTAATTTTTTCAAATGTATTTTAAACTTATTTTAAGAAATGTGTGTAGCAGGGCTAGTCAGGTGGCTTGGTTAAATAAATTAATAGAATCAATGTTTTTAACTTGTTCATAATAATAATAATATTACTATGATTTAATATGTGGGACTGAAGAAAGCAGGCCCCTTTTGATAGAGCTCAAGATTGGATTGTGAAAATGCTGTTTTTGCACAGGTATATACCACCAATACTATGGTTAACGCGGTTCTGTCTTCCGACAGTCCGGTATTCTTACCTCTTTTGAATTGGAGTTTCATTGAGTGTGTATACACAAAGTCTGTACCCATGACACAGGATTTTGATGTCATATTTTATTGTATATATCTTTTAATTTTAATTTTTTGTACCTGATTGGTTGTAAAGTATAAATAGTAATTTTGATTCTTGGCTTATTTATACTATAAACTTTTATATGGTTTTCAGTTAGATGTAAAGGGTAAATTTGATTTTTTGTTTGGCTGTAACACAAATTCTTTTTTCCTCTTTTTTTCTTTTTCCCTTTTGTTGTTCCCCTTTTTATGTGGACCTCAGTTGAGTTCCAAATCATAAATAAAAATAAAACTGAAATTGAAAAATATGAGTTTTTGCTCTTGTTCACATAATGTGTTTTAAAAGGCTAAACATAGTTAAGTACAGGACAGCTAATCATCATCCTTCCCTACAACTGTTTCTCTAGACTACCATCCACTTTGCCACTTAAAACCACCTTAATTTTAAATAGTAATATTTCTGGAGACATAGATTTTTTTAATCTTGCATTTAAATGCCCGCTAGTGGATTTTATGTTTCATTTGTATCAGATACAGAACAAGGGAGTCACATCAGATGGATTCTCTATAACTATGACATTCATAATACTTTCATCTATCCATCTAGATCTGCAAGACAGCGCCAAAATGACAAGCAACACTTTTCATTGACTAATAATGCACTGTTAAAAAATAATGCCAAAATGCACCATTCAGGAAAGTTCTGGGCCTAGTAGGTAACAGAAAAGGGAAGATGTTTGGACACAGATCAGAAAGGTAAGACAATAAAAAGATACAGGAACAATCCCTGCATAGAGGGTAGGAACTACACAAACTAATCAACCCATACTGAAAACACAAATCAGATTCAGCCATGTTCCCTCAGTCTCCCCATATAGTTACATCAGCTCTGGGAGGAATCGGGCACCAAGTAGGCACCAGGAGTTCCAGTCTCCACAGTTTGCTACATCATCCCTTGACAGCACTGGACATTTGGACGCAGGTGTTGAAACCCCAGAAAGCATAAACTCTTGCCTTATCACCAGGGGTTCCTTTCTTTGCATCACAGTAGACGAGAGGAGATCAGGAAACAACAAAATTAGTTTTTGCCCATTTCTAATTTGATTCAGCACAATCACTTTAGCGGCCCAGGACCACACAGTCTGCCTTTGTCAGTGTCACTATGACAGTGCCTCCCTCTTTTGTATTAGGAGGACCCTTCTACCTTGCAGGGTTTCAATACACCTTATGTACAATAAACATTCTTTCATACATCGTCAGCCAGAGATGTTCCACAAAGACCTTGTCATCTACTTTGCAAAGATGTCCTCTGACATCATAGGGATAATGCAAGTCCCAAACGTGGGCTGTGTGACTCAAGTGCTCCAAAGCTTTCACTCTGGTATCCTGCATTAAAGTGCATGAGCAACACCACCATGGAAGTCAACATTAGTCTTCAGAGCTACTACAAAGTGGTGCATTCTGGCCTGAAAGCCTGCATTTTGCATACAATCTCTATTACTCAGTTTTCCATTGCCGTCACTCTACATTCCATCCTCTAAAGTCAAGTCTTTTCCATTTTGTCTAGTTTGCTGAGGTCATATTCAAGGGTAGCCATTATCCAATTTGCCCTCTGCTTGTTCACCAATTGAGGTATTTCTGGCTTCCATCTCCTCACATACTTTCTTTCTCGTCGTACTTCGTGCCCTTACCCAACACTATGAACTGGTGGGATCACATCTCCTAGAGAACACCTCCCTAATTGTGTGAGTTTATAGGTGTCAAAGTTGGATAGGTCCATGCCGGACCCTGTTATGCCTGAGCCCGCCATCCACATAATCAGCATTCCCACACTCGTTTGACCTCTATGGATCAGATACAGCTGGGAAAAAACAAGTCCTCCTCTCACCAGAGCTGCAGAGCCCTGAAGGTCCAAACATCCATTTTTGCTATATTGATAGCACCACAATGATTCAGAAGTATGTTATTGAACATTCTGCATACTTTGGAGAAGTATAGGTGGTCCCAGTAAAAGGAGCCTACAGAGCCTGAAAAAGAGTGCCATTCTGTGACCCGCTTTGTGTGGACTGCTGTTTTAAATTACAATGAAAAGTGCCATAAACTACACAACTTCCAGACAGAACCCCTTAAATATACAATACAAACAAATAGAATATTTTGGAGCTCATTCATTTCAGGGACATGTAGTAGCAGGGATAACACACATTTTCATTTATATATTCAGACATCTGCACAGGAAAGGAAATAATTCCGAAGCTATATCCTCCAGCAACATGCCTCCCAAAGCAGAGACACACTTAACTAGGTGAGCACTCCAGTTCTCAATTAGAACTCTGTGATCTTCACATGCAGCGGTTAGGGGAAGATGTAGGTAAATGGGGTTCAGTACTCTAAAGAGGCTTGTGTCAGGCAAGGGCAGCTCCTCGGTTTAGGTGGAGATGCGCTGCCCACCTGCCAGCAGAGGCAAAACTTGAAAAATAAAATGATAATTAACCAGCTTTATTATAATTTTATTTTAACTAGCCAAGTCTTTGGGGCGCGGTCGTCATAGTGATGACAGCTATAGCGGGGTGTGCACAGAGGAAAGGAGAAGCTGGGCATGTGAAAAAGAGCAAGGAAGAGATTGTATATAAACAATAGCAAAAGAAAAGGAAGACAAGTAGCAGTGTGAAGAATAATTTGTTTCAACGGCTTAGAAAAGTCTAACCATAGATCTTAGCTAAAATGAACAACTCACTTTACCATTTAACTATGGAGGCATATACAGCACGAAACTCTTAAAGGGCTAAACTAGACAAATATATCAGAAAGTAGCAGTATAAAATAAATATAAACACACAAAGTGAACGATTAAGTAAGGGAATTGTAAACGGAACTCTGCATGAAATTTAAAGATTCACAATACCTGAACAGCGTGAGATAAATAGAATCACAGTACAGAATACAGATAATATTCGAACATTTTATATTGCTCTATCAGCTGCAAAGATGTAATCCAGATTTTACATTTTCAATTAACAGCCAACTGAGGCTGGGTGAGAAGTGACATATTTAAATTTTGAAAGATTTCGAAATGACCCCTTCCGTCTAGTCCTCCTTCATGAGTTTCAACAATGGTGCTTTTTGTCTAATTAATGTTGAATACAGTGGTATTCGCAGATGTAATGCTGCCTAACGTAATAATTGTGCTTCAACTGAGATTTAATGATTCAAATGTAGCAATACGGATTTCCAAATAATCACAGCGTGAATTAGTTCGGCTGAGAATATTAACCATTTTTCATCACTAAAGCCAGTCAGTACCTTTGATTAGGCTTTGGAAGTGGTTCTTCAAAATATGCGATACCTATGATCACACAAACTTGCAAAGAATAAGATTTCAATATTGGAATTCACAGATGAACAGGTTACTGAGGCTATAAAAAGACAAAGCTTGCTAAAAACACCTGGCCCCATTTAAATCACTCTGGACTCAGTGTGGGCTCCTCCGCCTTGTCGTCTCCCCTCTGCCAGCAGCAGAAGCAGCAAACCACACAGAGCACTCCCCTTGGTGCGTCTGTATGTTTGGTCGGCTGTCTCGGGCCAGCCAAACACACATGTGCACTGTGCTCTCTTCAGCCCAGCACTGTGTTGTCGGGCTGGAGAGAGTAGGCACAGGCTCACAGTCTGCCTGGGAGCGTCCTGGCTGGGCGCTCCCAGCCAATCCTATCCTTGTTCTGAGCAGCATCGGGATTGGCTACAGGGTCGGTTGGGAGTCTGTGCCTGCAGCCTACCTTTAGCAGAGGAGTAGCGGTACGGAGAGGAGTTAAGTTTTCTTTTTTAATGTATTTATTTACCTTATTAATATTTCACCCCTCCCCGTGTAGGCCCGGCAAGCCACAACTGTCTGGACTTCTTTCCCACTTATATATTGGTCCTAACCTACAGACAGTGTTTAATGCCATTTGGAAATAAAGAGAGGTCCCATTCTCTTAGTGAACTGCAATTATAGTTCCAGTCTACACAAAAAAGTTATTGTATGGACCCTGGAAGCTATCCCCCAATCTCGCTGTAGGACGGGTCAGGAAAATGTTTGGTAAACTGCTCCTTATCGTATCCAGAACTGGGCTGAAAACCACAAGGTTTTGTCCAACTACCAAGCAGGCTTTAGAGAAGGAGTATGACTGTTGACAAAGCAATGAGAGTCTACTTCACATGTTATCAAATATGTGATGCTTAAAAAGTCTACTCTGTACCTGGTCTTTATAGACAGATAACAGTATTTGACACAGCTGACAGAACCCTACTCTGGTTCCTATTTAGGGAATAGGGATTACGAGAAAATCTCCTTCCTGCCTTATAACGGCTCCGCTAGAACAGTCAGGGTCAGGTATAGGCCCAAAGGAGAATATATGGCTGATTTTCAGATTCAAGCTGGAGTCAGAGAAGGCTGTGTACTTGCACCAATTTCATTCAACCTATATATAAACTATGTGAACAAATTCCTTTTGGAGTTGAATTTGAACGTAACAGAAATGGGAGGAGGGGAAAATTCCACTACCATTTTTTGCAGATGCTTTTTTCCTGGTGTAAACTGAGCTGTCAGCACATCGCCTATTGAGAAGGCTCAAATCTTATTGCAGTTCTAAAAAACTCACCACTAATACTAAGAAAACAAAATGTATTGTTCTGAACTCCTTTTACCAATGTTCTTAGCACACCAGCTTGAAGGGCAGCTCGATTTTAAGAGAGTACACAGCATTTGATGCAGAAGGACGGGTCACATGGAATGACCTAAACGGATAATCACACGTCTCCTTCAGCACAGCCATATATGGGTGATTCTTAAGGCTGCTAAAACTGACTGACCTTATCAGTGCAAAGTTCACAGAATCTCAGCTGCAGCCAATTTATCATTCAAAACAAATACAATCAGGAAGAAATGTCTATCCTTTCGTCCATTACTAAAACATATGGTACAGGTATGGACTATTGGATCCATACATTGTTGATGTTGATCACTATTAAACCCTCAGGTGCCCTGGATGAGCTGGTCTCGCCCAAAGGAGTCCAGGGAGGTGTGGCTTGTGTGGATCCCCCAACATTTTCTTACCCAGACTCCTCTGCAAAACTCAAAATTTGCTTTAAAAAGCATATTTTCCTCACTTTTCTTTGTAGGATCACTGCTCTGGCACACATTTCCTTCCACCCAGCGTTCGCCTCAGTCTCCCAAGTAAAATGATACCTCACTTGTGTGGGTCCCCAAAGCAGAGTCAGCTTAAAGATGTATAAAAGAAAAATATGTGCTTATCAACTCGCTGTGCTATCCCCTCAATCTCTACAGGTTTTTGGCCTTTTTTTGTTGCAGGCACCTGGGACACCCACACAAGTGAGATATTGTTTTTATTGGGAGACAAATGATGAGAAATATGACCATTTTATAGCTTTAATTAAACAGAAAAATATTCTTGCTTATTTGCAAGCACCCTGCCATTACAGACAACACATCTTCAAATTAAATGACCATTTCTGATAAAAGTATAGAGTGCACAAACGCTGTGAGGAAATGTCAACATCTAGATTACAGATGTGTTTTGATTGTATTAAAATATTTGTTTCCCTCACACTTCACAATTACCAAAAATGTGCTTCATGTTTTCATTTAAAATTCTGCTATATTCTAAGGAATATATGCACAGTTCGTTTACAGACATTTACATTTTGTTATTTGTTAGGAAAAGAAAATAAACATTGTACAACCTTCCTCAAGCACACCCCAAGTATCCAGGATGAGTGTCACATAAATTCACTTACTTTGAAATAAAAGAAATACAAAGGTAAACACCAAGCTCCCTAGAAAACAGAGCCTGACAGTTGACCTCTGTCTTTGAATACACAAGACAAGATAAGAACAAGATTCAGAGGCCTGTTTACAGAAATCCAGTACTGGTGAAAATGTACAGTAAATAGGGTATGGGTGAGGGAAGGAAAGAACTCAAGCTGGACAGCCTTAAATAAATAGAGTCAGCAAGTAGAAAGCAAGCAAATGTTAGTTACAAACCACAATGCCCATGGTAAGCAATGGATGGAATGCATTCCTAGACAAGTTTTCTAAATGTCCCCAAGATGTCATTAGCAAACCACACAGCTGCGCTATCTGGAGGACTTCGAGGTTAAAAAACAGGCATAAGCAGAGGAACGTTTCCAAGCCAAAGGTTTTTTCTGTCATGGCCCTATGCTATTAAAAAGTATGAAGAATTATTTAAACCTGCGATATGCCTAGACATAAAAAAAAATCCTGTAGACGTCATATTAAATTGTGTGTTTCTGGTGCACGTGTGAATATGTGCATACATATAAGTGTATAAGGAGTAACAAGACGTTTTTAGATGATATTAAGTGAAGTGTACCTGATGTATCACAGGTATACGGTTCCTTTGCTGAAGCTTTCTGTGCTGCACTCTGTCTGTATACAATATGTGGTTTGTTGTGTTCTTCTTCATAGTGTTGTCCATCCTTTGATAGCAGCGGTTCAACAAAATAGGCTGCATCCTGAGACCTAAATGTGCCTAGCTGAAATTCAAAAAAATAAAGGTTAATATCCTGATTTAAACTCTCAAATTTAAAATAGGGCGGAATATATTTCATAGTAAACATTTTCCACACCGGTATTTTCTCGTCTGGCAATTTGCACGCCCTTAGTGAAGAGAGAATGGTGACAAGTAGCTACGCCATACAATCTCAATGAACAACTGGCATTATAAAAAGTGTCAAAGCAGAAATATTTATAAACCGTGATTAAAAATGTAATGCTTTGGCACTCACAAGAAAAATCAATGCAAAGTTATAAATGTGCACACTAATTAACAAGAGGTCGAGTTCATAATGAAGTTTGAAATACACCTGTCCTTAGTATGCATACCGTTGGATGTTAAATAGGGGTGTAGAGATACAACAGCCCGTGAGAGAGAAAAGAATGCAGGGAAGTCTATGCTGATAAAGTGACAACCTAAGTCTTGGAAAAAATCTGGAGAGTGAGGGCATGGGCTGCTGATGATTCAAATTTCTGGCACACTCACAGAGGGACAGAAGTCAAAGTAAAAATGTAAAATCTTCTTGTGCCTTGAAGAACGACATCTAGAACAGTTTCATGCACCTGTACCAATGGAAGGCATTTATGTTTATCCACGGAAGAAGTGGGGATATGCAGCAAGGAAGGAAGACTTATAAAATAACGACGCCCTGTAACATGAAGACGAGTCTGGGGACAGAATAGCATTCATTATAGGAGCATGAGCAAATTCAGGACCAGTAACGCAGAGACACTATACAAATGAAACACTCCCTGTTGAAATGTTTAAATAGCAATGAACTATTTGCTTTCCCCTTGAACTTCCCTTTGAATTTCCCCTTCCTGCTGATTGAAGAATTTTCTTTCTACTTTTTCAGATTGTATATGCTTCTCCGAAAAATGTAGACTGTCATAGTGCCTGCTATAGGTTAAGTATGAATTAGGACAAATATGTTTCATACTATATAACAATCAAACTGAATGAACGGTTTCTTACCTGTCACTCCACTTCTCTGTAGGGGAATTTCCTTTATAGTCATAAGCACTGAATAATTCCGCCCACTTGTGGGGACCCCAGAGCACTTTTTTATAATATATCTTCTTAAGTGCAGATGTTCGCCTTTATTCAGGAAGGCCTGCAGAGTCACTTAAGAGATAACATTATTATGCAGCCTAAAGGAACAGGTTACAATGGCCAAATTCTTCATCCTGAATTTAGAAAAGGGGCCAGGAGTTTATATATGTATATAGTTCGATGGTGGTTTGGTAAAAACAGCATAAATGTCTTTCACCAACCCTTTTTGGTATATCAGAGAGATGAAGTATCCTAGGGCAGTGTAGCCCCATGGGCTACCATTATAAGAGTGAAAATAGTAGCTGTGCCTTCATGCTGAGCAGGTGGCAGTTGCTTCAGTTCTTTTTGAGACAATGTGTGTGTTGACACATCAGTGTACTAGTGAACTTGTCTGATCCACTGGGGAAGAGGGAGGTTTGCTTATGACTACAATGGAAATTCCTCTATGAGAAAACTGGAGTTACAGGTAAGAAACCATCCCTTCTCTCGTAGGGGATTTTTTTACATTTATCATTATAAGCTGTGAATACAGTAGCAAGCCCATCTCTACTTAAGGTGGTGGAGAGGACAAAGAAGGTAATTTCAAGGAAAAAGATTCCTAAGGAAGGCCTGTCCTACTGGAGCATCTGAATCCAGGCAGTAATGCTTAGTAAATGTATCGACAGCTCTCCAAATGTCTGCTTTCAAATATCTTGGATAGGGATATTTCTTAATAATGCAGCTGTAGCCGCTTTACCTCTAGAGGAGTATGCTTTACATTTAGTATAGACTTAGCTGTTAGTGTTTTGCTAGTCTTTTGATAACATAATAGGATGCAGGAAACTATCCATCGCGAAATGGACTGTTTAGAAGAGGCCAAGCCTGTATAGACTGGACCATAGCTAATAAACAGTTGGTTCGCCCTACGAATGTCACATGTCCTCTCCTGGTAGAATTTCAAAACTCTCGTCACATCCAGGGAATGAAGAGATCTTTCCGCTGGAGTAGAGGGGTTCTGAATGAATGTTGGAGGAGATATGGTTTGGTTAACGTGAAAGTCCGAAATGACTTTAGGGAGGAATTTCGGGTGAGTTTTCATAACCACTTTGCTAGAATGGAAGACTGTCTATGGTTTGTGAGGACAAAGTGACTGGATATCACTAACCCTGCGAGCTGATGTCAATGCTACAAGGAGAACTGTCTTCCAAGAGAAGTGTTGTAGTGAGGCTTTGCGAATAGGCTCAAAGGGATCCTGCGTAAGACGAAAGAGTACATTGTTTAGCACCCAGGGAGGTGAAGGACACCTAATGGGAGGGAAAACCTTTTGCAAATCTTCTGGAAAACCCTTGATGACAGGGATTTTGTAAAAAGAGGTTTGTGAAGGACATTTTCTATAGGTAATAAGGGCTGCCAGGTGAACTTTGTAGAAGAGAATTGCAAGTCAGATTTTGCCAGATGGAGTAAGTATGGAAGAATGAAAGCTTCCTGCCAAGAAGTGGGGTCCACGTTTCAAGAGGAAGACCCAATGCAGAATCTCTTTTTCTTGAAGGCAAATGCAGAATGGGTGGAAGGTGGCTTAGCCTCTTTGAGGAGGTCCATGCAGTCCTGCAGCAGATTCAAGTGACCTTACTGCACTAGTTCATGAGCCAGGCCACCAAATTCAAGGAGGAGAGATTGGGGTGTACCATCTGGCCTCAGAACTTCATTAGTAGGTCTGTTCTGCATAGCAGTTTGAGATGTGTACGATTGGACCGGTGAAGCAGTCCAGTGAACCACCATTGATGTGGCTACTCCAGACTTATTAGGATCATCTTGGCTCTCGAGTGGGACAGCTTGATAACAACTAATGGAATCAGGGAAATCAGTGGAAAAGCTTAAAGAAATTTGTTGGATCAGTCGATCCATTTCCCAGACTCCCTGGTTGGTAGTATCTCGGGGTGAAGCTTCGGCATTTTTTGTTTTCTGCGATGGAGAACAGGTTGATGGCAGGTCCTCCCTACAAATGAAATATGTTGTGAACGAGGTCATCGTGCAAGACCCACTTGTGGTTTTCTTGCATAATTTTGCTGAGAAAGTCTGCCTGTGCATTTTGGACACCTGGAAAGTGAGTTGCAGTGATTGTTAAGATTCCTGGCTATGAGCCATTGCCATATTGCTCGTGCTCCATGTGATAGAGGACTGGACATCATCCCTCCCTGCTTCTTGAGGTGTTACAGGGTTGTCATATTCTCGGTCTGGACGAGCCGGGAGTTGGATCTGAACGATAGGTGAAATGATTTTAGCGCTAGATGAACTGCACATAACCCCGGGAGGTTGATATGGTATGCTGACTTTCTGTCTGACCATTTGCCCTGGATCTGGAGTTGGTCCATGTGAGCCCCCCAGCCTAGCAGTGAGGCGGCCATTACTCTGGTTTGAGGAGAAAACTCCTGATGAAAAAGTATCCTTCAAAGCAGGTTCTTTGGGGACCACCACCATTTCAAGGAGAGCTTTGCGTGACGAGATGGGACTATCCTGCCCTCCCAACTGCCCGTCAGCTGGTCCCACTGGTCCATGAGATATTCTTAGAGGAGTCGCATATGGAGGTGAGCATTTAGTGTGGGAAGTTGCAGGATGCCATTGAGTCGAGGAGAAAAGAGATTGTTCTCACTGTTGGACAGCAAGCTGTCATGAGAGAGTGACATTCATGAAGGATCAATAAAAGTCTCCCCTGTGAAGGACACATTCTTTCTTGTATTGTATCGATGGAAGCTCTCAGGTAGAGTAAGGTTTGAATCGGGACAGAAGTTGACTTGTTGAAGTTGACCTGGAGGCCTAATCTTTAGAGGAGTCCACAAGTCTAGTTGTAGTGAAGCTGAGCTTCCTGAGACATTGACACCTTGATCAGCCAGTTGGCTAGGTAGGGGTAGACAAATATTTTGTGCTTCCTCAGATGGGAAGCCATCACTGCCATGCCCTTTGAGAATGTTCTGGGTTCTAACTAGACAACAAATGGAAGCACTTTGTACTGGTAGTGTCCTGTCCCACTACAAACCTCAAGAACTTGCAATGCTTTCTGGCAATTGGAATATGAAAGTATGCGTCTTGAAGGTTGATGGAACAGAGGTAATCCCCCTGGTGTAATTGGGGCTAAATTTGCTGTAATAACAGCATCCTGAACCTTTCTTCCCAGATCCACTTGTTGGCTCACTGGAGGTCTAGAATGGGTATCAATTTGGTTTTGTCTTTCTTTTTCACCAGAAAGTACCTTAAATAAACGCCTATCCCTTGTGGTTGGTGAGGAACACGATCCACTGCTTGTTTCTGTTAGAGGACGTTGACTTCCAACCATAACAGTGGGAGTTGAAATCTGGACGGTTTCGGAGGGATGGACGATGGAGGACTGGTGAACCTGAGAAAATATCCAGTTCATACAATATTTAGAATCCAGGCGTCTTTTGTCATTTTTTGCCACTTTTCCAAATGCTTCCCCCACCTGAGTGGATAACAGAAGAGGGTTCGGTAACAACTCAGAGTTTTGACGTAGATGGTTGCTTCCCACCTTGAGTAGTCTGCTGGGTGGATCTACTCCTGGTCTGTTTTCTTTAGTACTGGTGGCAAGAGTACCACTTTGTTGGCATCCCCACTGAGAGGTTTGAGCCCTCTGAGTATAGTACAGTAGTTGGTAGGGACAGAAAGATGTTCGTTGATCTCTGGATCTTTCCAGGCCAACAGCCTCTTCATCCTTGACATCTTGTCATCAGTGTGGCTTCCAAATAGAGTGGTATTAGAAAATGGGAGATTTAAAATCCTCTGTTGAGATTCTTGTTTGAGTGATGTAAGGTGGTGTGAAGAGTGCCTCTGGAGAGTGACCCCGTGGCAGAATTCATCTGCTGCAAGGAGTGAGGAATCAGCAGCAGCACTAATGATTTGACTGGCGACAAGTAACCCCTCATTGAGGATTTCATGGAAATCTTCTCATTTGTTTTGTGGTAGATGGTCAATAAATTGTTACATGGAGTTCCATAAAGCCCTGTATCTGCCTAAAAGGGCTGTAGTGCTCGCTGCTTTCATTGTGGTTGATGGCATGATCTAGAACATGTTCTGGACCTGGGTCGAACTACTCGTGCTGGAGACAGAGGTGGTGGCAGAGGCAGAGATTGAGGTGGTGATGGAGGCAGCGGAGGTGGTTGAGGAGATGGTGCTGGCAACAGAGAGCCAGGTTGAAGTCTTGAGGGGAGTATGTTCTCGAATACTCCAAATCTGGAGAGGTATAAATGTGCCTCCTCTTACTTCTTGCCTCCTGTTGTCAAGCTCCTCAACTTCAACTGATTTCTATGTCTCAATGTAGACTGACTTGTGGACGGTGAAAGACTTTGACGCCTCGACATGGGTATGGATCTTAACGTCGATCTCCTATGGAGTCTTGATGACGATTTGGACGTCAATGGCGAGAATGGAGGTGGCGTTGGACTCCTCGGCGGCGACAGAGATCTCCTAGTCAACAGTGTTTTTCAACGTTGACAACCCATGCCTTGATGGTGACCAGTGACTTTTCCTCGATGGCGAGCCATGGATGGACTGTAAAGGGGTAGGGGCCGTACCTCTCCTCGATGTCGAAGTTGATCAGAACCTATGTCATTTTGCTGACAATTTCTGTCTGGGATGCTCACCAGAGACAGATGAAAGAGCCCTGGTAGAGGTCTGACCCTCTTCTCTCTCTGAGGTCCCTCCTTCAGACTGTCTGTTGTTTTCTTCTTTCTTCTGTTCCATGGAGGCAACTTTTTTCTCTGTCCTTCAGGGTGCGTCTGGAAAAGGTCTTGCTGTGTTGACACGAAGCAGGAATATGAGTCTAAGGAAGACAGAGAATACACACTTCATGAGGGTCTATCTTTGTCTTCTTCCTCCCACAGGAAGGACATTTATCCAGAAGAGAGGGTATTTTCAGTGAAAATACCTATAATACCTGTCAGAAAAAGACAGAAGAAGCTTGGTAACAACCAAAGATGTCAAATAAAACAGTTGTCATCAAAATTCAGTACAGATGTTTGAAGAAAAAAGGAACAATTTGGCCAAGCTCAATGCTCCTGGGTCCTGTCAGCAGGAGCCGGAAAAAAAGAACTGAAGCAACTGCACCCTGCTCAGCATGATGGGTAACTGGTGGTCTCTGGCTTCTTAAAGGCACAGCCTCTATTTCACAGCCCTCGGATACTTCATCTCTCTGCTATACCAAAAGGGTATGTGAAAGACATTTATGCTGTTTTTACCAAAACAACATCAAATTTTCCAGCATAAGTATGTAGCCAAGGGAACCGGTGACAGTCATAGTAGCTGACTTTTTTTCCAGATTTCAAGAAGAACCTTTGCGTCATTTTCATATTCTTAGATAGGGAGATTATATTCTGACTTGCTGCCTTTTGGCGTTTGGTGGAAAGAACAACATCATTTTGTATGAAAATCACTACAGTTTATAATCTGAAATTGAATGTGCTTTTAAAAGCTATGTATACACTGATTCAGAAAACCAAAGTGATCCCAAAGGCGATTGCTCTACAGTCTAGCATTGGGTACTTTTTTTGCTACTTTAATTTGCAAATATTAAACAATCACTGGGAAACATAAGTGAAGAGAAATCAGCATGAAACATGCAATTTGGAGCAGATGTGTGCAGCCATTAAACGTTTCAGGCATATCTTATTTGGTAGAGATTTAAGGTTTGAAATACTCTAAACAGCGGCCAATATATTTGACACATGTTACAGATATGAGGTGAAATGAAACCCAATGAAATGTTAAAAAAGAAAGTATTTTTTTTTAAATGTAGCCATTTTTACATTTTGCATACAGAGGCCTGGGTGCAAAAATATTCCAAGAAGACTAGCAAATTTGCTCCAAACTTAGTTACTGTTATACTTGAAAAATGTGGATCTATATCATTATCAAGAAATAACGAAGGGCCTCATTTAGAACTCAGCGGATGGCTAACTCCGTCACAATGGTGACAGATATCCAGTCTTCAGAAATCTAAATCTCATAGAAAATAGTGGGATTTAGATTTTGACGTACGGGTAATCCGTCACTGTTGTGACAGAGTAACCTGTCTGCCAAGTTATGTCAGGCCAAACTAATACTGGATGTTTGGTATTCACTGTTTGTGCCATTTGTGCATCACTCCAAGCCTCAGAATGGGAAATAACATGATATGTGTGGATACTTTCCCCGTCGAAGCTGTGCAAAGTCAGTGTGTGTGCAGTTTACCTATACAATTTGCCCCAAGTTTTATTTTGACATAATTTGTGTGGACAAACATTCACAGGATACGACATTAGCGGCTGAGTTAAAATACTGATTTAGGTGTAAACAACTATTTGTGCACACACTGAAGTTTGTCTGAGAGTCAGAAGGAGGACCTAAGTAAAATACACCTTAATAAACGTGCATGAAGTAAATACATCCCAGTCAAAGTTATGGGTTATGAAACCTTGACTTCAGGTGTGGTAAAAATCAAATGAATACAGCATTGACTATTTGCTGCTGACTCCACATGGCACGCAGTGAGGTGTGCGTGCACACATACACACACATGCATAAACACACACTCTCACTCACACATAGATAACAGCACACATTTAGATCCGATTTTTAAAAAATTATCTGCTTCACATCCCTCCTATATCCTTTCTCACTTTTTTGGGTCCCCCTCTCTGGTATTTTGCTAGGTATGGTTATGGTGTGTAACTAGACTTTCTTCTGGTAGCTGTTTGTGCTTTATACATAAATAAAATACGAATCAAAACTACAAACATACCCCAGCAATTCAACCACATAAAGGAGTACTGAGACTCGTGCATTTTGAAGTTATATCACACAAATACAAAATGTCAAATGAAAGGGGTAACAAAACATAACGCTTTTCTTGTAGACACACAAAGCACACATGACATAACAGCACAGTCTCTACATGCTCCATTGTACCCAGAAGTCAATACAAAAGTACACCATATATCACAAACAGGTAGCAAGCACAGGTTATTTCACACCTAATCATACAATCAGTAAATATTCAATCATAGATAACTCACATTAATGATCTGGCAACACTATACATTGCATAGTTCACATTCCAATGTTTTAATGATGTAAGAAAACACATTGGGCTCATTTGACTAACTCCACATAAAGCAGTACTACAGTGGTAGCGGTCAGATAAGCAACATGCATTTCACAAACCTGTTGCTGGAGATCACAGTCTCTCCTATCATGTCTGTGCAGAGATCTCCACTTTAGTGGTGGAGATCAGCGCAAACATAGGTGTACAAATTAGTAATGACTCTGGGACGTACAAGAGGGAATGGTGGGAAAATGAAGAATAATTACTACTAAATGAAAGGGTTTATGGAAATTTATGGAGGGGGTTGAAAGGGAAATTTTAATACAAAACACACACCCTCAAAAGACCAGTAAACGTCCAATTCGTAAAATACATTTCTAAAGTTAATACGACCCCAAAGGTGTCATACAAGCTCAAATGTAGTGCAGTTCAGCCTTGTAGAAAGTCACACAATACATGTGGCCAAACAGGTGCTTCAACAAAATCACAGAGAAAACAACTGAGGCAAAGAATTAAAATAACACCCCACAGAATCGGTTGCTAACTAAAATAAATCAGTTTGAGATCTAAAAAACACACATACACATATTATATATATATATATGTATATATATATATACATGTATATATATAGTGAACAGTGTCCGCAGGACACTGGTTACATCCGATTGTGTGCTGGTGCCTCTGCGCCTCTGCAACGGATTATGGTACCTGTGAAAATGTACAAACAGCAAGTTGAATGAGATCAAAGTATAATTTTATTACGATGTGATGCCAGCGACAACACATTTTGGCTAAACAGTCTTTCTCAAGTCTTAAGTCGTGTTGTTGTTGGCACTGCATTGTAATAAAATTATCCTTTAATCTGTAAGGAGTACCCTGGATTTTCATATATATTACCTAGAGGTGGTCACCACTAGGTAGTTATAGTTAAGATCTAGTTTTTCTATAAAAGGCGTTTTTTTTTTACTTGCCTATATCTTTGGCGCCACTTGACAAATCTTCACAAAAACGTTTCAAAAACATTTGCTAGCAAAGTTTCGAGGTGATCCGTCCAGGGCAGGCTGAGAAAAAGGGGAGCCCCAAAACACGTTTTCCCCATTCATTTTTCCACAGGGATTTTGGACAGCAATCGCGCAAAACCTACTAGACGGAATTACACTAAATTTGGCAGGAAGGTAGGTCCTGGTTGAGAAAGCGACCTTTTTTGTTTTGGTATAAATTCATTCAGTAGGTTTGAGAAATTAAGGGGAAAACGAATTTCTATATATAGGGACACAAAGGATTTGTGACCCCTCCCGATCTTGTGCAGAGATCTGATTGGCTGATAACACTTTAACAACAGAAGTTGTTGAAGTGTTGACAGCCATCTTGGGACTCGGCTGAAGCACAGTCCCTAAAAAAAAAGTAACACTCTGAGCCCTCATCTCTGGTGGTGAGGTCCCAAAGGGCTAAAAAGCATTATTTGTTTAATTTTATGGACGGATAAGGGATGGATCCGAAACTCCGCCATAAAATAAAAAAAACTCAAAGTGCTTTGTTACTATGATGCCCCTGTGTCGGCCAAGTCCCGGGGGCTTATGTGTATAAAGGTGGGGGGGCCTCCTGGCTCACTACTGCTGCCCCCTGGGACCAATACCTTCCTGGGGTTATTAGTTGTATGCAGAGGGGCCTGGAGTCTCCCGCTGCCCTGGGGATCCCCACCTCCCTGGGCTTTGTTATGATAAGCGGGGGGCGCTCCCACTGCCCCAGGGACCACCAATTCCCTTGGCGTTCACATAATATAATGCAGTGTGAAGGTAGCAGACCTTCACACTGAGCTTTGGGGGCTCGAGTCCAGCTGGTCTCATTTCCCTCCTTTTGTTTTAAATAAAGAAAAACTATTATAGTTTATTTAAAATAATAAATGCAATTTTTAATTTAAATCAAACACAAATATCTCATTCCATGTACATGAGATGTTAAAGCCTAAAAAAGACTATCTCTTTCCCTCTCACTTTCTTTCTCTCTTTCAATAATGTTTTCCCACTCACAAACCCACTCAGACACTTACACACCGACTCACAGACTCACTCAGACACTCATGCACCCACTCAAAGACCCACTCAGACACTCATGCACCCACTCACAGACCCACTGACACCCTCGAGCATTGACTCACAGACCTACACACACACTGATGCACCCACTAAAACACTGATGTATGCACTCTCACACCCAGACAATCTGACAGCCATTCTCACCCTTAGATACACCCTCTCACACCTATTCTCATGCCCAGAGAAGCTGCGGCCAACTCCTGCTGCACATGGCTGTGCACACTGTGAGTCTGGGTGGTTAGGGGGTGTTGGCCACAGGGTTTGGCTCCAGGCCAGGTCTTGCTGACAACCTCCCCTGCGCACAGGTGAAGGCCGTGCACGGTTGGATGCTTATAGGGTGTTGGCCTCAGGGCCTGGGCAGCAGCCAGGCCCTGTGGACCAACCACCATCACATCAGGCCTGGCGGTGGTTGGATTCACGTATAGTAATTGAAAATAGTATACGTTAAAAAAACATAGAAATTCACTGAAAAACACAAAGGTTACAGCGACGTTATAGTTAGGAAATAAATTTAAAAAAGAAATCCACATAAAAAACCAAAGGTTACAGGGACGTTATAGTCAGGCTTACATTTTTAAATGTATGAAACTATAGAAATTCACCAGTTAGAGTTAGAGTTACTTGTGGTAACTCTAACTAGTGAATTCTATGGTTTCACACGTTTAAGTAACTATAAGATCCTTGTAACCTTTGTTTTTTTTTCAGTGAATATAAATATATATATACATTACCTATTGGAGATAGCCAGTTTGTAGTTATAGTTATGGCCTAGTTTCCATAGGAAAAGCATTTTTTTGTTTTGCTAATAACTTTGGCACAGTTTTAATGCATCTTCACAAACATTTCAAAATTAGTATGTAACTCACTTCAGCTGCTGTCTGGAAAATGTCAGGGTGATTCAACAAGCGGGGGCCTGAGAAAAAAGGGGGGGTCCCAAAAACACATTTTCTCCTTGCAATATCCCATAGGGATTTTAGACACAACTACATTGTGGACAGTAACACAAATCATAACAGGTTTCCTGGGAATAATGGCCAGATTATACCTCCATAGATTAGAAAAGAGAGAATTATTATTTGGAAGCACAATGAGCATTGCACACAGAAACAGCTCAGTGATCTTTCACAAATCTGCTGTACAAAAACCTCAGTGCATTGCTTATGGACTTTAACTCCAAAAAATAGTCAACAGGAGGTCTGATGTGAGCGGGGCAGCCACTTCAAGTCACAGCAGAAGTTGATCATGGGGGCTAATCACATGCAACCATGTCAATACAAGAAACTCAAACTTTTTTTTTTCTCAAACAGTCTCACCACTGCTTGAATCCTGGGCTCACAGTCAAAGCCTATTACTGCAGTTGAACACGTTCTGTTGGTGCACCACCTCGAATAAAAGCAGGCACTGAGTTTGTCTACTTGCGTGACTTTGCCCTTCGGTGCAGAGCATTTTGGTCTGTAGAAAATGGCCAGAATGTTCCCCCTGTTCGAAATAATGACATGGACTTGTAGTTACTACTGCATCACACTTTTCAATTTCAAAACATTGCCACCTTTTTCTAATATAAGGCAACATGGGTATCACAAACATTTATTTATTACATCATGGTGCTACAGCGCTTTTGGAGTTACACCTTTTATTTGTTCCCAAGTGCACATGCAAGAGATTAGTATCCCTTCACCCTCGTTGTAATATTTTGTAATTGAAAACTGTGATGCAGTTCTAACTGCAAGTCTCATGATGCCATTGGGTTTATAAAGGACATGCTAATTGTAACAACCTGTGTTCAGACCGATACCATTTGAAAAAGATTTAAAGTTGAAACACTTTGTGGGGCCTGATGGAATGCTGCTTATTCAATAAATGAAAAGTTAGCCTTCTGTAGTGCGGCAATTTTTTTGCCTATGCATATAGGGGTCATGGTCTGAACCCAAGCCAGCACAGCAACTATGAATGCCTTCCTGCAGACCAGTTTGTTTTTTGGATTTATGCAGCAAAAGCACCAGGTAAGTGGGACTGAAAGGTGACATAAAGATTTACATAGGTTGGCGATGGGAATACTAATCTCTTGCACATGCACTTGGGGACAAATAAAAGGTGTAACTCCAAAAGTGCAGTAGCGCCATCATTTACTGAATAAATGTTTGCAATACCAATACTGACCTATATTTCAAAAAGGGCATGGAGGCAAGTGGTAAAGTTTTGTAATTGAAAAGTGTGATGCAGTACTAACTGCCCCATGATGCCACTGGACTTACAAAGGACATGCTTATTGTAAGAATGTGTGCTCACACAGATACCTCTTGCAAAACACTGAAAGTTGAAATATGTCGTGGGGTCTGACGCAATGCTGCTTATTCAATAAATGAAATGGTAGCCTTCGGAGTGCAGCAATTTTTTTTGGCAACGCATATAGATATATATATATATATAGATATATATAATGATAAAACAAAAGGTTAAACCAACGTTATAGTTAGGTGTGATAAAAAGATCTGTTTCTGTTTAAATAACAACATTAGAAAGTTACTGCATAAAGGTTAAAGTAATGGTATAGTTAGGTGAATCTCAGTGACAAGATTAATATTTTGAACTATATAATTCGGTCAGGTCAAGCTTTATTCGGTTACAGTAACACTCATGTACAAAATATAAGAGATCACATGTTAAAATATTATGAAAAACATTAAAACCCAAATTATATTTATTCATCCAGGTAATTCCTTATTCTCATTACAACTTTTAAAAATGTAATGGTATCTATATTTGACCACCGATTCCATCTTGACCACTGACTTCATTTTGTGCTTCGCTTAGCTTCAAATGCTGTCACATTGGTGGCACAGGTATTTTTCTCATGCACAGCTTGTTCTCTACATTGAGGGCCAGATGTATGAATCTGGCCCATTGCGATTCGGTAATTTCGATTTTTAAGAAATCGCAATTACTGACTCGCAAAGGGGCCATGTATCACATTTGCGATTCGGTAATTGCGATTTCTTAAAAATCGCAAATGCAATTACCGAATCGCAAATTGCGATACTTGCCCCATTGGCAGCTATGGGCCTGTTGGCCCATAGCTGCAAATTTTTTGCATTTCCTAAATTGCGATTTCTGAAACAGAAATCGCAATTTGGGAAATGCAAAGGGCCAGGGTGCTGGGGGCCTAAGGCCCCCTCTCCTGCACCCCATTTTCTTTTTTTTGCACATATAAAGTACACACATGCCAAAAGGGCATGTGTGCTTTACTTATTTAATTTAAAAATGCAGTTGTACTGCATTTTTTAATTTTGCACCAGGTTACCACCTGGTTGCAGGTCATGGTATTTTGCAAGAGCAAAATACCATTCTGTGAAAAATCGCAATTTGCGATTTTTTGCAGAATTGCTTTGCGACCTGGATTTTGCGAATCTCAAATTGCGATTCGTATAATCCAGGTCGCAACGCAGAAAATCGCAATTTTTGCGATTTTCATTTTTTGGTCTGCGAATGCATTTGATGCATTGCAGACCCCGATTTTGCACTCGCAAACGGCCGATTTCGCAGTTTGCGAGTGCAAAATCAATTGATACATCTGGCCCTAAATGTTTTTTCGTTTTTCTCACCAGAGAAGGGAACATAACATGGGGGATGCAACGATGATAAGGGTGTACAAGGATGAGAATGTTTATAGCAGAGAAGTGTATGGTTCTGTCTTGAAATGCACATTGGGTTCTAGCCAATCCTTTTGTGTATTTTCAACACTGACCAAGTACAACCAGTGCTTGAATTTCACCACTTACTCAAAGGGAGGGGGAAGGTTACCAGAACCTTCCTCTTGACTTTGTTTAAGGTATATAAGGTTTCTTATTTCTGATGATGGATGCATTGCTCGGAAATCGGAGTCCCACTGGGGAAAATTTCTCCTGTCTCAGCTGTCCAGGGTTCCACAGCTTGACGTTGGCAACAACAAGGATGATGTTGGATTGAACCCCATGATGATGCATTTTTAATTCTTAATTATCTAGCTTTGCTGTGTGCAGGCATAAATATATATATAAATATTCACTGCATACATATTCACTGTTGATATATTGCACTTTTTCTACTTATTAGTATTCAACTTCTGTGATTATTTTAGTATCTGCACGTTTTGCTGCATTCAAGTTAAATGCTTACGTCAATATTTTTGTATAGTTTTGTTTGAGACCTGGGAAGTTCCTTAAAAAATTCATTACTCAGACTAAGAGTGCTGCATTCTTTGCATTCTTTAGCCTGCTCTCTATTAGTTTAGAGCTAAGCAGAACAAAAAAACAGGCTACATTAAAATGTATACCTTCAGAAAGCAATTTTAAGAACAGAAGAGCAGGTCGAACTTGTGTGACTTGTCGGTCCTTTAACAAAGGGATGATACAAGCCTTCCTGAGTACATAATAATATATGGAAAACATTATGAAGTGCAAAGTGTCCTTTGGAGAAACCTGGTCACGGCCGCAGGGTTCTAATGAATGAATGCCTTGTCGGGCCCATGGAGATGGTAACAGCCAATGCAACAGATTAAACTTAAACCTTGTAAGCAGGTAGCAATCATATATATTAATTACAGCTGTAAGATAAGATTCCATAGCTTCAGTTGTTTTCATCATAACATACCATAAGGCCACCTGTTCTCTGTCCAATAATCTCCGTCTCAGAAAGCATTCTCTGACAGATTTGTGGTGAGCCTTGACAATTCCCCCAGGTTTAGTAAATAGCTTTGTCCTCCCTAGGCTCTGCAGCAGCTCTTTGATGTATTTAAGCTATGAAATACAAAGGGCATGATCAAGGGAAAGGCAATCTACCAAGTTCTCCTTGTTCAGTTTGGTTTCCTCTTTAGTCCAGATGTCTACCCATCATAAAAGATGGCACAGGGCTATAGTGTCCATGAGGTAGTTGGCCCCAATTCCTCATGCACTATAAAAGAGGGAATAGATAGGGGAACATCTAAAAAACATCTTACAAACTTGCTTTCAAAAGCCTGTAAAAGGTTGTGTTTAGTATACCCCCCAGATATCACTGCCATATTAGACTTTAGAGATACATTCAGCCAGGTAAACATGCACTAATGCCCTAATCGGTCTCCTTACCAATGTAGAAGCAAAGCTAGATACAGCTGCATTACCTCTTATGAAGTCTGTGTCTTTCCCTCGTATTACGGAATTCCAGCTCAAGTCTGAGTCAAACGGGATACCCAAATGTGAAAATGACCTCACCTTGGAAAAATATGTGCCCCCGCATTAAAGGTTTTCGACTTGGTTGAGTTAGGTCATAACAACATTACACTAGATTTGCTGACATTCAAAGCTAAATCAAGCTCGTCATAAAAGCTCTGAAGGGACCCAAAAGGGTTTGCAAGCCGCTTGCTGTCTTTGCCATTAAAAGTGCGTCATCTGCATAGAGCAGAACTGGTAAAGAACAAACTCCTATCTGTGGGCAATCAGCCCACGAATCCACCAAAGCCTGTTCAAGCTTATTGATCAAGTTTTGAACTCAATAAAATACAGACATTCATCATTTATAGCTAGCAGAGCTAATTATAATTTGTGCACCCGCCATGTACTCCTTCCAAAGTCAGATATTACAACACTCATTCATGTGGTATGACATCACTTATGACATCACTGATGACATCCCCAGGAGTAGTACCTTTTTCTTTTTTTAAGAAGAAGGGGGCAACGCAGCCCCCCTCCCCAAGCCCATTTTGGTCCCAGAGACACCGTCCCACAGGGTCCTCATCAGTTCTCGATGGATGCTTGCCTGGGACACCCACTGGCTAGCACATTGGGAGCTGTGGGAGAAGTCCCATGTCCCTCATGACACCTGGTTGCCCTATACAGGTCGCTGCATGGTGCGGAAGCCGGAATTGCTGTGGCCTGGAGGCAGCAGCTGCCTTTATGCTGCTCCGTCCGGATGGCAGCAATATGTGTTCTGTTTCCCTGCATGCAACACTGAAGGCAGGGAAACAGAACACAAGTCTGTTTCGAGCCAGCGAGAGCATTTTTAAATCTCCATTCAGTTGCAGCAGACTTCGAGCCTTATTTAGATACTGGTTACTCCACCACAACAGTAACAGATATCCCGTTCGTTGAAATCTAAACACCCTCTATATCCTATTGGATTTGGATTTTGGCAGAGTAACCCCTTTGCCAATATCCAAATAAAGTGTGTAATGTTGTTTCACTTTCTGCAGTAGTGTAGGCTGGGAAACTACTGGGCCCTGGTGGTGGGCTCCCTAGGACACAGTAAGTAAGCCGGGCCTGAGGGATGGGGTCCCTGGGGCCCTGAAAGGCTCAGGAAGGGGTGACGCACAGTGCCCCTCCTTTACAATTAAACTGACACCCCTGTGTGATTGGGTCTGAGGCCTTTATTACGGCTCGAGGAGGGGTGCTGTGAGCCCCACTTCCCTTAATAAATGCGTTAGACCCCAAGGGATGGGGTGCCCAGGCCAAACTATGGCTCAGGGAGGGGGCTGCACTCCCCTCTCCCCTTAATAAATGCTGGGACCCCAGGGGATGGGGTTACCAGGATCAAAAATGTTCCTGTGGGGAACGGGTAAAAGGAGGGGAGGGGGAAGGGCATGCACCCCAATCCCCTTAAATATACTTCGGGCTCTAAAGGAGCTGGAGAGGGGGGCCCTACTGGTGTTTCCTCCCCAAGGTGTTGCCTCCCCATATATATTATAAAATAGATTTGAGATCCTGCAATATTTCCTAATTGTTTTTTTATTTTGACCCGGGAGGGTAGGTGGGTGCGGGTCCTTCTAGGTCCCCCCATCGGACCTAGTGGGGCAGGGTATTGAACCTAGTGGGCCTTACCCCTTATATAAACTTCAGGACAGTAAGCTAAGTTCCCGAGTCCACAGCCAGTAACATTTTTTTCATGTTGCTGGCAGCCAGTCAGAGTGTTTGCACCCACCGGATGGCCTAAAGGGAAAAAAAAATCCTTTGGCCAATCAGAATGACCTACTTATAAACTGCCCCTCCTGCGAGACTCTTGAGAGGCTCAAGCAGAACCAACTCTCCAGATATACAAATATTCTTTTACTTTATTTCTCAAAAACTACTGAATATATTGCACCACATCACACAGATCTGTGGGCCAATATCTAGCTTCCTGTCAGATTTGGTGTAATTCTGTTCAGCAGTTTTTGAAGGCGCTTTTTAAAGAAGTCTATTGAAAATGCATTGGGATTTTGCATTTTGGAATACTTCTTTTTTTCTCAGCTCCCGCTTGACAGACCACTGCAAAACTTGTCATGCACAAACTAGGCAAATAAGAGCCCCCTTATGGAAAGTTCCATGTAGATTTGTCAAACGGGCCAACGTTTTTAGCAACACAAAAAAGCATTTCCCATGGAAATGCTGACCTAACTAGAACTACCCAGTTGTGACCACCACTGGGTAATATATGTATGTATAAATGTATTTATACATTCACATATATTAATGATACTAACTATATGTAATTATTTTTTAAACAACATTAAAAATAGACTTAACTTTTTAAACAAATTAAATTCAACTTTTATACATTTTAAAAAAGATGCCAAAGTGTTCAAATGTATTAGGTATGTATTGTTTAACCAACCTTGCTAGACAGTAAATGTTAGTGAGGGTGAGTAATATTTTAAAATTATTGCTTTAAAATTAGTATTTATAAATAAATTATTATATGAAGTATTTTATTATTTAATGCACATTTAATGTAATGAGTTGATGTGCAGTAAGTTTTTACTTAAGTGTTTCCAGGTTAATTTAATACTGTAAGTTAATGTACACTTATCCACTTTTAATGATTTATTTTTAAACATAATAAATTGCATTAAATTCCCCTACACTAAAGAGATCCCACCTCAGTGGAAAAGGCCTCAATCAACAGATGAGGAGTTAACAGTAGTAAACTACACTTGTAAATCAATTCTATACCTAGGTATTAATCTCCACTCAGAAATGGCAAATAGTAAAAAAGTGGAGAGTTACACCTAATGGTTAGAGTAAATAGGGATGTGAGTAAATATACTTGTGTGCATTTATCTTTGTGAATTGGGCCCATTGTGTACCAACTCTTATTGGCCCATAGTGCACGGACTCTTACAAAATATTTAACGCATTCTCAAAAGCAGTTGTGTGATTTTTCATTAATTATCTTTTATTAGTTCATTTTTTCTAGTTCTCATTTGCATTTTCTTCAAAGACAATTACATTTATAATGTTTTTGTGCCTGTGTGTTTGCCAGACTTGAGTACAAGGTTCGGATCAGAGTCAGAATATGAAGAAGTGATGAAGCTCAATTATACTTTGGGTAATAAGATTACTCAGCAAACAAGAGGGCAATTTTAGGAGGTTATTAGATATAATTCATTACTTTTGGTCCGAGCGTGGAGTGCCCAAAACGAATAAGAACCTCCAGTCATCATTTAAGTAATGGTGATCACAAAAGTTAATGTTACCAATGTTTTTATTAGTGTCTTTTTCATAGGATGGTAACAGAAACCAGTCAGTATGATAAAGAGAGTTTACTTATCATGTTCACTGTTGTCTGAGAAAATTAGGACAAGGATTCCTGCACCACCCCTCCCAAAAGGAAATGGGATGGTTTTGGCAGTGGAGATTATCGAAAAGCCTTGACCCCATTTCCTGCTCCTCTATTCATCCAATTGACTGAACATCCTTATATCTTGCCACTATTATAATAAAATCAGAAATAATAATATAATAAACTGGTGTTTAATAGTGGAACCACTCAGGCTCAAACTATGGATTACCATCAGTAATATTATTTGCCAGAAATGATGAGATGCTTATAGTTCTGTGGTTACTGAGCTTCAAAAGACACAGAAATGCAACACCATGTTTTTAAAACATAATAGCCCAAAAACAAATTATCAATTTTCTGTGTTGGACTCAGGAGGAGGGTAGCCTTCCTGGCACCCTGCGGAATTCAGTAATAAAGTGCCTGAGTTGGCTCATTTGGTGCTACAGTTGCAGCTGTGTCATTACACACAAGGCAGGGTGTGAACTTCATAAAACAATAAATATGAGATTGTTACTGGAAAGCACTCAAACCATATGAATGTTATTTCCTACACAAGACATATTGTGAAAAACTATCTCAGTAAGCATTTGCACATTAAATAATCCTAGTGTAAATAAACAGAAGCATCCTATTCAGTAAGATCTCCTGTAGTAGACTAGATGTGAGTCATTAACGCACTGTTGCACTTGGTCCTTTCTGCAGGGGCACCCCCAAACTTTTTTGTCCTTGTCCTCCACTTTTTGCTGAATTTGTTCTGTTAACCTTAGGACTCTGCTCTTTTCCACTGATAAGCAGTGTGAAAGCGCTTGTTCTCTCTCCTTCAAACATTTTAAATTAGCTTGTACATAAATGGCATATTTAAAGTCCCTAGTAAAGTGGCACTACCTGTTCCTAGGGTCTGTAAATTAAATGCCACTAGTAGGCGTGCAGCACTGATTGTGCCAGCCAATTAAGTTGCACTTTAGGCATGTCTCAGGCCTGCCATTGCATCCTTAGTGTGTATAGTTTTAACCCGCCATTACGACCTAAACAAAGTAAACCTTTTGCTAGGCCCAAACCTTCCCTTTTTGTACAACTAAGTCACCCATTAGGGTGGGCTCTGGACAACCCTGAGGGCAGGGTGTAGCGTATTTAAAAGGTAGGACATGTACTTTTATGTTTTACATTTCATGGTACATTTCCTGGTAGTGAAAAAACTTTAAATTTGTGTTTCACTGCTTCAAGGCCTACCTCTCCCATGAGATAACATTGGAGTTACCTTATTACGTTTTATAAGTGTAATTGTCACATGGGAATAGGAATCCACCTCATGCTTGGTGTCTCTGGAATTATAATTTAAAATCCTAACTTATGATTGAGTTGGATTTTAAATTTCAATTCTAATAATGCCACTTTTAGAAAGTTGGCATTTTCTTACCTTAGTCGTTTGGTGCCTGCAGCCTGTCTCTGGGTCACATGCATAGGGGAGCGTGAAAGTTGGGCTTTGTGTATTCCTCCTAAACAGCCACACACAATGGGGCTCTTAGGTGTGACTGGATGGGCCATCACTGGCAGGATGGGTGGGAGGGGCTGGGCCAAGCGCCCACTTACACTTACATAGGTTGTGTCCGGTCTCCACACAAAGGGCTGCACATCCCTTTTAGTTAGTCTTGAGACTGGAAGGCAGGACATCTGTATACTTCAAACGTCTGCCTGTAGAAGCTTCTCCTCACTTCAAAGGCACAAGTGTCCTGCCTCCAAACAATGCAGAACGTCGCAGCAAGACTCATTCTGGATCTTCCCAGACGCACCACCATCACCCCACACCTCAGAAGCCTACACAGGCTGCCCGTGCACAGGAGATGCAGATTCAAGTCCTGACCCTTGCCTTTAAGGCCCTCCACAACATCGGATCAAAACACATCAACCACAGTCTGACCTTCCACCAATCCACCAGAGAACTCTGGTCAGCCTCCCTGCACACGTCCCACAAATCTGCCTTAGCTGCAGCGGAGGCCGCTCCTTCTCTTACCCCGCCGCAAAGACCTGGAACAACCCTCCCTCCACTTGTGAACCACTCGGTCCCTTCCCGAGATCTTGCTGCTTGCACTGTGATTCAGCACGAAGCTCCAGCAGCCATCTCTTTGCACTACAGCATTGACCTCTCGCTGGGACCACCACATGGCTCCAGCAACACCTGTCTGCAACAACTGTAGGATCTTTGTGCTACAATAGCAGCCTTCCACGATGCTCTCCATACTCCTCGCGGCCCCCTCTAATGCAAACTAGACTCTTGGCACAGATTTGAGAATTTGAACTTCACCAGGCCTAACCTGGTGACTACATCCCCTTCACAGTCAGCCCGAAAGTGTGACTTTGACCCAGTCCAGCGTGACCAGATATCCCAAGTTGGCGCTTTGTGCTTTTTGGTGCTTTTTTCACTGAAATCTTTAAAAAATGTATAACTCTGGCTCTTCTGATTGGATTTTTGCTGTTTTGGTCCTGCTTTATTTATTATGTTTTATTCTATTTGTCTAACTTGGTGTGGGATCCCTTCTATGTGATGATTTCACTTTATTACTGTCTGAAGTATTACACAAATACTTTATACATTGTCTCTAAGTTAAGCCTGACTGCTCTGTGCCAAACTCCACCAGGGTTGAGCACAGGTTATTTTGGGATTGGCTTTTGCCTTTCCCTGACAAGGAGGATTGTGGTTGCAGCTTCCCAGTTTCTCAAAATCACCTACTAAGCCCTCGCAGTAGGCCAATATACCTTTGCTTCTACGTTTACATTTGTGAATACATATTTAAAATGCTCATATTGAAAGATCCTTCAATATCTGGCCACAACACCTTACGTTTCAAGGTATTTTTGTATGGGGCAGAAAAGCAATGGTAACACATCAATGACTGGTAAATAAGAAGGTTACATATGCAGACAAAGAACACAGGAGTTTGTGAAACCACTTATATATTACATAGATATACAGTCTGAAAGCATGTATGTTTTTCAACTTAGGCAGGTTTTTTGGGTATTAATACACCCACATAATTAAAACCTTCACTTGTCTCACCTTTGGATTCCTGTGGGTATGCGCTTGCAGCAAATCTTGATCTTGCACATCTATCATCAAATGTGAGAGACACCACTCTGGCTGTTTAGTTACATTTCTTTGTGAAAATAGTTCCATGAGCTAAGTATGCAGCATTTGCACCAGGAGACTTCAGTCTCTGTGAGCTGCTACATGTCTCTGGCTGATTACTAAGACCAAATGTGTGTACCAGTAATATATAGCATATATAAAAGGATTTCTATCTGCAGTTACCTGTGTGTTTATTGTGAATTAGAGTCTGTAGTATCTCCAGACTGTACGCATTTCACAATATTTTTAGTGTTGCTCCGCCCAGCAGACCCAAGGAAATACATTTTTTAAGCATTTGCCCATTTAGCAATTTAAAGAGTAAAAGTGGCAAATTAATGAAAGAATCCATACTTCATGCTTATTTAAGATTACTCTGCAAACTAAGAATGTACATTAGTCACTTCTGAAATCCTTAGGATTCCAAAGTCAAGAAATAGAGATTCATGGCAATCAATAAACAGGAGTGCAACACACAAGTTCTTCTGTGCTCTCATTAAGTGTGGCTGAAGAAAGCTTTAGCTAGCACTGCCAACAAAGTGCATGTAAAATAAAAGGGTTTCTATGTATCTGCATATGGTTGCTCGAAAGAGTAGCTATGGAGCACTGCTTGAAAGGCTGCTTAAAGTGTATCAAGTAAACCAGTGTGACTCGCCTCCACCCACCTAGACATTTGGTCAAGAAGTGCAGACACTGGCTGCACCATCACCAGTGGCATGCATTCTTCCACTGGTTCGAAATTCAAAATACTATGACCTGCACCTACCAGAATGCAGTGAGGGGCAGCTGGTGTTGCCCTGCTGGCAATGTGCTCCCTCCCCTTGTTGATTTTAGTAATGCTTATATTTTTCTCACATAGATGTGGAGAAATCACATTTCTAATGTGCATAATGACTATTAAGCTCAAAAGTAGCAACGACTGTATCTCCTTGCAGCATTATTGTAATAATGAGCTATTTTCAAAAGTGTATGCTGACCTACTGCACATGAATACTACATTCTGTTTCAGTCATGAACAGGCCTATCTTTTTTCTATACAAAATATTCTGTTACTTACTTATGCACTAACGTGCGAAACAGTCCTGGATAGCCCTATTTAATTTATAATTATCTATGATGGTGCTGTTTCATATTGTATTTTGTTTACATTTCATAAGCATTATTTAACCAGAGGCACATGCACAAATTGACTAGGGTAACACACAGAGGTAGTGAGTGGTTATAAAAAAAGTCTATCCTCTCACAGAAATCCATACCAAATTGCTCAATCTGACTCTAGTGCTCCGAAACAATGTAGGAAAAGCAACACAGTTTTTCTTTTTAAAGATCACAAACTGCCAATCGCTGTGATGACATCAGGATCAAGCATCACATGTTTTCACTTCCTCTGATGTCATCAAGGCCAAAGTTCACATGATGGCACTTTCAAATATTTACTGAAGAGATCAATATTATGTAATTACACTTCTCCTACAGCCACCGTTATGCCTCACCGGCCCTTACATTCCTTTTAAACATTTCCAATTTCCCATAGATAGTACATTTAACACAGCTTACAGTAGAAAGAACAATTATATAAAATCAAATGTTCATAAAAGTTATTCCTTCCCTTTCATAAAGTTTAATTTTAACTCTACTTGAAGTAAATGCCTATGTGTGCATAAACTAGGTACAACCTCAGAAATGCCCCATTCTAGCCTATCTATCCCTTCACACTTAACTCATCTTCTACTGACCGAAAACAGATTTTCTTTTGTCAATGCCTTCATCATCATCAAACACAAGCTTTATTCGGTCACATTTAACCATCAAAGCAAAAAGAAAAGTCACAACAATCCGAAACTTATATACTGTACATAATAAATAAGTGAATAAAAAAGTTTAAGAACAGCAATCATTAAAATATATATATTTTTTTTTAAGTGTACCTGTATACCAATGCGGCCGCAAGAAACTTGCTAACCGCACAAATTAAAAAAGGGGAAGTGTCTCTCATCAACATCCTGAGTGCAACTTTACAGTGTCTCAAGCCCAGATTCATGCAGACTGAACAAATCCATTTCTGCGGTGCAAACCCATAGGCTGGGCAAATCAACATAAAATGTACTATAGTTTTGGAAGCACAATTGCAACTAGGACATAGGTCAATTGTAAATGAGGGTTGCCAGTTACCGGTGAAAGACTTTAACGGTAAACACCCATATCTAAAACGGGCATACAAACTTTTACATAGTAAATCAGGAATTAAATCCAGATAGGGTTCAAACTGAGGGTACCATTTAAAATAAAGAAATTGAGGTGTCAGTCGACCATATGACGTGCATAACAGGTAGTCCTAACATAGGACCAGTAAACTGATTTCAAGTGTTGCTTCTGAGCCCTCCCTAGATTATGGGGATACCTCCAAAAGTTCCCAAGTCCCAGGATATGGAACCACTTTGAAACATGCTTGAGCCAGGGAATAGAAAGTGCATTCGGTCTACCTAAGATACCTAGCATGGATTCCTTATAAACAGCTAGCTCAGGAGTGGTCCAAATGCGCACCCAAAAAAGTAAAGGTCTTAAGACTATCACATCAGAGATGCAGGGAAACCCAAAGTCCAGGAAAACTGGGATCAATGGTGTACTATGAGGGCATGCAAGAAGAGTTCTTACCAAATTATTTTCACCTACAGATAATTTGCTAGCATTAGAGGATCCCCAGACCTCAGCGCCGTAAGACGCTGCACCCTGGGCCTTTGCTAAATAAGTCTTAATAGCCGGAGAAACGGCTTTCACCCTGGTGGAATTATAAAACCGCAAGATGGCACCTGATCTATGCTGAAGAAGTGCGGCGCTCTTGTCAATCTGGGCCTCCCACTACATATTATTTGTAATTCTTACTCCCAAATAGTCTATTGAATGTACCTTACTTAAGGGAGCCCAAGTTAATGTAATAGCGCATCTCCTGTCAGGGCCCATACTTAGTATCATTAGTATAGTTTTACTGGCATTAAGCTCCAATCCATGGTCCACACAGAAGGCACTAAACCTATCCACCAGGATCTGAAGACACATAGGGATTTTGGAAATCAGAAGTGAATCAGCAAATAATAAGATAGGAATTTTCTGATCATTCAAAGAGGGGGCATCGTTTTGGCAGGCGGACACAACTTGCACCACTCCATTAATGAACAAAGTAAAAAGAGTGGGTGCAAGGCACAACCCTGTCGCACCCCCCGCCGGATATCTATACGATCTGTAAGCTCTCCCTGACTGCCCAATCTCACCTGTGTGTAAGTGTTCTCATGCATCTGTTGTATTAGATGTACTATATTCTCTGGGATGCCAATTTTATACAGAACTTCCCATAACTTCCCTCTAGGGACCAAGTCAAAGGCGGGTCTTAGATCCACAAAGGCAACATATTAGATTTGTTTTGCTAAGATAACATATTTCCAAAATAGAAGGGTCAGCCTAAAAACCTGATCCATCGTACTAGTTTTTGGGCAAAAACCTGCCTGGAGTGGGGATAGCACCTGATTATCTTGAACCCATTCCAAAAGCCTATCCAGTAATTGCTGTGCAAAAGTTTTTGAAGGTTATCAATAAGGCTGATTGGTCTATAGTTAGCAGGCGAACCCACATCGCCCTTTTTTATAAATGGGAATTATTTCCACCCCATACCAAGTTTCGGGGATAGAACCTCCTGCTGCTATAGCATTTGATAGCGTATTAATGTACCAGGACCACATGACAGGTTCAGATTTAAACAGGTCCCCTGGTATCTTGTCAGGGCCTGGTGCCTTGGCTGATTTTAGGGAGTTAATAGCAGCTACAGTTTCTGCCATTGAGAAGATGATAATCTCTACAGAGCCGTCAATAGATGTTCTACAATCGTGGTCCATCTTCTAACTTGCATTTGGTGAAAGTATGATAGAGTTAAAAGAGAAATAGGCAGCCAATAAATACCAGGATTCAACAGGGTGTATCAGTAAATAGTAGTTCTGTAGGACTTAATCACTGAGATGTCATTAATTATAAACACTCGCATAGTACACTCCTTTTGTGTGTATCTATCTAATCATATTAATGTGTGCACCATACTATATACATTCTTAACTTTATTAAATGGCGCATCAAAGCACGCAGGGTGTATCACTGCAATCTTACACACTTGAGTCTGGGGGGTGTAGCTTAGTAGTTCTAGTTCTATGTCAAAGTCTAATTAAAGGGAAAAAGTGGTCTTGGTTGCTAGTCTGAATCATAACACGTTTGTGTCAAGGTAAAAGAAATATTCCTGAATTACTTCCATGTGGTAAGCCCCTAGTTTATCCCTGGGCCACCACCGCAAAGCTTATTACATAGAAGGCATTGAGCATCCCTAGGCACAAAATAGTGGTGATTGCAATTTAGTATATCTACAAAGAGTGTATTAAGTCAATTAAATACATGCTTATTGGAAGGTGTGTGTAAATAATTGGGTTATTAGTTGAGAGATTACATACCCACCTCAAGTAATAATCACAATTCTTATCAGCATGAACTGCTTAAGTCACTAAGAAATCCTGAGCTCAACCTCCTGGTAGCTGTGTCCCACAGTAGACAGCAGGTTTAACAAAAAGGCAATGCTTTAAGTATTTATGCAGTACTAAACAAGTAATAAGGTTGAAATGCAAAACAATAAAATTCCCAAAAATTAGAATAGAGTAAAATGTAATAAACAAAATTACACCAAAATTACTAAATCCAAAAAGGGAAACCGGAGATATGATTTTTTTAAAGGTTTTAAGTAGCACAAGCGCCAAGAACCACTTAGAGGCTGATTAAAAGTTTGACGGTCAAAAAAAAACCCGACCATTAAACTCCTGATGAGGAGACCGCCGCACTGCTAGCGGGCTCCCTATCAGCCTCATCACGAGTTTTCCACTGGGTTTCCGCCGGTCAGCCCAGTCAGCCCAGCGGAAAACGTGCGGCAGCATTTGACTCGGCTCCACATGGAGCAGAGTCTAATGCCGTCTCACAGGGGCCCCCATAGCATCCTCAGAATGAGCACTGTCTCCTAACCAGACAGTGCACATTCTGAGGGTGCTGGAGAGGGGGCCCCTGGAATGCCCACAACAATGTCATAGGCAGTGCAGGGGACCCCTGTGAACCACTATGAAAAGGCTGGCGGAGAATATGGCTGTAATCAGCATTGTGACGCTGACTTCAGTGCCGCCATGGCTGATTACAACCATGACCGTCGTCATCCCATCGGGATGTCAGGGTCTTTTGGGAGTCCAGCCATCAGGGTTGTAATGTGGTGGTCGGACCACAGTACGACCTCCACAGCGAATCTGGCGGTATTCAGACCATCAGACTCGTAATAGGGCCCTAAATGTCAATGATAGTCAATGGTCACTGTGGAAGAGGAACGACCTAGGCACAATTTCACCATGGAGTGTGGGTCAGATACAGTAATTAGACTGGCCCAGGTCAAAGATTTTGCCTTTTAATAATATCCTTTAAGTACCAGTCCACCACAGGAGCACACTTTTAAAGCTCCACAGAACCTCACGGGTGGCACGTAGAGACTCACTACGTGTTTGGTACAAGTCAACAGCAGTTTCAAGGCCAGGTCCAGTTGCCATTGGTCAGCTAAGCAGTTGCAGGAAAGGCCACTTATAGCATGATGTATCCCTGTAGCCACACAGGAAGTCAGCCAACTCATCCTAGGAATACACTTCTTTGTCCTAGATACAAGAGGGAAAGTAGTTCCAGTTTTCTAGGCTCTTCTCTGGTCTTAGACAGCAGGTTCAATCCACCTCTGAACTTCCACAGGTCCAGGAGTGTTCTGATGTGTGTGCCTGGAGTTGCCACATTTATGCCTGACATGAGCTAGGGGGTGGAAATGACCAGTGAGGGCGCCCTAAACAACGGTGTAAAGGTACTCACTTTGGGTATTTTCAAGACAGCTGAAGTATTTGCCCACACTCAGCTTGGACTCCGAGGGCTGTGGGAGATTGGGGAGTATACTATAGCAAGCCTTGTATTCTCCCACACCTAACACTAAAATCCTGTTTGAGGCAGCCCTTGTACCCACAAAAATATCAGAGACAGAAGTATGGTAGAATAAAAGCTGAGTTTTCACAGTGAATAAACAATCATTAATTTAACATTGTGTTTCTCTGCTTTGAAGTATGCCCCATGTGTTATATGTAAACTCATCAGACCTGTCAAATAGGCTCTGACACTGTAATGTCAAAAAGAAGGCCACTGAAGCCTGCCTAATGGGTGGGAAGGGTAGGAATAAAGAACAACCTTGACCTAGTGTCAGCTACCATTTGACTGTGACGTGGGAGACCTCTTTGAAGTGTGCTCTAAGTGTCATATGAAAATCCACAACAGATCTGTCAATTCAAATGTGACATTTAAACAGGACTTCAAACTGCAATGTCAGAAAAGGATGTTCAGAGTCCCGCCCAGCATATTCAGTCAGGTTCAGAGGGGTCATCTTTTCCCATTTACATCAGCTTATTATTTGCTTTTGGGAGACATTTCACACCAATTCACACCTATTCAAATGCTAATTGCTGGCTGGCAGCAGCGGGTGAACACATACAAATGGGTCTCCAGAGGCTATAGACAGGGAAAAGGAAACTTTCTAAAAGTATATTTTCCTTAATAGTTAAATAAAATTTGATTTTACAGTTCAATTAGATTTTGAAGGACTATTAAAAAGAGTATTTGAAATGTGTTTCTAGATGTTTCCAAACTGAAATTAGCATTCTTAAAGGCAATAATGTACCCGGGGTTTTCATATGGAACAGCCGTCAATGCAACAGTGAATACAGCCTTTGACCATAAAGACATGTTTAACAATAAATTCCTACAGGTCCTTCCTATAGGACCTACTTAAAGGTGACATAAATATTTGAAAGGAAGGTTTTGACCTGTCAGAAGGGAATATTTGACAGCTCAAATAAGCAGTTTTTAAAACTGCAGCAGCTAGAGCGCTTATAGAGGGTATTAGTCGTGCTTGTAGTACAACTGGAGTTGATGGGTGCTGCGGTCCCCAGGTAACATTTAACATATAGGGCCTGGGTATGTCTGTACAACATTCTAGTGAATTATAGGTAAGTTAAAAATGCCAATTAGGAATATCTCAGTTTTACCATGCTGAAAGGAAGAGCACAAGCACTTTAGCACTAGTTAGTAAGGGTACAGTGCACAGAGTTTTATAGCCAGCAAAAAATATAGGGTCCAGCAAAAAGGCAAAAAATATACAGGCTGATCTTCCAGAACGGGCAAATTGCCATGACTTTATGTTTAGTTTGATAGTCTTGTGTAGTCCTCAATCTCAAATCTCACAAATAATTCCTATTGAGTCCTAGTGAGTATCAACTAGAAATCTTGTTTATTTGTATCTCATATTAAGTGGGGGAGGAAATCACTAGACATCAGGGTTTTTTTTTGTGCCAATTTCACGCAAGGGGAGCAACCCCTTTGGCAAGGGTCACTCCCCTGGGAGGTCCATTTGTTTTAGGCCATTCCTGCCCCTTTGGGGGTAGACTGGCCTATTTTTATTAGGCCAATCTGCCCCCAAGAGGGGCAGAGACCACTAGGCACCAGGGATTTGTTTTTGCACCAATTTCACACTAGGGGAGCGACCCCTTAGTCAAGGGTCTTTCCCCTGGGGGCAAATTTATTTTAGGTCAATTCTGCCCCCCTCAAGGACAGATCGGCCTATTTCTATTAGGCAGATCTGCCCCCGGGGGAGCAGACAGGATTTAGGCATCAGGGATTGGTGTGAGTGTTTTGTTTGGGGGGTAGCCCCTTGGGCAAGGGTCGCTTACCATGGGGGCACATACCTGTTGGCCATTTCTGCCCCTCTTGGGGCACATATGCCTATTTTTGTAAGGCCTCTCTGCTCCCAAGTGGGGCAGAAAGCCCACCAGAGGCCAGGGAAGACTTGTTTTTCAAAAAAGAGGTTGGGGGTATGGCCATTCCCCCACCCCAAATAAATGGGAACAAAGTTGTTCTGCCCACCGGTGGGCAGATGAGGCAATTACCCCTGATCCACTCCCAGGGGGGGGGGGGGCAGAAAGCCTACTAGATACCAGGTAATTTAAAAAAAATAGCGTGAAGGTGGCTATCAACCAGTATGGGCATGGTTATGCCCCACCCCAACTGAAGGGGGTAACAGTCTTTCAGGTCTCACCCACACACTAAAACATCTTATCCTACGGCAAGCAAGAGGACATTTGATTATTTTGGATTTGGGCTATGAGAGCTTGCCTAACGCTCAAAATCGTCCCACTTGGAATGGTGAGGGCTGCACTTTTTGGACTTTGGATCGCTGCCATGTCGAAAAATCTACGAGACCTAGACACCATTTTCTTATGCACAATGGCCTGCGAACCTCTAACTTTGCTGGAAATCAAAGTTTTCCCCACATGTTTGTGATGGAACCTTCCGGAATCTACAGGACTCATAAAATTCCTACCACCCAGCATTGTTGCACCTATAAAGATAAAAATTCTGCACCACTTGTCAGCCTAAAAACCTTTTTTTTCAAACTGCCCTTTTGGACCTGATTTGGTTCCCCTTTATTTTCGACATGCTTTTGGCTCTTCCCTGTCACAGGCACATTTTTACTGAGAGACTGAGGGGAACGTTCAGTGGTAGGAAATTTGTGTTGGTGCGGTGATCCGACACAGAAATGTGGGAAAAGTTTGATTTTGTAGCTAAATTTGAGGTTTGCTGAGGATTCTGGGTAAGAAAACACTGGGGGATCCACGCAAGTCACACCTCCCTGGACTCCCTTGGGTGTCTAGTTTTCAGAAAGGTTTGGATCTGGTAGGTTTCCCTAGATGGCTGCTGAGCCCAGGACCGAAAGCGCAGGTGTCCCTCCCTCAAAAAACAGGTAGTTTTGTATTTGATCATTTTGATGAGTCCACATAGAGTTTTGGGACATTATGTTTCACGGGCACTAGGCTTTCCCACACAAGTGAGGTACCATTTTTATAGGGAGACTTCGTAGAATGCTGGGTGGAAGGAAATATTTGGTTCCTCCCAGATTCCAGAACTTTCTATCACCGAAATGTGAGGAAAAGTTGTTTTTGTTGCCAAGTTCTGAGGTTTGCAAAGGATTCTGGGTACAAGAACCTAGTGAGAGCCCCAAAAGTCACCCCATCCTTGATTCCCCTAGGTGTCTAGTTTTGAAAAATGCAAAGGTTTGGTAGGTTTGCTAAGCACTTTTCAAAAAACACGTCAGATTTCAATGTAAAAATGTGATGTGTCCTAGTTGTGTTTTCTGTTGCGGGCATTAGGCCTACCCACACAAGTGAGGTACCATTTTTATCGGGAGAATTGGGGGAACACAGAATAGCAGAACAAGTGTTACTGCCCCTTGTCTTTCTCTACATTTTTCCTGCCAAATCCAAGTTAGTGTTTAAAAAAAGACGTCTATTTGAGAAATGCCCTGTAATTTACATGCTAGTATGGGGACCCCGGAATTCAGCGATTTGCAAATAACTACTGCTTCTCAAACACCTTATCTTGTGCACATTTTGGAAATACAAAGGTTTCCTTATTGGCTGTCGGTACCGAGAGTTCTTGATGAGCCTACAAGCCCTATATATCTCCGCAAACAGGAGAGTCCAACAGACATAACGGTATATTGCTTTTTTAAATCTGACATTGCCGGGAAAAGTTACAGAGTAAAGCGTGGTGAAAAGTGGCTGTTTTTTTCACCTCAATTTCAATGTTTTTTTATTTCAGCTGGTATTTTCTGTATGAAAACCTTGTAGGATCTACACAAATGACCCCTTGCTGAATTCAGAATTTTGTCTATGTTTTAGAAATGTTTAGCTGTCCACGATCCAGCATTTGTTTCACACCCATTTCTTTCACTAAGTGGAAGAAGGCTAAAAGCACAAAAAATAGTAACAATGGGGTATATCCTAGTAAAATGCCAAAATTGTGTTCGAAAAATATGGTTCTCTGATTCAAGTCTCCCTGTTCCTGAAAGCTGAGAAGATGGTGATTTTAGCATCACAAACCCTTTTTTGATGCCATTTTCAGGGGAAAAACCACAAGCCTTCTTCTGCAGCCCTTTGTTCCCATTTTGGTTTTAAAGAAGTTTTTGCTGTATTTTGGCTAATTTCTTGGTCTCCTCCAGGGGAACCCACAAACTCTGGGTACCTCTAGAATCCCTAGGATGGTGGGAAAAAGGACGCAAATTTGGCGTGGGTAGCTTATGTGGAATAGAAGTTATGAGGGCCTAAGCACAAACTGCCCCAAATAGCCAAAAACAGGCCTGCCACCTGAGGGGGAACAGGTCTGGCAGCAAAGAGGTTAATGTCTTCCCACTATGCCCTTTTTGTGTCCCACCACTGGAGAATATCTTCTTTACCACTTGTTTGTCTGGATATGTTCTATTCAGCCACTGACAGAGAAGCGCACGGCTTACCTCCCTCCCTTTCCCCATCCACTTAGTACCATCTTTACCCCACCCTCTAGTCGGTTGCTCTCTCACCCCACCCCATCCCACCTCATTGTTTTTGCTTTTAAATACATATTTTTTGTTGTTGACTGTGCGAAGATCCGAAAACTACAGACTAAATCTCGACCGACTGCTTCCTGCTTGTCCATTGCTCCCTGCCATTCCTCTTCTCACTTGCAATTTGTTATTACTATATATATTTTTTTTTCTGAGAGGTCTAGCAGCTGCACACTGCTACTAGGCCACCTCCTTTTTCTGCTTTATACAGCATCGCATGCATACTTTGCTTTTTTTTATTTGCTATTCTAAAATTGCTGTCGGCCTTCTTAAAATGGTCAACGAAACTTTTTTTTTTAATTCCAAAATTACCGCCACTGTGTTATGCACACTAGTAACTATTTTGAACTTTTTAGCCAGTGAAACAAGTATTGGCAAAGCCGATGGCTAAGCAATTAGTTAAAAATATATATATATATATATATTGCTTTTAATCTAGACAGCTGAGTAATCCTACATGAGCTCAGCAGTAATATTACAATAGAGTCCAATAAATCACAAAGGAGCGGCATTTAATTAAAGTGTAGATACATCGCCCAAAGTTGCCGTAATTAAAAGGAGTCTACTTCATTTCACCATCTGTCAGTATCCACTTTCTTATTTCTACTTAAAGTATGTGGATTTCTAAACCTGACCCAACCTCCCTGCTGAGATTCACAAATCACATGCCGCGCCTCCCGAAATATTTGATCACTTCCCAAAGTCAAATAAATGCCTTGTCATTGCTACTAGTTTCTATGTGCCTTGATGTCAGATGTCAGCATCAACTGATAAGGACTTTAATGCTCTTGCTACCCGTCACGAAGGGAATACTGGCGGCTCTTCTTAACTGCGTGCTTGGTAAATAGGATGCCCTCGTACTGTGTTAGCAGTCAAATACCAGATAAACAGCAGTACAAAGGAATTGCTCACCCAGTCCGGAGCAACAGGGGTCAATTGCCACTTCCGTATATTTATGTAGCGTTGCAGACATGTGGGAAGAATTCGCAGCTGGTGGAAGTGATACAGACCGTGACATTTGAGAGTTCTGGTACTGGGGATGGGAAAGGCTATTTTATTTATCGGGCAGGCTTGGAAAGAACACAACATGCATCCAAAAGCAAGAGGAAGATTATCTTGTTTTGAAAATGATAGACACAAAATTAGAAACACTGCATAAAATGAAGACATCGTTTATTGGCCACTCCAACCTAGGTCTTTAAAAAAACAGCTTGGCACAGAGATCTATGGTAGCAGCAGGCACTTGCTCGGTGCCATAACAATTACAGCGGCATTTACGTAAGGAAAGGATATGAGCCACCCATACCCTGGCAGAGAAACATAAAACAGCAACTGGGATGGAGTGGGCCCTTGACACTTGAGAGACCAATGACACTCCACATTCTGTACTGAGGATAGTTATGTATTTTTCGCAGTATCTCGTCGTTTTATAATCACAATCACTATATGTTGGCAAAATTACAATACTTCACCTGAAAGGACAACGCATCTGTCTTCCAATCAAAAGTGTAAAACCTCCACAGGAATGTAAATGCTGGTGTCAGGTTCTGACCCGGTGTGAAAGTTTTTTTTGCCAAGATAGAACATATGGTATGCCAGAATATGTCAATGGTGAATTGATACTTGTAACTTGCCTTCCTCTCCACCTTCAAATGGAAATAACCAGATTTCTGTTTTCAGTATTTAAGGGATATTAGTTAGTTTAGAAATTGGTCACTCTGTTAAAATGTGGTGGTTATCTTGCCTAGCACGTGCCATAGGTTAGAATGCACAAGTAATACGGTAATGTGACACTCATCACGTTTGTTAAGGAGTGTCCCTTCCTCCGATCTCTAAATAAGGCCCTCAGTCTCCAATATGTTTTGTTCCAGCCATCATCATATAAAACACATATTTAATAAACATAAACAGTTACACACCATGAACTTTAGGTTTTTAGGTCAACATGTGGGTTGCAGGTGGGTTTGGGGAGCGCTTTCTAAGATTTTAAAAAAGCTACGTTTTCCTCTCTGCATGAGAACAACTGACTTTGGGCCTGATTTAGAACTCGGCGGACCACCAAATCTAAATCCATTGGATAGTATGTGATTTAGATTTCGACGGACGGGATATCCATCACCGTTGTGGCGGAGTAACCCGTCCGGCGAGTTGTAAATCAGCCCTTAGTTCTTAACTTTAATGGAGGAGTAAGAATGCAGCTCTGAGTTTATATCTAAGATTTTTATAGCCTGTTCCTCTCAAAGCCCTCACATGCATTCGATGTTAAAAAAGCTATTTGTCCTCTGCCCACTCTTTAGATTTTAATTTGGTGTCTAATCCACTAGTTCTCAGATGTTAATTTCTAATCTTCAGCACTCTTTTGAGTAATACAGAAATGACCATGTTGGGTGTGAGGCCCCAGTCTCCCAGCAGGTAGAACACCCCTGCGTACATTCCTGTGCGATTTCTCATTTGCCCTTGAATACCAAATACAGAATGTGTCACATGGAATGAGGTCTATTTCCTCCCAGGCTACATATGCAATTTCGATTTTTTTTATCCATTTTACACTTCTTTCTGCTACATTAAGGATTTTTGCCCTTGCTAACACAAGTAGGCTCGCAAGACGCATGGCCAAAGAATATACATAGGGCCATTAATGTTTCCTCTCTTGAGAAATGTGTACTCCTCATTGGCTATTTTTCTTGATAGTGGGTCATTTTCACTGATAATTACAATTTGCCATGCATTATTTTCAATTTCTTTGAAAATGTTCGGGCTCTGGGATAGGTCATAATTGCTGAATTGAGGACATTTACTTAGATTGCATTAATTTTGTAGTAACTTGGTGTAGCAGTCAGTCGCGGGGCGTCGCGCAGGAGGTGGGGGGATTCAATTAACAATAAAAAAAACATACCTGGGCTGCAGATGCAAGAACAGCACTGCTCCTCACCTCTTTCCACAGGTACAGGCTCTCAGCCTGCCCTGCGCCAATCTCGACGCTGCTCAGAGCAGCATCAGGATTGGCTGGGATCACCCAGCCAGGGAGCTGCCAGGCAGACTGGAAGCCTGTGCAGGCCCAAGACAGCCGGCCAAATATACATGGGCTCTGAGGGGGGAGTGCTGAGCACTCCCTCTCACTGCTCGTCACCCCGTGGCCCTGCTCCTTTTCCCCAAAAACAATAATAAAGAAAGTTTATTATTGCTTTTGTGGAAACGTGGAAATGTGGAAGCTGTCGCTGCTGGCGGGAGGGGGCGACGTTCCTCCGCCCTTATGGAGGAGCCAGCCCTGGTAGTGGTCAAGGATGCCTGTAGAGTGTGTCGTCCTTAGGTCATCAAGAAGGTGTCATGTACACATACCAGTTTTAAAAAGTCCCAGTTTCTTTTGATGGGGCGTTTAAAGGACTGAATTGAAAATATTTCCCTGGTCACTTCAGTAAAGTATAAATAGAACAAGCAATAACAGCTGAACATGTCTGTGTCTCTTTACAACTGAAAACCAGAATAAACTTTCTTTTTTCGTTCTTTGCACACCTGAACAGTTGCATTCATATGTAATTCCCTAATTAGCATTAACAGTTGGATATTTTTAAAAGTCTTCTTACAGATATTTTCTAGGAAAATAAAGGGAGTGCTGCAGTAAAGTCTAGACAAGGACCGCATAGTTGGCCATCTCTCTGTGGGCTGTATCACAAACACATTTTGACTAGTGCTAAAACATGTACCTGGTGGAAAGTTAAGGAAGTACTTGGTGCAAGCACCTTTTACCACAGTGTTATGAATGCCTGCTTATGTTTCAATTGTGTTATGTTGTTTTGTGTATGGTATTGTATATCCTTTTGTGTTTTGCTGTGATGTTTACTTTAGATATGCCAACAAACGATTATACATTTCCAGACAAAAGTGGCTCATGCAAAGCAACCACTTGCCATGGTTTCAGTTGGTAAAACAGGGCTGCTCCAGCTCTTCCCTTATTTGAGACAACAGTCAGCCCAAAAGTAAGGCAGAAACCATGCCTTAAATTAGCACTTGCAGAGCTCCCTTTACAGGGCCCTTCATGAGTACTTCAAAGTTAGTTCAAAGGGGAACCAAATCATATCAGCCACGGAATCAAAATCTGAATCAGAGTTTATACCACCGAGTCGAAAACCAGTGGAATCAACTTTTTTTTTAAAACAGGAGCTGTGAAAACTAGGTACACACATCCGTCAAATAAGTCGCTATCTGTGTCTACCAAGGAGCATGTGTGGTGGGTGGTAGAGTCTGCATAGACTGCTGCTATAGCGACTATCAGGACATTTTGGTGACCTTCTATAAGAATGAAAAATCCCAATGTGCTGAATTAAAATCAAAGGAATGGGCAGTACACCAAATTTAATTAATATTTCTTGTTAAACAAAATTCCATGATTATGCTGCTCAGTTATCATTTGTAAAGTATCATAATCTTTCATTATAAAATTGTCTGAATTACAAATCTCTGTTTATAATGTGTCACATTCTTCAAAGGGTAGCCTGTGTGTGTTTCGTCAAGGGTTGACTTTATCATGTTAGAGTATTTTATTGTCATTAATCACTGGATAATTGTGAAATAGACGTTGGATCATGTACAAAAATGGACTTGCATGTTGACCAACCTGTAGTGTTAAATTACGTAGATTTTGCTTTAGGAGGTAAGGCCACCATAGACTAAGGAAAATTAGACAATGAAATCAGATTAATGTAGACACATGCCGCATTTACGGTTCTTCTGTCCAGTACTTGTGAATGAACAACATAAATAAATTAACTAAACATTTGTAAAATATGAACTTGACCCTATGATCATGTGTTAATGGTTATGATGAATCCCCATCCTGAAATGTTTGTTTGTAGGGTGTAGAACTTTTTTACTTCATTTTTACACTTATAAAATGAGAACAATTATTATATTTTTAAATATAGAATAGTTTATATAAGGCATTCACACGTCCTACAAGACTATATTATAATAATAATATTATGTGGCTATATGATTCAATTTTGCATGTTTATTTCAGTGGGTGCACTACTAATTCAAATAAAATAGATAAATAAATAAAACATTACTGTAGAACAGGCCAGCCACATGATTAGCTACCTAATAGGATAATAATTAGTTTGATCAATTAACTCAATGAGATAAAGATGAAATCAAGCGTGTTGAGCTCCATAAGTAGAGTTGAAAACATGCTTTGAGAAGCTATTAGAGCTGCAAGAATTAGTTGAGACTTTGGAGGCAGTAATATCATTATTATTCATAGTATTGTTAAAATCCTCTAAAACTAAAAGGAGATGCATTTAGGGCCAGAGGATAGATAAACTCAACAAACTATGGGCCAGATGTAGGAAACAAATTGCCATTTGCGACAAATAGCGAGTCGCAAACGGCAAAAATTGCAGTTTGCGACTCGCTATGCGCGTTTCCCTATGCAGAAATGCATATTGCGAGTCGGTACCGACTCGCAATATGCATTTCAGAATCGCAAATAGGAAGGGGTGTTCCCTTCCTATTTGCGATTCTGAGTGATATGCAATACCATGTGCGACCGCATATGCGGTCGCAAATGGTGTCGCAGTTACCATCCACTTCAAGTGGATGGTAACCCACTCGCAAATTGGAAGGGGTCCCCATAGGACCCCTTCCATTTTGTGAATGGACCCACAAATATTTTTTCAGGGTAGGTAGTGGTCCCAGGGACCACTACCTGCCCTGAAAAAAAACCGAAACTAAAGGTTTCGTATTTTTTTTTAAGTGCAGCTCGATTTCCTTTAAGGAAAACGGGCTACACTTAAAAAAAAAAAAAAAAAAAACTGCTTTACTTAAAGCAGTCACGAACATGGAGGTCTGCTGACTACAGCAGGCCTCCATGTTTGCGAGTGCCTTGACTTGCTATGGGGCCGCAATTTGCGACCCACCTCATGAATATTCATGAGGTGGGTCATTGCGACCCCATAGCGAGTCGCAGACGTGTCTGAGACACCGTACTGCATACCAATTTGCGACTTGCAAATTGCGAGTCGCAGGGACTCGCAATTTGCAAGTCGCAAATTGGTTATTTGCTACATCTGGCCCTATGTGCAAAGGTTTGAGACAGGATTAGGAGGGTGATGCACCAGAATCCCTCTAGAACTATTAGTTGCTGAGGGATGAAAAGTAACCGGAGATCATAAGCTTTGGGGAAGAGATTTCTAGGAACAGTAGTGTTTACAGTAAATACCCATTACAGAGTTTACCAGTAGGACTTACCTGAAGAATTGCATCAGTAATCAGTCCTGCAACAGCAATATCATAGTAAGAAGAATCTCAAATAAATGGCTTAGTGAGAAAGAGCAGATCAGGGTTGTGAAATTCCTATAGCCCCATGGCGGAGCATATTGTTTAGGATCAAGGGCAACAGGTTTTCATGTTTGTTTTGTCCTTGAGACAAGTAGGCCCAACACCCTGCAGCACAAACCCTTTGGTTGCCAGTTTACAAAGAAGGGAACTGTCTGCAGTGGAGGTAATACATGAGTCTGTATGTTAATGCTGTTTGAACTTGTATTTACGGTTCATTAATTAAAAGCCTTCATTATAAGGGTGGGCACGGTAAATAAACATTTTAAGGTCACAATGCACTACAGTAGTTCCAGTAAAAAAAAAAAAGAGTACAAATATTTGAAAAGTTTAACAATATGAGGCTAAGTATAATGCTCCCAGAATGCTCTCTGATTAAATGCAAATGTTTGCAGAAGCTCGTAAGCAAGAGTGATGATTCTTTGCTTTCAAAATAAAATGTGCAGAGATGGAAGTATTGCTATAATAATATTTTAGGTACTATTCCTTTGAAGCATCATTTATTAAATGTGCTGATGCGTGCTAGTATTTCAAAATAATATATTCCTAATGGAAAATTAGTGAAACCATTTTCAACAGGATTATGGGAAGCATTAATGTAAACAAGAACTGGCAAAGCCAACCGATCTGACATTTTCTGTGAGTCTTTTGGTTTCGTCAATGTGTGTCTTGTTTTGACATGGTTTTTGCAACACATTTTTTTGTTATGGGAGCTGCCAGGTCATCACCATTGTAACGAACACTGGCAAAAAGAAAAAAAAGGTTTTGGTCTGACAAAGCACACATTGCAACCAGTGGTTTAACAAAGGCCCAGCAGCCCTCCTCCAGGGGGCCCATAAGCACAGCACCTGCCCTGAGAAAGTTTGGAGGGCAGGGGTCTCCATGTTCTTTGCAGGGGGCCCCTCCAATTTCGTTAGCCCACTGATTGACAAAGTAGTTCCTGGCACTGAACAAAACTACTTTGTGTGCCAATATGCTATTTGTGGAAGAGCAGAATGTGATCACTCCCAGTAAAGCCAGCTGATAGAAGAGCAGAATGCGATCACTCCCAGTAAAGCCAGCCGACAGACAGAGAAATAGAAGTTTAAAAAAAACAAAATGTCTTTGTTAACACCTGACCTAATTAGGGACCCAATTCTTAAAGAAAGTCACAAAAGTGCACCCATTGTATATGTCTTTGAATTAGTGGACTTCATTCATTTACAAGAGCTTACAGGAAATCGTTCTCCTAGAAAATATTTGTCAACTGTATTTTAGCACGAACAAATATACATGTGTAGATTTGCTCGTGTGAAAATCTATTGAGCGTTTACATGTTTACTTTCCCTCCATCCACTTTTTTCCCCACCCTGGAAGAACTGCTACTTCTGCCGTTGTCAGTACATTTCCAACCTTTCTCATTATGGGAAAAAGTTAGAGAAGAGCAAGTGAAAATCCTTAAAACATGCAAGTTAGTAGGTTTGCAAACTCAAAGTCCTGGAACTATTGCTTACTGCTTCCTCCAGCCCCAGTATGTAGATCTGTGGAAAGTGGCAAATAAGGAAATTGCTATAGTAGGAATTGAAATTGCAAGAATTCAAGTCCTATTATAGTAGTAGCCCTGATATAATCAGGAGATCGCTTTCATAATTGGTCGCAGTAATACATGGCACCAAAGGGACAAGTAGATTTTTTTACAGGACAAATAGATTTAAGAAGCAATCTGTTCCGTGGACAAGTAGATATTTTATTAAATTCCACACCGCTGGCAGATATAGCTTGGAATCAATTAAAATCCAGATAGCTCTATTGCATGTTAACCCCTTTGTTGCCACGCCTTTTCCCCCTCAGGTGCCAAGCATTTTTTTGGATATTTGTGGCAGTTTGTGCTTAGGCCCTCATAACTTTTTGTCCAAATAAGCTACCCATGCCAAATTTGAGTCTTTTTTTCCCTACATCCTCGGGATTCTAGAGGTACCCAGACTTTGTGGGTTCCACTGAAGGACTGAAAACACAGCTTTTTTTAAAAAAGTGTGAATAAAGGGCTGGAGAAGAAGGCTTGTGGTTTTTTCCCTGAAAGTGGCATCAACAAAGGGTTTGTGGTGCTAAAATCACCATCTTCCCAGCTTTCAGGAACAGGCAGACTTGAATCAGAAAACTCCATCTTTCAACAGAATTTTGGTATTTTATTGGAACATACCCATTTTGACTGTTTTTTGTGCTTTCAGCCTCCTTCCAGTTAGTGACAGAAATGTGTGTGAAACCAATACTGGATTCCAGAAAGCTAAACATTTCTGAAAAGTAGACAACAATCTGAATTCAGCACGGGTAATTAGTGTAGATCCTACAAGGTTTTCTTACAGAAAATAACAGCTGAAATAAAAAAAATATATATATCGATATTGAGGTGAAAAAACAGCCATTTGTCTCCATGTTTTACTCTGTAACTTTTTCCTGCAATGTCAGATTTTTTAATCCAATATACCGTTACATCTGCTAGACTCTTCTGGTTGCGGGGATATACAGGGCTTGTAGGTCCACCAAGAACCCTAGCTACCCAGAGCCAATAAATGAGCTGCACCTTGCAATGGGTTTTCATTCTATACTGGGTATACAGCAATTCATTTGCTGAAATACAAAGAGTGAAAAAGAGGTATCAAGAAAACCTTTGTATTTCCAAAATGGGCACAAGATAAGGTGTTTGAGAAGCAGTAGTTATGTGCACATCTCTGAATTCCGGGATCCCCATACTAGCATGTGAATTACAGGACATTTCTCAAATAGAAATCTTTTTTACACACTATCTTACATTTGGAAGGAACAATGTCGAGAAAGACAAGGGGAAATAACACTTGTTCTGCTATTCTGTATTCCCCCAAGTCTCCCGATAACAATGGTACCTCACTTGTGTGGGTAGGCCTAATGCTCACGACAGGAAATACAACATGGACACATTACATTTTTACATTGAAATCTGACGTGTTTTTTGCAAAGTGCCTAGTTGTAGATTTTGGCCTGTAGCTCTGCCGGCACCTAGTGAAACATACCAAACCTGTTCATTTTTTAAAACTAGACACCTATGGCAATCCAGGATGGAGTGACTTGTGGGGTTCTCACCAGGTTCTATTACCCTGAATCCTTTGCAAACCTCAAACTTTGGTCAAAAAACACTTTTTCATCAGATTGTGGTGACAGAAAGTTCTGGAATCAGAGAGGAGCCACAAATTTCCTATGACCGAGCATTCCCCCAAGTCTCCCGATAAAAATTGTACCTCACTTGTGTGGGTAGGCCTAGTGCCTGTGAAAGGAAATGCCCCAAAACACCATCTGGACAGATCAAAGTTATCAAACACAAAACTACCTGTTTTTGCGGGGGGCACCTGCGTATTTGGTCCTGGGCTCAACAGCCACACAGGGAAACCTACCAAACCCAGACATTTCTGAAAACTACACACCCGTGGGAGTCCAGGGAGGTGTGACTTGTGTAGATCCCCCAGTGTTTTCTTACCCAGAATCCTCAGCAAACCTCAAATTTAGCTAAAAAATCTAATTTTCCCCACATTTCTGTGTGGGACCACCGCACCAAGACAAATTTCCTACCACCCAACGTTCCCCTCAGTCTACCCGGTAAAAATGATACCTCACTTGTGTATGTGGGCCAAGTGCCTGTGACAGGGAAGAGCCAAAAACATGTCGAAATTGAGGGGGAACCAAAGCGGGTCCAAAAGGGCAGTTTGAAATAAAAAAACATTTTTAGGCTGACAAGTGGGGCAGAATTTTTATCGGTATAGATGAGACAATGGTGGGTGGTTAGAAGTTTGTGGATTCCTGCAGATTCCGGAAGGTTCCATCACAAAAGTGGGGAAAAAAAGAGTGATTTCCAGCAAAGTTGGAGGTTTGCACGGCATTGTGGGTAAGAAAATGGTGCAGGGTGCATGTGAAGCACACCACCCTGGACTCACCCAGATGTTTAGTTTTCAGATGTGCCTAGGTCTTGTGGATTTTTCAACATGGCAGCGTCGCAAAGGCCTAAAAGTGCAGCCCTCACCATTCCAAGTAGGACGAGTTTGAGAGTTAGCCAAGCTCTCATGGTCCAAATGTAAAACCAAAACCCGAAACAATCAAATGTCCTATTGCTTGCCATGGGACAAGATGTTTTAGTGTGTGGGGGAGAGCTGAAAGACCCATACTGGTTGGTAGCTACCACCCCATTTTTCTTTTTTAATTCCCTTGCATCTAGTACACTTTCTGCCCCCCAGGGTGTGCATCGGGGGAAATTGCCCCATCTGCCCACTGGTAGGCAGAACAACTTTGGCCCCATTTATTTGGGGTGTGGGTATGGCCATAGCCCCACCCTCTTATTCTGAAAAAAAATCTTCCCTGGTCTGTGGTGGGCTTTCGGCCTCCCTTCGGGGCAGATGGGCTTTCCAAAAATAGGCCTATCTGCCTCCCAGGGTGGGCAGATATAGTCAACAGTAATGTGCCTCCATGGGGAGCAACCCTTGCCCAAGGGGCTGTCCCCAAACAAAACACGCACATACACACACACCAATCCCTGGTGCCTAAGTGGTTTCTGCCTCCCCACCTCTGGGGGCAGATTGGCCTAATAGAAATAAGCTGATCTGCCCCCAAAGGGGGCATAAATGGCCTAAAAACAATTTGAACCCCCCCTAAGAGCAACCCTTGCCTAAGGGGTTGCTCCCCTTATCAATATTAATACAAATAAAAAAATCCCTGATGTCTAGTGGTTTCAGTGCCCCCTGGGGGCAGATCGGCCTAATTAATATAGGCCGATAGGGTGGCTCCCCTTATCAATATAAATATATTTTTTTAAATTCCTGGTGTCTAGTGACTTCAGCCCCCTTGGGGCAGATCGGCCTAATTAATATAGGCTGATCTGCCCCCAAGGGGGGCAGGAAAGGCCTAATAAAAAAACTGCCCCCCTGGGGGCGACCCTTGCCTAAGGGGTCGCTCCCCTTATCAATATAAATATATATATTTTTAAATCCCTGGTGTCTAGTGGCTTCAGCCCCCCGGGGGGCAGATCGGCCTAATTAATAAAGGCAGATCTGCCCCCAGGGTGGTGCATAAATGACCTTAAATAAAATGTCCCCCTGGGAGCGCCCCTTGCTAAAGGGGTCCCTCTCCTTATCAATATTTTTTTTTAAAAAAAACATCCCTGGGGCCTAATGGCTTCTGCCCCTTCTGGGGGCACATCAGCCTAATTAATATAGGCTGATCTGCCCCTGGGGGGGGCAGAAATGGCCTTAAATAAAATCCCCCCCTTGGGGAGTGGCCCTTGCTGAAGGGGCAGCTCCCCTTATGACAATTTCCCCCAAAATAAGAAAAATGCCCTGGTGTCTAGTGGCTTCCTGCAGCACAATCCCTATGCGATCGTGTTGCAGGAATGCACCGAGAGACATGAAAAGGGAAGGAAAAGCATTTTGTTCCCTTTTCATGTCTCTCTGCCTCCCCTGCCCTCCGTACAGAGGAGAAACTAATCAGTTTCTCCTCGGTTGCCCTGGAAGCATTGCTTCCAGATTGACAGGAGTTGACGTCTGATGAGGTCAGCGCACGTTGGCGCGGACATCATCTGTCATCACTGGGGGGTGGGGGGTTGGGGTGGAAGGGGATGTGATTCCCCTTCCAGCCCTGCCCTAAGGGAAAGGCCATCGGGGGGAGTGGCAACGCCTCCCCCGAGGGCCCCTACCAGGATGTAATGGTCACGTTCGTGGCACCTCAGCGCCGCGCCACCAGACGTAACTATTACGTTCTTGGCGGGGAAGGGGTTAAGGTAGCTGGAAAGACTATCACATCATAATAAAAAGCATTAAGGTAGAATACGCACCAGGATTAGGTGGAAAGACAAAGGTATTCCCCTTTTAGACACAGCTCTCTACATATTTCAAAGTAAATTAATCAAGATAAGGACAAGTAACAATATTATTGGACCAAATGATGAGAAGCTTATTGTAACAGAAGTTTGCAAAAAAAGACTGATTGAAAGGATGTCAGTCAGTGGGCCTGACAACGTCCAACAACAAGCCTTGAATGGGTGCAGACGGGCTTGCCCCAGAGACACCTTTGGTATGCTCACATAACACCTATTATGTGTGTCCATGTGGGCCACAAACTAAAATAACTCTCAATGTTCAGAGGTATGTGAACCAAACTTATGAACTAGGGCCTCTTGTTGTTGCAACCCATTCATGGCAGTGTACGCTTTAAAAGTGCAAAGATAGATAGATAGATAGATAGATAGATAGATAGATAGATAGATAGATAGATAGATAGATAGATAGAACTAACTAAATATGAAAGAATCTAAAAACTAGATAATGGGGGTGGAGAACCTCCAATATTACAAGGAAAGGACTGATAGAAATCCAGAAGAATTAATTTATGATCAGTATAGTCAACATGTTCATAATGCGTGTTTATTGATGTGGTTGACACTGGGCTTTTGCAGTGTAGGTTTTCTTGCCTGGCGACGATGTGCAAGGGTAGGAAGGTGTAAAAAGAAGTGAGGAGTGGGTTGCATGGCACATGATAGGTTAGAAAGAGATCCTGGCAGTTGTGGTGTGCTGGGAACTTCAAAAGTAAGCATGCATTCAGAGGTAAAATCAAAAATCAGAAAAATGTGACAGAAAGGGGGAAGGGCAGGGTTTTGTTTTCTTTCAAGATAGGTATTCAACAATAAATTAGTTTAACCATCCTTCAGTATTGTGGCAACTCCTCAATAGGTCTTATCTGTAAATTATGAAATATTGTTTCCAAAATCATTAAAAGACATTTGCAAAAGCAAAAAACATACAGAATAATTACAAGAACTTGTGGTGCCTTCTAGGTGAATTGAAATCCTGCCTCCTCCTGCCTCCTCACCTACCCCTAATTTCACAAGTAATTATTAATTTGAAGGCAAAACAATTTGACAATAATGCCAATGTAGTTCATGAATTATAGCACTAGTACCTTCAATCAAATTATTTTAATAAACCATTTTACCACATACATTGATTATAAAGTGACAAATCAAGCGAACAGTACCCCAATGATTACCCAATGACTTGCAACAAGGATTATGATTCAAGGTGTGTATATACAATTAGAACGCAACCAAGGTCAGATCAACAAGGCTGGGTGGGTGAATTACATTAAATTCCACAGCACAATACTTCAATTAATGTAGGAGGCCCTAGTCTGTCTGCTGTAGTGTCAACAACAGTTCGATATTGTTAGTAACATTAAGGCCATCATCAGAACAGATACAATTTGCAGGGAACAAGTCAGATATTATAATCATCATCTGTATTATAAAATATCATCTGTATTATAAAATAGGGGGCTAGTATCAATATATGACATGCTCAACTTACATTACAATACATGATAAAGTCCCTTCACTTAAACCTTCTGAAGTATTAAATTGCCATATACCTGTGTTGTGTAATGGGATACTAATCTGATTGTTCAGCCAAAGCTGTAGTCAAAAGAACCAATATGATTATTAATGAACCACTGCGGTGCCACATAATACCCAGTAAGTAAACAAAGCAAATGGGACACTCACATAACCAACCTGGTCAGACTTGGATCACTCTCTGCAAGTGATAACAGGATGAGCTATGAACTCAAACTAAGTCTACTGAAACACTACTCCATTTTAAAGGAGTTGCAGGAGTGATTTTAACTTACGCCAACAAAGACGCAATCAAACTGTAGCCTCTGAACATACAGTTAACTGATAGTATGGCTCAGGTACACAATGCATAGCCGTAACCAAGGACACCATTGATGTTGTGTGATACAGATGATTCGAGTTTTGAAAACAGTGTACAGAGTGCTGTTGGTAATGCGGCCAAACGCTAGGAAAAACAGAAAGTAACAGTCTGTGTAGACACAAAAAAGCCTTAAGTGATGCACGGCTGAACGGTGCAACTGATCTTCTGGATGTCCAGACCGGAAGGTCTTGGACGAGTGGTCGAGCAATGTGACTGAATACTAGAACTGGCAGTGAAATTGTCAGAGATAATAACAAGTGCAGAATCGAATACTCTTTAACAAGATGGCTGACACCTTTCTTGGGCTTCTCTTATAAGGATGGCGAGGGACTAGGCTTGCCTGTGCATGGATGAGACCACATAAAATTGTGGTAACATGCATAACTCAATTTACGAGTACCTAGGAGAAGACACTGATTAACAGAGTTACACTATATACATACTACTATATGCAATACAAAAAATACCTGGTGTACATCATTGTGTGATCAGCTGAGCCACCCAGTTTTGTTTTGTCACTTTAGGATCGATGTATATTTATATGATGGTTTATGAAAATAAGCAAGACAATGGGAACTAGACATGTGGAAATTATGAAATTATTACTTTAATGCTTGTAAAACACCAACCACCCAAATGTATTTCCTACTACACAGTGCCCTCTTTGAGGCAGGACTTGGACCCAACTGGTATAACATGCTGAAACAAGTATTACAATGCAGTGTTTAAGATTATATAAAAATGTCAATCTCATAATGTTTCAAATTCTTTTACTTGAGTAATAATTTCAATGTTGAAAATAACCACTTAAGACTTCACAAATAAATACCTACCCACTAATAAGATTAAATATAGTTATGTTCATATGTGTGAGGATGGGAATGATGCTAGCTGACAATTCACTACCTGGCCAGGCCATGGAATTTAAGTAACACATAATGTGATGCTGGTGTTGGGTCTTACCTGGTGTACCTCATTGGAACTGCAGGGTAACCAAGGGAAGGGAATGTTAGTGAGGAAGTTTGGAATGTGGAATAGTGGGGTAACCATGGAGAGGGAATGTTATGGGAGGAGGTTGGTGATAGTTGGGAGGAAGTGTTATAGGAGAAAGTTGCAGTCCTTTATGGTCCTCTTGCAATTTTATGTCAATAAAGAAACTTGCTAAGCTGTGTTCTGTGACTTTATATTGGTGACGAGCGGGAATCTCTTAATAGCCCTCGCGGTCCTGTCACCGCACTGGCAGTTTTCTGACCGCACAGCTTCGGCGGACAGGCATTTCTGTCCGCCGAAGTCATAATGAGGGCCAAGGTGTCATGTATGTAGTTGAAGATGAAGCTTGTTTATTAGGTTTGTATGATCAAAAGAAACTGGGAATTCTACTAGATCCCAATAATCCAGCTCAAGTGTTATTGAGTAGGGAGTACATGAAAATTCATTCAGTAGAGAAACATATGTGGGGAAAGTGTTATCCTGAGGTCTTTCAGAAAGATTTAGGCATATTCAAAGGGTGCAGACATAAGAGAAAGGTGTCTCAGCATGCTAGTCCAGTTCTGCAGAAAGCAAAATACTGTTCACTTTACATTTTGAGCTAAAAAAAAAAAAAGAACTGGACAATTGTGGAAACACAAAATCATCAAAACATATTGAATGTTCTGATTTGCTTGCACCAATTGTGATCGTTCACAAGGAAAATGTCACTGCTCAATGAACAGATATGGGTCGATCAACATCCCCTTCCTAATATAACAGAAACGTTATCAACCATGAAAGGGGGTGGGCGTAACACATTCAGTTTGCTTGATATGACTTAGTCTACTATCAAATCAATCTACATCCTGATTTCAGAAACTATCCTTCTTTTATAACTCCAGAGGGTTTGCTCCAATTCAAGTGCAAGCCTTTTGGGATAGCAGTAGCTTTGGCCGTATTTCAAAGAGTACTGTAAAGTTTATTTAAATATCTGGAGGGTACTGTAGCATTCAAAGACGATGTATTATTTTTTGGGAAGAATCAAGAACAATACGGCGCTAGATTACATCAGTCCCTTTTGAAGGAGAGAGGGGTCACACTCAGTGCAGAAAAGTGTAAATTTAATACAACAAGTATTGATTATTTATGTTCCAAATTGTCATCTAAGTGAGTTGAACCTAAATATAGTTTAGTCAAAGCAATTAAAGATTTACGTCTCTAGAAAATAAGGACCAATTACGGTCCTTCGTGGGACTAGTCAAGATTTACACAAGATTAATTCTTAAATGTGGTGAAAAATCATAGAATTTGAGAAACCTCTTTGAAAAACTTTTTTTTTAATTTGAATGGAGTGTGGAATGTGATTATGAGTTTGAACTAATTAAAAGGGAGGTGATGTACGCTATTCCTTTGAAACCACTTGAAATCCGGGATGAAGGCATCATCATGACAGATGCCTGTCAGAAAGGTATAGGTGTTGTTTTAATGCAGTGCAGGCAAGGCACTGATAAAGTGGTAGATTTGGACTCTAGGAGCCTCGGGGGGCGCAGAGCCTCTTATTCTGTAATAGAAAGGGAGAGTCTAGTGTGCTGGAGGGGCACTTAAACGCTTTTTGTGGGGCACAAGTTTCACTGTGGGTGTTGATCACAAACCCTTAGTACAGTTATTTACCACTAAGAGTGGAGAACATTCCACCCCTAGGATGGCCAAGTGACAGTACAGGCTTCAAGAGTATACCTATCGAGTAGAATATGTGCCTGGTGCCAATAAATTCCTGGCTGATTGCCTTTCCCCTCTTCCTGCCCAAGATCAGCAAGCCCAATTGAAGGAATTGTACGAGGATGATGCACAGTTAGTATGCACAATCGAAGGCCATTCTGAGGGTGTCTTATCAGAGGAAGAATGGAAGTTAGCATATAGTTTGGATGAACAGATCAAAGAAGTGAAGGAAGGTATTATTCAAGAGTGGTCACGGTGGGAATCCAAAGGAAAATTGAGTGAAGCATACAAAAAAGTCTATGATGAGTTGACTTGTTAATGATCTGTCATATCGATCCAATGTTCTAGTGGTTCCAGAGGGTATCAGGAACAAAGTATTATCCTTGACACCTGAAGGACATATTGGAATACATGCAATAAAGAGAAGGAGTTGTGAGAATTTTTGGTGGCCAGGACTGGATAGGAGTGTTGAACATTATGTGAAGGATTGTATGAATTGTGCCATTAGTGATAAATTGCAGGTTACTGTTCCATGTCCTGTGGAGGCTATAAAAGTACCAAATAAGCCTTGGAGCAAGTTAGCAAGAGATATCATTGGTCCCATGGAACTATCAGGTGGTGTATCTGAAGATGGCATAGTGGCAGTGGACTTTTACTGTTGCCGGGAGGAAGCCAAATTTGTGAAGATTCATAACAGCTTAAAGGTTATAGAGTTTTGGGAATCTGCTTTTGACAAGGTAGGTAATCCTGGTGACATTTTTACAGCCAATGGTTGTCAGTTCACCTCTGCACAATTTACAGGATTTTTTGAATTTCTAGTTGTTAAACATACTAAGACTTCTTTATATCACTCCAGAAGTAATGGTCTCGTAGAGAGATTTAGAGTAATCAAAGAAAATGTACAGTTAGCCAGGATAAACAGACCAAATTCTAAATTGGAAATAGAGAAGTTACTTGGGCAAATTACACAACTCCCAGTGCTGAAAAAGATGTGCAGTGTCACCATTTGTGTTACTGAGGGGGAGGGTTCTTGCTTCCAAAATGACAAGACAGTTGACGGGGGAATTTTCTTTAAGTAAGCAAAAAATAGAAGATGTAAGCAGGAAACGATTAGAAGCCTAAAGTAAGTATGTGGATGAACAGAGAACAGTGGCAAGGATTGAGGTAGGAGATTATGTAAGAGTACACATTTCAAGAATTGAGGGAAGTCCAAATTTTCAGCACTCAAAAAGATAATGGAAGTTAAGAAAATTGTGATGAAACTAGAAGATGATAAGTGGTGTAAAAAGGAACAATTGGCTAAAGTTCATGCATGACATCAAAGAAAAGGCTAGAAACAAACAAAGCAAGAACGGTGAGGTGTGTCGGAGACAATCTGAGTTAAAGAATGGCAGAAGTTCAACACATAGAATGTCAACCAGAAGGAAGAAACTGCCACATAAACTTCATGAGTATGTTCTCAGTTAAATTTATACTGTGCCACAATTTCCACATATTATATGTAGATAGAATAGTTTCCGTTTGCAATTTATATCAAATTGTATCCATTGTTTTTAGGCATTTAAGGTTATATGGGTTCTGTCTTAGCTTTAAGTCGTATGCATACCATGCATAAGTTATTTTGCACAAAAAAACATTTTTAAGGAGGAAGATGCGTTGGGCCTTACCTGGTTTACCTCATTGGTATTGCGGGTTAACCACGGGAAGAGAATGTTGTGGAGGAAGGCTGGAATTTGGAATCGTGGGGTAACCATGAAGAGGGAATGATATGGGAGGAGGTTGGTAACAGTTGGGAGCAAGCCTTATACGAGAAGGTTGCAGTACCTTATGGATCTGTTGTAATTTTATGTCAATAGAGAAACTTATTTGGTACGCCATGCCACGCGACTTTATAGTTGGCTAACAGTTTATGATGCAGAATAGTAGAGAGTATGCTGTTTAAATTAATAAACAACGGCTACTTGATATGCCCTATTAACGTCATAAACCTCTGATTTATGACTATTATATGATAACTTGTTTTTATATAATCTGGATACTTTAGTTGTTCAGTTTCAAAGCACTGTGAATAGTGGGTTTTACTATAACAAAAGTCAAGGAACACAGCAGACAAGTCAGGCCCACTTTATTGTTTCCTCTAAAAAGGCATATAATTGTTTAAAATACACATATAAACAAAATATGCACACCACACAAAGTTTAAAAACTAAAACTAATTTTAAATTATCAACAGCGAATAAAATTAAAGTGAATTGACTGTCTTCAATATTTTATGTATATCCATTAAATGGGCTTGTTTTACACAAGCTACTCATACATACAGACTAACAGTACGGAAAATAAACACTACATCTGTCCTATAACAATGCCATGGCTCCTCTATTGGATTTTTAATCTCATAGACTCTTAACAAAGGTAGCAACATTCTCCTAGGCTGCTACTTTTTTGAGCAAATAAAATGTGAACAGTATTTTCTAGCTCTCCCTGACCTGCATTTGCAGTTGCCATTCCCTTGAACACTGTCCCGTAGATCTCCTTTTTTTGGTCTTGCCTCGGACAGCGCACGCCCTCTTGCTTGCGAGAGATATTGTATATAACAAGTGGCTTGCAGCCAACCTATTTTATAACATTTTCATTTTGGTTCACTGTCACTCTTATCTGCTGCCTTCTAATTGGTCAGCACACCCTGGCTTCACTTCATCTTCTTTCAACCGGAGCATGGACCAAGTATTGATTGCTTCAGCTTGATTGTTGTCCTTCCGCTGATTGCACCGTGAATGAGGCACATCTTTTGATTACTCTTCATCACGGTCATCCTATCTGAACCTCCTCCTTTGTAGTTAATGTTTATGGTGACAAGTAATGTTATCTGCTTTTATTGTGACAAGAGATGTTATGTGCTTCCAAATGTATTTTCACTAAGACATGGGCATTTGTACAATGGCTTTCTTTATGTGAACGGACGTTTTGTTAAATGTAATTTTTTTTCACACATGGGAGGATTAACTGCTCCAAGTGACCGATGTTGTGCCAAGACCGAACAAGCACTGGCATTGAGTCATTGAGACTTTTGGCTCTGCCATTGCCTTTTGTTCATGCTGTACAGCATGGACATTGCCAACTTTGGCAATGGTTGGTAGCCATGTTGTATTGCAGAGTGGCTGCTCTTTAGCACAACTAAAAATAATAATATAAAAGGACAATGATGCATCCAGCACTAATACACTTTTAGAAATTGGGTCTCTAGATGGCCGAGGTATGCACTCTGCCCAAGTAGGGACCACAATCCGGTCAGTGTAAGTCATAACACAATCTAAATTATCCTGTAGTCACCCTCTGGTAGCCTGGCACAGAGCAGAGCAGGCAGGCTTAACTTAGAAGGCAATGTGTAAAGCAGTTGTGCAATAACTCATATAGTAACACAGTGACAACACCACAAAAAGACTCCACACCAAGTTAGAAAAATAGATTATGACTTTATAAATAAAATAAGACCAGAACAATAAAAATGTAATGTGTATAAGTTGTTATATGAATTTTTAAAGAATAAATGCCAAATAGTGCTTAGAAGCAAATAGTGCTTTTAGGGGTTACTTTAGGTTGTGCTGGACCGGGGCAAAGTCAAAGTTCGAGTTAACCGTGATGGAGCACAGGCTACAGGACCAACACAGGCCCCGGGGAACAAGGTAACTTCCTGGTAGCAACCGCGAGATGCATGGTAAGATGCATCGATCTGGTCCTCTCAGGGATGGTGATGCGTTGATTTGTCCCACTCAGTGACAGCGATGCACTGTTTCTGAAGACAAGCACAGGAGCAGAGATGGGTTAGTTCCGAAGTGAGATGCATCGAGTTTCTTAAAGCAATCAAGAGATGTGCTGATCTACGCAGACTGTTCCAGTGGCAAAGCATGGTTCTGATGTGTCGGGTTCTCGAAGCAATGTATTGGTTCCAAGAGGAGTGCACCAATTCTACTCCCGCAATCGGGTCGATGTGCCGGTTCTGCTACATGCAGACAGGAGATGCCCTGATTTCCATGATGTAACTATCTGGGTCCATTTCCAGTGAACCAGGAGCAGGGGTGGAGACTTTGATATTCTGGAGTCTCAGGCAACAGGAAGCAAGCCAACAAGCCTTTGGAGATCACTTGTGGTGCAAGACGGGATCAGAGAGCAGCAGGCAGCGGGGTAGTACAGCAAAAAAGCTGTCCTTACAGGTTAGCAATGCAGCAGAGTAACAGTCCTTGTTGCAGTGCAGAAGTTCTTTTGACTGAGTCCAGTTGTAGGTAGAGTAGTGTCTGATTTTGTGGGGTCAGAGTCCCAGTACTTATACCGAAATGTATCTTTGTAGTGGGCGAGACTTCAAGAAGGGTCTTTCTGGCTTCAGACTATCAGTAGTGGGTAATCAAATCTTTGTGGGGGGACAGGCCCTGCCTATTGAAGTGTAAGTGTCATGCTCTCTCGCCCTTCCTTCCCTGGAAGAGCCATCAAAGCGCAGATAAATGCAGATGAGTACTCAGACACATCTAATCTTCCTGGGTTTTTGGCTGTCTAGAGGGAATACACAATACACAAAGTGTAGATGTCACCCACCCCAGATGTGTATTGTATTGTGACAGGCTGCAAGCGCACAGAGTTGTGATTGAAGAGAAATACCTACTTTCTAAAGGTGGCATTTGTAAATAGTGATGTTAAATCCAACTTTACTATCAAAGAGGGTTTACCATTATCATTCCAAAGATATGAAACACAATACAGCTACCCCTTTCTAGTCAGGAGTTACAGCTTAAAAGTTTATTAAGAAATTCCCAATGTTAGCTTATGAGAGGAGTAGGACTCACAGTGGAGGAAGACGACTGAGAGTTTTTCAATACCAAGACATGTAAATCTTACAACTACCTGTGCTACCTTTTAGTTACATAGCACTCTGCCCTATGTGCTACCTAAGGACTACTTTAGGAGGAGTTTACAGCTTGGTAAGGGGTTTTAAATGCCAGGTCGAAGGGTCAGTAAAATGCACACACAAGCCCTGCAATGGCAAGCCATGGTTACGGGGCTACTTATTTGGGTGGCACAATCATTGCTGCACGCCCACTAGCAGCATTTAATTTACAGATCCTGGGCACAAGTAGTGCACTTTACTAGGGAATTATCAGTAAATTAAATAGGCCAATAGGGTATGAGCCAATACTACCATGTTTTAAGGAGAGAGCACACACACTTTAGAACTAGTTAACAGTGTTAAAGTGAACATAGTCATAAAGTCAACCAAAACAAGATCAGAAAAAGAAAAGGAGGAAGACAAAGGTTTTGGAATAACACTTCAGAGAAGGTCATTTTCCAACATGAGTTTTAAAAAAGCACATTAGCCCTGGCTGTGTCATAGCACTTTTTAAAATTGTTTTTAACCACACTGCAAAGCGTCCGCATTGCTGTACAGCAAAGGATGCAAAACATTGCCAAATTAAATAGCTCTCCATGTCACCCAACTAACAGACACACGAACACTACTTACAATAGGAGCATTGGCAAACCCAATAGATCTCGCCCATGCAATAGCTATTGGCTTTGCCAATGTTGTTTAGCTAACGTGGCTGCTCTTAAGCGTGTCTAATTGTTACTGGCATAGAGGGGTAGCATAGAGTGTCAGAGTGGAATGGTGAAGAGTGAAGTAGAATGTCATAGAGTGGAGTGGCATGGTGTATTGGAGTAGCATAGAGTGCAGTGACATAGAGGGGCGTAGAGTAATGCAGAGTTTCCTGGTGTAGAGTGCAGTGGCATAGAATTGCTTTTCACAAAATGTGGTTTATGCCATTTGTTGTCCCTGTGACTTAATTTATGTAGGTCAAACCACCAAGATGGTTAAGTCATGAATGTCACAGCATAAAATACTTATTTGTATTAAGACTATGTCAGCACCTTTGGTTTCTCATTTTTAGACATTTTATCATTCACCTAATGATCGACATTGGCAAGTTATTGAAATTATCTAAAGACCTCCTCTAGGTGGAGGTATAGAGACTACCCTTAATCAGGCTGAAAGTTGATGGATTCTTCGATGCAAGGGCATCACAAATGGACTGAAGGCATTCAAAGAATGTAATTCATTGATTACTTGCTGAAGGTAGCTTGTACTTTATTGTCTACCATTCCCACAAGTTTTCTTTTTCTTTAATGTTGAAATGTACAATATTGTGTTCCTTGGAGCAATTATTATGGATGGTTGTGATCTTTGAAAGGTATTTTCACTTTATCTTTGACATATATTTTAACTTTTTATTCAACATTCTGGAATGTATAAATCATTAAAGTTGGTTGCTCTAATTTGATTAATACAAAGCTCGAAGAGATGATGTTTGCGACATTTGTATTGTTATTTAAATTTGTGACAAAACACATCTATTCTAACTTAATTAATTTGTTTATGAAAATGTAAGAAGCAGTGATCAATTGTTGTATAATTACAGTTGTATATGAGAACTTGATAAGCACTGCGTTTTTTTTTTATACCTTCCCATTTTTTTCCCTGGTCAATGCTCACATTCGGGTTATTGTGTTTAGTTTTAGTATTTACTGAAGTACTTATTTGTGTTTCTTGTGTTGATTATTGACTTAATTTTTGTGAGTAGTCATTTAGGGCCTGATTCTAACTTTGGAGGACGGTGTTAAACCGTCCCAAAAGTGGCGGATATACCACCTACCGTATTACGAGTCCATTATATCCTATGGAACTCGTAATACGGTAGGTGGTATATCCGCCACTTTTGGGACGGTTTAACACCGTCCTCCAAAGTTAGAATCAGGCCCTTAATCTTTGTTTTTGGACTTATCATAAGTAGCTCCTGTAAAAGATGCATGAGTCCTTTGAGGCAGCGGTGAGCATTTTTAGAGCTTCGTGTTTTGAACTGATGTTAATCTACACTTGTTGTGCATGTTTCATGGGACTTATTGTGGTCTTTTCACATACGAGCGATCAAATACACACATATAGTGGGGTAGAGTGCAGTGGCATAGAGTGCAGTGGTGCAGAGTAGGGTGGTGTAGAGAAGAGTTGTGTAGAGTGCAGTAGTGTACAGTGGTGCAGAGTAGAGTGCAGTGGCATAGAGTGATGCACAGTACAGTGTAGTGGTGTAGAATGCATACAATGCAGAGGTGTAGAGTGGAGCGCTGCACAGTGCAATTGCATAGAGTGCAATAGTGCAAGGAAGAGTGGCGTAGAGTTCAAGGGCGGAGAGTGTAGAGTCAAAAAGTAGAGTGCATTGGTGTAGAGTGGCATAGAGCACATTAGGATAGAGAGCAGTGGAGTTGAGTGGCATATAGAGCAGTGGCACTGACTACAGTGGTGCAGAGTAGAGTGCAGAGGCAGTATGCAGTGGCGTGGAATGCAATGGTGTAGAGTGCAGTGGCACAGAGTGGAGTGGTGCAGGGTAGAGTGAAGTGGCATAGAGTGGAGAGGTGCTGTGTAGAGTGCAGTGGCATAGAGTAATGGCATTAAGTGGTGTAGAGTGCCGGGGCATAGAGTGTAATAGATTAGAGTGGCATACAGTGGATTGGCATAGAGTGGACTGGTGTACAGTAGAGTGGTACAGAATAGGGTGCATTGGTGTAGAATGTATTGGAATAGAGTGCAGTGGTGTAGAGTGTAGTGTTGCAGAGTGGCACAGAGTGGAGTTGTGCGGAGTGGAGAGAAGTAGAGTGCAGTGGTAAAGAGAACAGTGATTTAGAGTAGATGGGCGTAGAGTGCATTGGAATAGAGTAGAGTGGTGCAGAGTAGATAGGCGTAAGGTGAAGTGACAGAATGCAGTGGCGTAGAGTGGAGTGGTGCAGACAGGAGTAGAGTGCAGTGGCGCAGAGTGCAATAGCTTTGTGTAGCATGGAGTGGTGCAGAGTAGTGTGGAGAGGTGTAAAGTGCTGCAGAGTGGAGTGGAATATGCATTGTGTGGTAGCACGCTGCATTTATACAACACATTTTCAATTGAAATGACCATTACATTTGCACAGACATACAGTTTTACAAATAAAACTATGCAGTGCACAAACAATAATGTGTGGAACTGACATCACCTAGTGTATTGATTTGTTTCGATAATATTAAAGAATTTGTTTCAAACACACTTCAGAATTTAAGAAATGTGCTTCATTAATGCTTTGCTAATTCTGATATTTTCTGAAATTTTTGCAGAGTACAATTAAATGTTGTGTACTAAAACATAATCCCTTTCCTCTACACTCAGTATCCAGCAAGATTGTCACATACATCCTTTCACTTTAAAGTCAGAGAAAGAAAAGTAAAAACCAAGCTCCCTCAGAAGACAGTCATTTGACCTCTGTATTTGAATGTACAGCATATGTGACAAGATTAGAACACAATTTACAGGATGTTTACAGAAGGAAGCACTTGTTGAAGAATGCAAGAAGAGGTAGTGTGAAAAAGCTTTGCTCCTTAGTAGGGATAACTGATCCTGGACAGCCTTAAACTGAGAGGAGAGGCTGTGGGATAATAGCCTGAGCTGCTGACTTCAGAGGTGGGGGACCATTTCTGAGTCTCAGCATCAGCACAACATCCTATGATTCTGGGAAAATCACTTAATCCCTGTGCCTAAAATTCGGGCCCTTGAGACCCTCACGGGTGATTGTGCTTTACAAATCCTGGATTATTATAAAACAAATAAATCCAGCAAACAGAAAACCATAAAATGTGAGTTACAAACCACAAAGCCAATGGTAAGCAAGAGATGGAATGTATTCCCAGTGAAGCTTTCAGAACAGCCCCAAGACGTCTTTAGATTCGACCTAAACTTACTACTTCCACTTTAAAGTGCATTCCCATCATTTGTTCCCTACTCTACACTCTACTAAACGCACAAAACATCAAAAGCACTAACCTGACACAACTAATCACGAGGGAATTTTTAAAATGTACTAAAATACTAGTAACCTCTAATCTTGGGTTCATGATAGCCCTTTAGAAGCAATAAGCGATACGTAAATATAATTTACAATCCTGATTGTTGTTTCATACTCCACTTCAGTGCCACATAACACACGTGGGCCATCCAGCTGATGGAAAACTTTTAGTCCCCCAATCCATCACCCACAAAAAGGACAACAGTGTGCCTGTTTCACTGTCTCTGTTAACGTCTAGCTCGACTGAAGGCGTCACTGGCTGGCCCCTTTAAGAAGACTCTTTCGTCTGGCCTCAAGTACCGCCTCCAAACACACCAAAACAACTCTGTGACTGTAGACTTTCAGCATAGAGCGAGGCATGCAATCGGTGGTCTGTGGTGCTACCTCAGATCTACAAGAAATATACACCGCCATCCTGATATTTTGTTGTTGTGGAGCACCCAGTTGTCTTCCAGTAAAGAAGAAACTTTTATGCAAACAGAGGTTTGGAGCTGGCCTGTGAAACTTTGTGAGTATAACAAGTAGGTCGCTCGCGCGTTTCCCTACTGGTACATGCCAAATTTTACTAGAATGAGAAGAGTGGCAATAAATTAAGGGTTTTTTGTTTGTGTTTTTGTTAACGAAAACGTACTTGGTGTAAACATGGCATGTTTTCTCCAGAACGTTCCCCGTGGAAGCTATCCCGTTTATAGGGAGACGTAAACGTGTTGCCTGACACTCCCATAATTGTTTTGATGTTCTTAAATTATGAGATCACGAACGCTAGAAAGCGTAACTGAAAACGTAGTGCAAATGTAGCTTGTTCCGTTGCCTCCATAAAGAAACACAGACTTGCCCTTGAAACTTATAAGTAGCGGCAGGAGGGCGCCTCGACTTTAAACTGGCATGTATGTGGCATGAGAGCGATGTATTATTTAACTGTTTTGTTGGTACGTGTATAGGAAACAATGTTTAGCTAACCTGGTCTAATTTTGTACCCAATATCTCGTCACTCTAATTACGTAACAATTTTAGTCTGGTGAGGCAACCGCAGAGTTTTGGCAAAGAAACACCTACTAGAGCGCCGAACTCACGTTAGTCGGGATTTATAGAACTGCGAAGCTCTAGGCTCGTGCGACACCATGCAGTGTGCGCAACAACAGTGAAGACTGCGGCCATTTTACAAATTTGGGGAGGGGGTCTTGGGGGTTTAAGTGCCTCCGTACGAGGACAGTATGTTTGAACTCCATCAAAATATTAGTGCGTCATTGAAGAGAAAAGGGGCTGCAGTGGGATTAAAGGAGAGCACTCTAGAGGTTCGTTTACGGATTTACTGATTTAACCACAGGAAGGTGTCTCAGTTAACAGAAGTGCGAAAGCTTTCGGAAGCCTGTTCTGCTAAGTTTTATTGCGTTTTAGAAGTTCGTCGTGCAGAGGTGGCCACCTAGAGTAATTCTGTCCTGTGCGCTAGGGATAGGTACGTGCTTGCTAGTCCTCTCTCGATTTTCAGACTCTGAGTAGCCCAGCCCCTCTTTCCCTCGTGTGGGCTCTGACCTTCTCCCACTCATATTTCAGCCCATCTCAGCATCGCGTCATCCATTAATCCTATGGGGCCACCGGCACAGGACAACGTCGTGTGAACAGTACATGCCCCGGTGACCCCAAGAAAATTACGGAATTCACCAATTACTTCTAGTAAAGCCTTCAGTTGCGCTAAGCAAAGGGAGGGGGGTGAGTTCCCTTTTGGTGCTGGGGTAACTGCGGCCGCCTTTGGAGCTGAGTTGGTTTCGCATCTGAAAGATTGTGCTTAGAAGGAACTTCTTGTACTCCAAACCATAAACGGCGGCATGAAACTTTTCTGCACACAGAGCAACTGAAGACATGTCAGATTGGCATCATGTTGTAGTGATGTGTAAGCTTTAAATAGATCTAATTTCTCTGATTACCATTTTTCTGAATGATTCTAACTCTCCCCATATTTTCTTTCCGTGGAAAAGTATTCATGGCAATGCTCGTCTTAGGGACGTTAAGCCCCCAGCCCACTCCGACTCCTGGTTAAGTTTCCAGTGAGGGTGTACCTGGTTTTAAACTATGGAGTGACATATTGCACAGTACGCAACAGATCTGAAGAACAGTTATAAAGTGTTTTGAATTTACAAGGCGCTTTGTATATTAAGAAATGGTTGGCGCTGCACGGTATAGTCTGCTGTCAATGCTGGTTGGACATAAACGTGCTTAAATGTGACACTTACCATCCCCGAACAGAGGCTGATGACGGCAGTGTGCTCAGCCCTGGCATTGACGTGCCCGCTGTAGAAGCAGTGCTTCATGTCCCCGTCCTCGTCGCCGTATAAGTCGGTACCGTTATCCCTGGCCTCGCCCAAGAGCGTGACACTGAAAAGTGGGGCAATAAATCCTGAATTGGCCGTCAAGTTGAGGAGAAACTGCTGCCCGAAGGCCGCGAGCCGGTAGTGGGTTTTAGGGGAGAGGGCCCAAGGGTCAGAGGGGACACTTCTCTTCTTCCTTTTGAAGTGCAGATTAGTGGGGAACGCTTGTCCAAACTCATCCACCCGTGTGGGGGTCACTATCTCGTACTCGGCAAGTTTATCCAACAGTTTCGCTGCAAAAAGAAGAAATTCCAAACGTGACCTTCAAATCCTTATTAACAACGAAAGCCACTTTTCACTTGTTACTTTGTAATCAAAGTTTGCATGACATGAAACTGCAGAATCTCTGTCTCCCCTGTTAAATTGTACCCAAGCGAATTATTTACCTTCTTTACACAATACTTAGTCTACATGTACAAATCGCATGTTTCACCGTTATGTTCTACAGCGAAGTCGGATACAATTTAAATATAAAATAAAATATCTCTGATTCTGGCTGCTGCATCCGTGCTGTGCGGTCTCTACGTGCAACTAACTCATTCATTTCTTCTCGGAGCGCGAGCGGATGAATGGAAAGTTTACCTTGTCTTGAGCGCTGGGTCTCCTGTCTTCTGTCTGTCGCTGCAATTGCTATCAGGTCGCGCAGTACAGTAATTAATGCCAGCGCCCAGAGCACAAGATGCATGGTTGTCAGTTCAAGCCAGGGAAGCGGTCTTCGCGCTTTATCTCCTCTGCTTTGCCCAGAAAGCACCCAGTGCCCTTGCAACCCGGCTCACAAGTGTTCAACCTGTGAGTGCTGCCTCTCCGGTGTACTCTCGCGCGCCTCTGCTGCAGCTCTGACATGGACGGGGGCTCCTGAGGGACTGATGCACCAGCATAGTTAATGGGGCAAGGGACGGACTCACTCTCCGCCTGGTGGGCTACTATATTTTTCTGACTAACCTGTGCAGCTGAGAGTTTGAGAACTCTGGGCGCTAGGGGGTGGCAGACAGGGGAAGGGCGGGGAATTCTTGAACCACACACCCCTCCTCGCCCATTGGGCGGAGTTCTGCATCGAGTATATTTCTATGTACTGCTTCTGCTTGCACAGAGTAAGGGACCCAACCACTACCCGAGAACAGGGTGATATCGTCGGTCCCTTTTCAACCGCAGAAAAGGCTCACTGTAAGATTATGTGCCGTCTCATTTTAAAGCAATTGAGTGCGTTTCAAAGGATAGGAGTAGAAAAGAATCGGCTCTCGTGATAATTTATACCCCGTTACGTCTCAGATCCGTTTTTACACAAACTGTTTTTCTATTTCTGCTTAACGTTCCAGCTCAGGTTTTCTCCCAGGTTAACGAAAGAGTTTGGGGGGGGGGGGGGGGGGGTGGTAGTACAGGTTTGGGGCGCAACGGTTCCAAAGGGTTTTCGTTATTTTGTTCTCGATGTATTAAAATGTTAATTTTGGTTCTGCATACTTTTTTTTTCTAGCTCTGTTGCCGGCATGCGTGCTCGTTTACAAAACGTATCTACTTTAGTCTGTTTTAATGACTAACATGGGTCTCTTTTTTTTCAACTATTTTCGGTACTGCAGTGTATTTAATTACACTTCATGTTTCCAAGTGCGTGGTAAAAGTTGTGTCTTATTTTGTAAATATGCGACATTCTACTTGGTGCGTTGTTGATTTCTCCAGAGCTTGAGATCATTAAGATATTTATGATTCATTCCCCCAACCCTAATCAGCAGGACGCGCTTAGAGCATAACGTGATTCTTCTTTAGTAATGCGACCCCCAGAAATGCCATACTGCACATATCAGGCTCATCACATCCCAACTCTGCCACCTTAGCTGTCAGATTCTGAAGAAGAAAATCATTGCTATATGTGCGAAGTGCACAAAGGTACGGACGTGTAAAGTAAAGCAGGATTATAACAAATACTTGAGAGTAGGCATACGTAGGAGTGAGTAAATTAAAAAAATAGGAGTAATTACATGTAATCAGATGTGAGTATAAGTAGGTGAGTGTGAGTGTATAGGCAGACGAGTAGAGATGTTCATAAGAACAGTTCAATGTTTAAATTAGTTTACTGCTAGACACAATCATTATCATTTTGCGTACTAAACTCTGACAACAAAGTAAAAAAAACATAATCCATATTACTAAAAAAGTGTGTATTTCTGTCACACCCTTGCCAAGCAGAGGACTAAATACATTGTTTACGTTCTTAATGCATAATTTAACTGTATATTTTCTTTTATTTAGGAACTAAAATATTGTGTGTTTTTTTTCGTATTTTTTTTAATTATTTTCCCACAGTTACATAGTTTTTGTGAAAACAAGTGCAGTGCAACGTCTCATTGACAGTACTCGTCAGTCTGGAGTCAACTGCATCTGCTTTTGTATACTCTGATCTGCAGCTAAAGAGAGCACAGTGTTTATGTTCATTCACTACTCTTCACATCGCTAAATCGTCTCGGAAAATGTAGCAAACTAAATGAATGTTGTATGTGACTACATGCACGCCCATAAAATAGTAATAAGCATCAATGTGCCGAGGGGTAGGATTGTTCCGGCCGAACAGGTTTTGGAAAGGACGAGCAGGTGCAGTGACTGGAGATGCTAGCTCAGCTTTGTGTAGGAAATTTTTGCCTACTGAAACCAACCTAACTTTCTTTGAAGAATGGTTAATCATATCAGCAAATGCACTATAATGCTTGTTAATTTTATATGTTTATTATTTATATATAATAAAATCTTTTATTGTGCGTTTGTAGTCATTTTCATAAATATTGTTTTCATGAAAGATAACACTTGACAAAAAGGTACATTTAAAAGTAAGTGAATTTTAACACAGAATGTATTGCTTTTAGTTGGGGAAACTTTCTGTTCAAGGTCACCTCAGGACTCAAGCACATTGCTTTTCAGAAAGAGCTGCTGCTCCAACAGTGCACCCCCTTTATGGAAATCAGAGTAGTCTCTAGGAATAGGTAAATATCCAATAGCCACTAGGATGACTGATGGAAAGAAAAACTTCTCTCAACTGAATAATACTTCTTCTCACGCAATGACTGAAGGGGGCTCATTTAAGCAAACTAATCAAAGGGTTAATAGTGCTCCCCAAAGCCTTGCTCTGTGTATTGATTATAGAAGTCATTAGCAGTTTCATCTTGAGGAGATAAAATGCATATGTTTTGTGGGTGGGCAATCCACCTTTTCTGCCTGATCATCCCGGATTGTTCCCCTTTTGCTGTACCCTATATTTATTCTGGCTTTAGAACTCTGTGCACTGTACCCACACGAATCGGAGTAAAAGCGCCTTTGCTCCCCCTTTAAACATGATTAAATTGAGGTACTCACAGTTGTTGGTATAATTAGCTTGTCTGAGAGTCCCTAGTTTATGGTGCAAAATACACCCAGGGCCTGAAAGGTAAATGCCTCTAGAAGGCTGCAACACCTATTGTTCCATCAACCATGGTGGCAGTGCAAGCATGGCTTTTAGCCTACCATTGTAGTCTGTAAGACTGCAGACCATACACTGCAGCGTGTCAAAATAACCGCCTTTGAAAGGTGTAAATCTTCCTTTTTAAATCTTAATGTCACCCCTAGGTAGATCTTGTAGCCTACAAGATAGGTTTCATGGTGATTAAAATTAGGACATCTAGAAATTTAAAGTTAACATGTCCTTACCGTGACCAGCACCCAACAGCTAATTTCATTGGAGGAAGACTGGCTGGCCCATACAGAAACACTGGGATACAATATTACATACTAATACAGAATCAAAGGAATGGAGCCAGCTTAAAATTACACAAATGAAACGACTATTTTTTATAGTTATTAAAATCCTATTTCATGGTGAGGCCAGATTTTAAATAAATATTAAGGAAAAGCAACTTTGAGAAAGTTATAATTTATCGTTTGTCCTACCAGACGTCTGTCTCTGTTGTGGGTACAGCGTCTGCTTCAAACTGGATTTTAGTGTTTGATGCGGGGTAGTAGCATCAAACACTAATATCCATTGTATGCATGTGTTTGTGTATACATACACTGTCAGATTTGTTCTGACACATTGTATTTTGGACCTGTTTGTGGTAAACAGGAACTACTGAAAAAAGTGGTTACCCTGGGAACATTTACCCTTTGTTACGGTTTCCCTGTGAGTCCTCCAAGCCCTCCACCCCCCCAAGCTGGCTTTAGGTATAAATGTGGCACTTCCAGACAGCTACTTTACAATACTTTATGTAGCTTGGGAAGAGGACTTGACCTACTGACTGTGACCTGAGAGGAGCGCTGATACCTTATGAACCCAGTTGGCTGATGATCCGTGTGGTTACAAGGAGGCAACATGCTTCAAGAGGCCTTTTCCTAGCATGGCCATTGGCAACTTGAATTGGACTGAATCCTGCTGTTAGCTTCTGCTTGACACAGTGTGAACTTGTATGTGCCTTCCCTGAGGTCAAGGGGGGGGCATAGAAGTTGACTTCTGTGGTGGACTGGGACTTAAAAGATAAGGGCCTCATTAGGAGTTTGGACTACCAAACTCATGGGAAGTACGCTATTGGAATGCAGACAGTGCACATTCAGACGGTGCTGGGCAGGAGGGCCCCAGCACTGACTTTCTGCCAGCCATTTCATGGTCGGGTCCCTGAACTGAAAAGGCTGGCAGAAAGTGGTGTTCTAATCAGCCAGGCGGTGCTAAGTTCAGAGCCGCCCTGGCTGGCTACAACCCAACTGCCATCACCACGTTGGGAACAATGTTCCTGGCAGGGACCGCGGTCTTTAGAGTGCAGCGGTTCGACAACCAGCCTCGTAACAAAGCCGTAAGTTTGGAGATAAAATCTTTGACCAGGATGAACCTAGTTGGTGTATCTGTCCACACCAAAATGGTCAGCCTCACATTGCTCCTGTGCCATGGTGTACCATACCCATTGACTATCTTTGGTGCTTTGTGGTTTTACACTAAACTTAAAACTTTAAGCAACACAGATTTCTGTGGGTACCATACCTAGACAGAGGGTGTGGAAGCCCAGAATAAAATTCTGGGGTAGGAGGCCATCCACATGGGGAGAACTAGACGATCAAAGGTTGCCTGCTCTGAAAGGAGTACATCCTAAGGCTGATGTTGTGAGGCCACCTCTGACCTGGAGGTGCAGCCTACACTGTGACAGACAGGACAGGACTCTTGTGCTGGGAAGTCCCCTGCTTGACACCACTAGAGTGTGTCTCTATTGAGGGGGTTTGCCCACTCCGAGAGTATGGATTGCTAGGCACATAATTAGTCTCTTCATACAGATTTTGAGCTGAAGAGGCAGTCGGAGGGCATCACCCCTAGATGGTGGAAGTAAGAGTGGAAAGGGGACGTCTGCAACCTGAAAATGTAGCTTGCCACTCTGTGAAAACTAAGAGGCCAAAGGGACCTCGGGTGCAAGTGGAGGACTATTTGCAAGCCCCACAGTTGAAAGTCAGGCCTATCCAAGGCCCTGGACAGATCCTTTACCTGGCAGAGGATGGCCAGGGGCTTTGTTCCTGACACTGACTGCTGTCCGTGGCCTCTATAGGCTGTTATCCTTTTGAGCAGAGTTTGCCTTGGGTTGGGGGCAGATGTCCGACCTAGAGGGAAGAATGAGCCACATCACATTGTTGGCATTAGTGGTGTTGTCTGCCTGTTGGGATGCACCTCTGAGCAAACTAAGGTTAGTTGCCTCACAGCTGGGGTTCTGCACATTAGAAGCAGGGTTCCCCATGGACATGGTTCTTGGCTAGGGAAGATGTTGACATAGTGGTTCAGGCAGGGTCAGAGGGGCATAGATCACACAAATGCCACCACAGAAGTGGCAAACTGTGCATGTTCTGTAGTGTGAATGGAGAAGTCCATCATGTAATTGATTAGTCAACCCTAGCTCTTGGCTGTGGTAGCCTGTTTACAAAATCTACCTTTACATCGTGGTCACCTCTGATTTTTTTTGGCTTTTGCTGGACCCCATTTTTTTTTTTTTTGCTTCAGTACTCTGTACTTTAGCCCTGCAATTCGGGAGTAAATGTGCCTGTTCTCCTCTTTTTAAACATGGTCAGATTGGCATATTTCTAATTGGTATATTTAACTTGGCTAGAAGTACATAATTTATGGTTCACAATGCACCCATGGCCTGGAAGTTAAGTGCACTAGTGCACTGCAGCACATATTGTGCCATCCTCTATAGTGGCAGTGCAAACATGATTTCAGGCCTTCCAATGTAGCCTGGCTGTAACAGTGCAAAACATGCAATGTGACATGCTCAAATAAGCCTTTTTGACGGGTGGAAATCTTTGAAATATTAAAAAGTCACCCTTGTATTGTCCATGTGGCCCAAAGGCAGAGTACATGGTATTTAAAAGTAGGGCATTTAGAAATTTAAAGTTAGCATATCCCTACAGTGACTAGCACACAAAAGCTGTTTAACTGTAGGAAGGCTGGCTTGTCCATAGAGCAACACTGGGGAGAAATATTGATTGGAAATACTGTATCTCTGGAACAGGAGCATCTAAAAAGTAAGTAGATTATAATTTTTAATAGGTATTAAAATCCAAATTATGTGTGAAGTTGGACTTTTAATAAATATCAAGAAAAACAACTTTTGGAAAGTTAACCTTTTACCTGCCTTAACTGTCAGAAGGCTGATTTAGTGTAAGCATTTGCTAGCTCTCAACAGTGCTCAGCTTTGAGTCCGTGTGAAAAAGGTGAAATGTCTCCTGGGAGTAAATCACAGGCTGACCTGAACGGACAGAGGCGACTCATCAAAACTTCAGTCTGTACAGCAGAGGCTGTTAGCAAACTTTTTGACACTATGTCAAATCCTGCTTGATAGCTCTGTGAGCCACATGTAACACTTGGGACACAAATTAGAGGTGGAGTAGAGGATATCAAGACAATTCCCTGTTTTGTTGCTGGCTAAACGTAGTTTTGTCCTACCAGACTTGTATCTCTGTGTTTGTTGTTGGTACAGTGTCTGCTCCAAACTGGCAAACAGAAACTACTGAAAAAGGTTTTAGAGTTCCCCTTGGAAACTTTTACCCCCATTGGTTAGAGTGCCCAGGACTCACCCAAGCCCCTAACTGGTTCCAGGCATAAAAATTGCATCTATATGGAATAAACTGCCCCTCTCCTGTAGGAAGACCCAGAACCATCTGCCCTTTATGAAATTCCCCCCGGTTCTTCTCCGGCTAGCCCCCTCCTTCTCCTTTTTGTGTATGCAGTTTCAGTACCTTTGTCCCAGTTTTCAATGCTGGGAAGCCCGTTGCTAGGGCAGCTATGTGCTATACAAGCTGCTATAACCTAACAATTAAAAACACTTCCTGGACATGTAGAAGATCAGGATAGGCCTGCTTTCTGTGACCTGAAAGGAGCCCTAAAGAACTGGACCTGTTTCCTCTTGTACCCAGGACAAATAAGTAGACTCCAGGGTTCAGTTTTGTGTGCCTCCACTGAGGTCCTGGGAGGCCTTAGATGTGTACTAATGTAGTTTATTGGAGCTTAAATGGCTAAGTTAGAAGGTCAAATCTTTGTCAAGGATGAACCTGATTGGTGTATCTGACCCACACTCCATTGTATTCTGTCTCCAATTGTAACTAGGCCCAGCCTACCGTGACCATTGACTTATCACTGGCACTTTGTGCTTTTTGCAGTTATTTCTACTTAAAAACTTTAAAAATCCATATCTCTGGTTCCCCTTATTGGAGGGTTGTCATCTGGTGTCACTTTGTTTGTTTATCACAGTTTACTATATCTTCTAATTTGGGTTGGAATTTTAATTGTTGAGCATTTTGACTTTATTATAATAACTGTTTTTATAATGCATAAATACTTAACACATTGCCTCAAAGCTTGTCTGTTTTCTATCATACCTACTAAGAAGTTGAGTTTTGATTAACATAGTGACTTTAAAGGTTCACTCTGACAAAGGTTTCAGTTATTTCTTGGAATAAGTAGTCAGCAACCCAAAATAATGTCACAGTTTCTTGCAATACGGTATTACAGAAGACAAAACATATTATTTTCTACTCATAATCTGCTACCGCAGAATTTTCTGTGAGGCAGCACACTGAAAAGTTTGGTGGCATGTGAACCTTAGACAGTTTGAGAATTAGGATTGGTAGTTGGAGTTTAGAAAGTGACATAAAAATCGATGTATGTTCCGGTCGCTGATAAATAATGGGCCAATTCAAAATAGCATTAATGAGATTGAGGAGCAGTATAATAGGAGTACCCTTTTGAACACCCTTACATGTTTTTGCAGTAAAAGTGCAACAAGATCAGTCCTTTCTTTTCATACTACTAACTGTATATTATTTCATGCCCCACCCTGCTATACCCCAGTTTTTTTCCCATTGTAGAGGTTGTGGGCCCAATTAATAAACAAGTACCAGAGTATGTAGAAGACTACAGGAGCACTCTTTACGCACTCTTATGTGCCTTTGTCAATGTCTCCACTTTTCCCTGCTAGAAATTTGTGTCATTTATCCTTCTTTTGCATCAATCACATTTGTCAACAAAGGACCAGAGGTGTGCAAAGTTCAGAGTTTCCTGAGTTCCCTACGTTTAGACTCTGGCTTAGTTTATCCCCAAATATTGGCATATTTCCTTCCCATTGCTAGTTGGGTCTGTAAATGGTGGCATGATTTTCTTGCAGATTAACTTATAAAACGTTTTCCTTGAGACTTTTATCTTACAAGGTTGTTAGCAATCATTGTGTTTTATTGTGAAACAACTTCAAAAAGGGTGAAACTTCTTCATAAATAAATGCTCATGATCTACAGGTAGCAATTAGTATTTTCAAGAATTCTACAAAATTCATTTGATGAAAAACTCCTTACATTACTACAGAAACCTCCAGCATTCCAGGATTAGAATCTCTCTTCTACCAATTGAGACATGCTTGAAAGGGGATGGGAATCCTATCCATGGGCACGTATCATAAATTTGTCCCCACTTAGGGACCATTTATAAAAAAATTACTTGTCGGTGAGCATTTGGCTGTAGCTCATCCAGGCATGAAAATGACAAGGATGCATCTCTCAAATAGTTTCAGATCTGTGGAGTCCCTGAGCTGCGCTTGGCATACTACAAATTTGGAGTGTCTTCTGCTGTTGCTGGCTTTAACTCGAGCAGTACAGAAGCAGTGTGACTGGGTTAACCCCAGTGCAGTGGAGAAACCATAGCCCCACACCCCGTCAGAAAACAGACACGCTTTCTTGACCTTCATACTCATGGCTGCCTAGGGATGCCTGGAAGTGCAGTTCAGGGAGCTGGGAAATCTCGATTAAATGTTATGTAGGATGCGGCTGTAAGAGGAGGGAGGCTATTAGGTGTTTGTGGAAGAAACTTGATTTTCACATGTGGAAAAAAAAAGCTAAAAATAGCCTGCCATCATTCAGAGGAGGCCCAGACTGCCCTCATAAAACTAGGGGGCTGATAATGTCAGCAGCATTGCAAAAACAGGTCAGGTTAGACCTTGTGTGTTTTTTAAAATTGTAGCAGGGAGTATTGACTGTTAATGACTGTGGTCAAGATGTTCACGAGGCCCTTTTGTCAGTGAGTGCTGATATTTGCTGTTTATTAAACTCTGTGGCTTGACGGCCTTTTGACATAGAATATGAGGAATACTTCCTCGTCTTCTTCACCCTCCTCCAACAAGTAATGCTTGTCTGTGTGCCGACGAGACTCTCTGGTCTCTTCCACTTCAGTTGCTGAGATTGGGGCCCTTGCTAATGGCCTGGATCCTCCCATGCACCAAAGATGACCAACAGAAGTGGGTTCGAGCCCAAATTATACAAGCATGCCGTAACAAGACACTGAGAGGACTGATATTGAGACAACCTAATATCAGTCTTGATGAGCACCTAATCATGGCACGATCCCATGACTTGTCTGCGGCCAGAGCCGCTGAGATGCACATGGCAATGTCACACATGCCAGAGAAAACCCCAGTGGTCAAAACAGAACTTGCGGACATGGTGCAGCTTCAACAAACAAAGAGGAAACCTAGACAGTATGCCCCCGCTAATCCAGGAGGACGGTGTGAATATTGCGGCAGGGAAGAACACAACACAAGAGACTGTCCGGCTCGAGGGAGGACATGCTCCAACTGTGGCAAACTGAATCATTTTGCAACTGTGTGCAAAGGAGGAATGAGGAGAAGAGAAATGAGAGGGAGGCACCCACCCTCCAAGGCAATCAAAAAGCTATTGCTAGATGAATATGCAGCATGAGGAGCGTACTACCTAGGGTCACAACATGCCCTAGAAGACTCCTCTCCCGGAGAAGAAGAAGTGTTTTTAATATCGTTCACAAATGATTTAAAGAGGCACTGGCGGCCTCAGCCCACATGCATGATCGAAGTAGCAGGGTCTCTGGTCAAGGCCCTCATAGACACAGGAGAATCAGTGAGTGTGATGAGCGTGCACCAGTATCACCGCCCCCAGCCCTGGCCACCCTTGACCCCATCAAACACCAAAATATTCACATATGGAAGTCCCGTGCCGCTGCTTCTCAATGGATGTATGGCTGTGACTGTACAGGCAGAGGGCCGGACAATCAACACCACATTCCACATAGTAGGCAGGGAAGCATATATGCTCATTGGCAGTCAAGCAGCAGAGGAACTGGGTCTGGTCATGTTTGCAAACATCAGAAGGACATGCCAGATAGACAAGCTGCTTGGGAAATTCCTGAACTTATTCATGGGCCTGTGGTGCCTCAAAGCACCTCCATTCAAGCTACTCCTTGACAAAGCCGTGAAGCCGGTTGCCCTACGACACCGGCAGATACCATTTCACCTGAGACAGCTAGTAGAAAGAGAGCTGGCAAGCCTCGAGGAGCAAGGTGTCATTGAGAGAGTATTTGGTCCCACTCCCTGGGTGTCACCCATGGTGATCGCGGAGAAGCCGAAGCAGCCTGTAAAAATTAGTCTTTGCATTGACATGAGACTTCCCAACCAGGCCATCAAGAGAGAGAGGCACATCACCCGACCATAGATGACGACATCGCTGATCTGAATGGATCCAAGTCGTTCTCCAAATTAGGCTTGAACGCGGGGTTCAACTGAGGCTGGTGGAGTAGAGCAGATACATCATAACATTCTCAATGCACCTTGGTTTGAGAAGGTACAAACGCCTGAGTTTCAGCGTATTGTCTGTGGCGGAGGTGTTTCAGTACGCCATTCGACAGACTCTGTCTGGTTTACAAGGTGTCATGAATGTCAGTGATGACATACTAATCTACTCCGCAATGGCAGAGGACCACCAACGGCACTAAAAGGACACCCTCCATCGACTGTCCGAGTATGGGGTCATCCTCCACAGAGACAAGTGCATGTTTTGTCAGACCTCGATTTGAGTTTTTCGGATACGTGTTTAACCAGAAGGTATCCAAGTGGACCCATGAAAGTCCAGTGCCATCCGGAAAGCTCCCGCCCCGAAGACCTTGACGGAAGTACAGTGTTTTCTGGGCATGGCGCCATACTGTGGCAGGTTCATCCCAAAGCTAGCCACACTGTCAGATCCACTCCGAGCCCTCACAAAAGCTGATGCACCGTGGGTATGGGGGAGCCGTGAGGAAGAAGCGTTCAAATCGATCAAGAAGGCCCTTCTGTGTGAAACGACCATGGCCTATTTTAACCTCACGCAGAAGACTAAACTGATGGTCGGCACGAGCTCGGTAGGCCTCGGCGCAGTCCTAGTACAAGAGAGTGAGCCGGGCCGATGGGCCCCACTAGCCTATGCCAGCAAGGCTTTAACCTCGGCCGAACAGCGCTATTCTCAAACCGAGAGGGAGGCCCTGAGCATTAAGTGGGCGTGTGGTCACTTCCACCTTTTATCTACATGAAAGACCCTTTCGAGTGGTCACCGACCATCAACCACATGTCCCTCTGTTCAAGGGGAACGCACTACACCCACCTCCACGAATTGAACGGCGGGCAATTCAGCTCCAGCACTATTGCATGGATGTAATATACCAACCTGGAGCCAAAAAACCCTGCAGATTTCCTATCGAGACACCCTTCGGAACAGGCTCAGTCCACCAGCCAAGATGCAGAAGACACTGAGGCACACGTGCAAGCACTAGCTCAGGGTAGTTGTCCTAAGGCGCTCAGCGCAAAATAAATTGCAGAAGCTATCCTGGAGGATGAGGTATTGCTGTGAGTCAAACCAGCATTGAAAGGTGGCTCCTGGCACAATTTTCTCCGGAACACGGAGAATTGGACCGTGGCTGAGTGAGAACGACTAAAAAAACTATGGAGAGTCTGAAATGAACTAAGCTCAACACCTGATGGCCTTCTCCGGGGACACCGACTAGTCATTCCCATGCAGCTACAACCTCGCCTGATCCTGCTGGCACACGGAGGTCATCAGAGGATTACCAAAATAAAAGCGCGCATGAGGGAGAAGGTGTGGTTCCCTGGACTTGAAGAGGGAGTGGATAGGTGTGTGCGCCAGTGCCCAGCCTGTGGGCTAACGACCATCCTGAGGCACCGACCCCAATCATTACTGAAGAAGCCTGCACGACCCTGTGGTCACAAACTAGTTTGGACTTTGGAAGTTTTCCGGATGGCCGGATCACCCTTGCTCTCATAGATGGCTACTCCAAATATCCAATCGTGGAGGTCATTGCATCCACTGCCTTCGCACATGTGGGTCCAGTCCTGGAGAAACTATCTGGTATGTTTGGTCTCCAGGAAGAAATCTAAACTGGTAATGGACCCCTATTTGAAGAAAACAAATTTCAAGAGATAATGGGAAACCTCAGCATTAGGCATTGAAAAATCACACCGTAGTGGCCCCAGGCAAATGGAGAGGTCGAAAGGTTCATGCGGACGCTCAGTAAGACTCTTGCAAACCAGTGACCCAGTACTCAGCCTTCATCGATTCCTACGGGAGTATAGAGGAACCCCTCACTGCACCACTGGCCAGACTCCCTGGTCACCAATGCTTGCTAGGCAAAGGCAAGATACTATCCCCACAGCCCCAGATTGGCGGCCCACCCTGTATCACCCTGGGGAAACACAAACCAGGAAGAAGGAAGTGAATGATAAGGTGAGCAAAAGAAGACGTGCCATGGTAAGAGACATCTGAGTAAGTGACCAGGTAATTATCAAGGACCGGAAACCCGGCTCGAAATTCCACACGCCCTATTAACCAGGGGTATGGACAGTGACTGGGTCCCCGGAACCACGGTGACAGCAAGAAAAGGTAATGAGCAGGTAACGCGAAATGTGTCTGGTTTAAAAAGGCAACTTTTGTAGAGGCTCCTTAAGATCAGGAAGCAGATGACCAAATACCCGACTGTTCCGCTACCGAGGGTCCCGGACAGGATCGGGAGGAGTAGCTGCCGTCAGCAGCTGTGCTGATCCTTCCAAGGCAGCCAGTGACTAGCACTACGGTGATTCAAGGCAGAGAGACTAGATCCCAGTCTGGGAGGTACAACTTGAGACCCAATCTCACACCCAGCCAGAGACTGAAAGATTTTGTGTGTAAATTGGGTATTTAAGTGTTTTGGTCCAGTTGGGGAGGGATGTACTGTTGTGTTATGGTCTAGTGGTCCTGAAACTTGGACCCTAGAACCTGACCCGGAAGGCGGGGATGGCTTCCGGGGGGGGAGGAGTTTGGATAATAAAATGCCAGAGCAGGAGAGCGATATCGGTCTGACTCTGTGAACCGAAATACTTTGTGTGTGTTTCACTGGGAGGGCGGGCCTCCATGAGTAGGGAGAATGCAAACAGTGTGAGTGCGTGCCTTCCTTTGCTTCATTTCAGCTTCTTACGGGGACACTAGAAGGCCATGCAGGTGGAGCATGGTGGAGAGGAAGCACTCCGGACGAGAGTGCCATGGATGGGGGCCTAGCTGGGCTAGGTTGTTCCTCGTGGGCCGGCTCACTCTGCAGGATGCCCAGGTTGGGATGTACTCTGCCAGTCAGTAACAGCGTGGTTGGGGAAAACCAGCATCACTGCTGTCAATGGCAGGCTGCGGCAAAATCCTTGTCATTAACATGGTGTCAGTGGGGCAGCTAAAGGTTGTGTGATGGCTATATTCTTAACAGAGGAATCAGCAACAAACTTAACAGACACTTAGGGGGTCATTACAACCCTGGCGGACGGTGTTAAAGCGGCAGTAAGATTGCCAACAGGCCGGCGGAAACTTTTTGGAATTACGACCGTGGCGGAAACCGCCAACTAAGACAGCCACGTTAACACTCTGACCGCCACGGCGGTACAAACAAACAGCTCGGCGGTCACCGCCAACAGACAGGCGGAGGACAATGTACCGCCCACACTATTATGACAGGCCAATCCGCCACCTTTTCCGGGGCAGATACACCGCGGATAAAAACACGGCAGAAACAGGAATTTCTAAGGGAAAACGCTCACCTCTACACACTCCACAAGGAAGGAGGACACCATAGACCCGGAACTCCAAATTCTCCCTGCGATAGTCTTCCTGCTCCTGTACCAGGAGCACCAACGCCGGCGGCGAAGACCACGGTGAGTACCGCACCTATGACACAGGGGAGGCAAAAAACAGTGACACACACACGCAACACCCCCACCCCCACCCCACCCTCACCTACTACAAAACACACACTAATACACATTTATTTATACATTATAGTTACACCCCCTAACACCCCTGGAAGAATGCAAAGACAAAAGGAAATGAGTGTAACCATTGTAATATATCAAAATTCAGTAAGCAAAAATATACATATATACACTATTAACAAAATATACACCAAGATTATTAGTCCAGGTATTGCACCATTCATAGTCCGTGGACCACTGTGCCCAAAATGCATGGGCGAGGCCCACACATGATACCAGAACAAAAACAGAAAGAACACTGCAGGGGCATCGGATAGAAATACAACAGGCACCTCAGGGGGAAGGGAGGGGGGGGGGCACCTCAGCCGAATGAGTGCACGACGCCAGATCCACAAGGGGCCTCCATGCCCATTGATGTATCCTGGGGAGTGCAAAACCACAGTCTCTACAGTGGGTGGTTTGCCCACTGCTGCATCCTGGTGAGTGCAAAGCCACAGTCTCAAGTCTCTACAGTGGGTGGTTTGCCCACCGATCAATCCTGGGGAGTGCAAAGCCACAGTCTCTCAAGTCTCTACAGTGGGTGGTTTGCCCACTGCTGCATCCTGGGGAGTGCAAAGCCACAGTCTCTCAAGTCTCTACAGTGGGTGGTTTGCCCACTGCTGCATCCTGGGGAGTGCAAAGCCACAGTCACTCAAGTCTCTACGGTGGGTGGTTTGCCCACTGATCAATCCTGGGGAGTACAAAGACACAGTCTCTCAAGTCTCTACAGTGGGTGGTTTGCCCACTGATCAATCCTGGGGAGTGCAAAGCCACAGTCTCTCAAGTGGATAACATTCTCCACTGGTTTCTGGAGGGGGCTTTGTGCCCAGAGTGCTTCATCCTGCCAAGGACTGAGGTAGTGGATGTCTTTCTCCACTGGTTCTGCAGGGGGCTTTGTGCCCAGAGTGCTTCATCCTGCCAAGGACTGAGGTAGTGGATGTATCTCTCCACTGGTTCGGGAGGGGGCTTTGAGCCCAGAGTGCTTCATCCTACCAAGGACTGAGGTAGTGGATGGATCTCTCCACGGGTTCTGGAGGGGGACTGGTGCCCAGAGTGCTTCATCCTGCCAAGGACTGAGGTAGTGGATGTATCTCTCTACTGGTTCTGGAGGGGGCTTTGTGCCCAGAGTGCTTCATCCTGCCAAGGAGTGAGGTAGTGGATGTCTTTCTCCACTGGTTCTGGAGGGGGACTGGTGCCCAGAGTGCTTCATCCTGCCAAGGACTGAGGTAGTGGATGTATCTCTCCACTGGTTCTGGAGGAGGACTGGTGCCCAGAGTGCATCACTCACCCCGTGACGGTACCTGTTGCTTCAGTGCCCCTGCTGCTCATGGGCTAGCGGTGCTGGAGTTGGTGGTCCTTGCCCTGTTCAGCGGTGCTTGCCCTGTGCAGCGGTGCTTGAGTTGGCGGTCCTTGCCCTCTTCAGCGGTGCTTGCCCTGTTCAGCGGTGCTTGAGTTGGCGGTCCTTGCCCTGTTCAGCAGTGCTTGCCCTGTGCAGCGGTGCTTGAGTTGGCGGTCCTTGCCCTGTTCAGCGGTGCTTGTCCTGTGCAGCGGTGCTTGAGTTGGCGGTCCTTCATTGCCCAGCTGGGCTGGGGCTGGCGGTCCTTCATTGGTCAGCTGGGCTGTGGCTGGCGGGGCTCTCCTGGGCAGGAGAGCTGTGGCTGGCGGGGCCCTCCTGGGCAGGTGGGCTGTGGCTGGCGGGGCCCTCCTGGGCAGGTGGGCTGTGGCTGGCGTGGCCCTCCTGGGCATCTGGGCTGTGGTTGGCGGGGCCCTCCTGGGCATCTGGGCTGTGGCTGGCGGGGCCCTCCTGGGCATCTGGGCTGTGGCTGGCGGGGCCCTCCTGGGCAGCGACGATGGGGCTGGTGGTGGCCTCCTGGGCAGCGACGATGGGGCTGGCGGGGCCCTCCTGGGCAGCGGGGATGATGGCGGGCTTCTTCGCCGTGCTGCTCCTCCCAGACTTGCCGGGTTTCTTGTGGCCCTTCCCCACCTTTGGAGGAGTCACAGCTGCGTCCAAACTCCCACCGGGACCCATGGGAGCGGCTTGGGTGGCTGGAGTCTTCCCCCTCTCCCGCCGGGCACTGGCCAACGTCTGGTGCTTCACAGGGGGGGGGGGACTGGCTGTGCTGTGGCTCCGTGACACACTGGCTGTTCTGGTGGCCGGTGCACTCCACATACCTGTGACAACAGGCACCACTGGTCACGGAGATGTTGTGGCTGAGGTGCTAGTTCGGGACCTATGAGTTGGACAGGGGTTGGGAAATAGGTTAAGGGTGGACAGGAAAAGTTGTTTGGAGACACTGGGAAGGGTAGCTGGAGGGGGTTTGGGAGTGGAGGAAGAGGTGGTGGTTGTAGGAGGTGTACGTTTTGTGGCTTTGGGTGCAGATGCATGCGCTGGAAGCTGTAGTGAGGTGGATGTATGATGGGTGGGTGTGTGCCTGCGTTTGTGTATCTTCGGAGGGGGCTTCACAGACACACTGGGAGAGGACACGGGACGTGTGAATGGTAGTGGGGTGGTGACTGCACGTGAGCGGGGTGTGGTGGTGGGTGTGCTGGTGTGGGATGTAGTGGCTGTAGAGGTAGTGCATGCAGGTGTGAGTGTAGATGAGACTGGGAGGGAGGAGGGAGATGACAAGGAGGGGGACACAGTGGATGCAGTGGATGTTGGTGTGTCTGTATGTGTGTGATGCTTGCGTGAGTGCCTGTGGGATGTGTGGTGCTTATGTTTGCCTGAGCGGGCACGGGCGAAGGCTGAGGGGCTGCTGGGAGGGCGGTGGTGTTAGGGGGGGGTGGCGGCTGTACCTGTAGAAGTGGGGGGCACAGATGTTGCCGCCACCACAAGGGAGCTCCCATCAGAGGATGAGTCCTTGTGACTGGTTTTAGCTCCTGTCCCCGCCGTGGTGCTCCCCTCGCCCTCCGTCCCACTGGTGTATTCTGACTCCGTAGTGTGGCCCTCCATGGCCATGTGGGATGCAGCTCCCTCGTGCTCGTGCTCCGGTGCCACTGCTCCTCCGCCTGATGATGCTAATGCACACAAGAACAGGGAGACCACAAAAAAGGGGGGGGGGGGGGGGACAGAAGAAAGACCTGTTGAGTGCATGGATTACCGCTACCGTTGGCAGACAAGACAGACACAGAAGCCCCCTGCACTACGTCGCGCTGTTGGGCTCTACAGTGCAATTCCTGGGAAATGGCCTACAAGGATATGGACGACATCTGCACACATAGATGACACAGGTGCATGAATAGCTGTACTTGGCACTCTACAGAGGTGGGGGGCCACCGGGCCATGCCTTACGGAGGGGCCTAGCCTACGGAACTCGCCCTGGCCTAGGGAAACTCACAGCCCTCCTCCCCCACCCAGACACCTCCACTGCACGCAAAGTCAGCTGAATGAGAGTGTACGCACCCCCTTGTGTCTGCTGTGATGCCCTCAAGCGCCCATCCAACTCCGGGTAGGCCACTGCCAGGATCCTGAACATCGGGGGGGTCAGGGTTCGACGGGCACCCCTCCAACGTTGGGAGGCCATCCCCAGCTGAGACTCCTCCGTCTTCTTGCTCCAGCGGCGAATGTCCTCCCATCTCTTCCGGCAGTGGGTGCTCCGTCTTTGGTGGACCCCCAGGGTCTGGACGTCCTTGGCGATGGCAGCCAAATATCCTTCTTCTGGTGGGCGCTGACCTACATGAAGTGTACAGGGTGCGAAGAGAAGTCATTACCAACTGCGCTGTCAAAGTGAGTGGCCCCCATCCCTACCCTTGCCATGTGGCACATGCACCCACCGTCTTTCATGCACGCATAACTCTGCCCCCTTCCTTCTTACAACCAGCCCTCTCCACACAGGCATAGCCCATACAACATGATCCCTGTGTACTTACCTGTTGGTCTGGAGGACCGTAGAGTAGCGTGTACTGGGGGAGGACCCCATCGACGAGCTTCTCCAACTCCTCTGATGTGAAGGCAAGGGCCCTTGTCTCTTCCAGACCGAGGTCACAGCAGCACTTGCAGTGTAGGTCCTCTCCTGTCACAGATCAGGTATCGAGTGATTGAAGTGATAGAAAATGGCGGTCACGTCCGCGGCGGTGTGTACCATCACCGCCGGCGTACATCGTCATTGGCTCCTGGGACCCATAGGGTCCAATGTTATTCAATGCAGCATTTCGCCGCGGTCTTTGACTGCCAACCGCGACGGTGTACAACGCCAGCGCAGTTACCTCACATCCCATTGTCCCAGTTTAGAGGTCAGGCAGCCGCCATTTCAGGGGCCCACATGGCCTAATTACCAACTGCGTCACACATACCTAGGCCTAGTCTCAACACACATACAGGCCACATTTTGTGTATGAATGGTGTTCTGTGTAGATTGTGGGTACATACCTCTGAGTTGTTTGACTCTGTGCTCGCTGTTGTCCTTCATAGGCACCGTCCGCTGGGACATGTGAGGAGATGGCGGAATCCTCCGGTGTACCGACCGCTGGTGGACCTGTCAACAATGGAGGAAAGAAATTTGATTATCACCTACAGGTTTGACCGTGCCACAATCCAGGAACTGTGTAGCCAGTTGGAGCCAGACATGATGTCAGCAATCCACCATCCCACAGGAATCCCCCCTCAAGTGCAGGTGCTGTCAGTGCTCCATTTCCTTGCTAGTGGGTCTTTTCAAACAACTGTGGCCATGGCATCAGGGATATCCCAGCCTATGTTTTCCAACGTATTATCCAGAGTGTTGTCTGCCCTGCTAAAACACATGCGGAGCTACATCGTTTTCCCTCAGGTGGAGGATTTGCCTACAGTGAAAGGTGACTTCTATGCCCTTGGACATATCCCCAACATCATAGGTGCCATTGATGGGACCCATGTGGCTTTGGTCCCCCCCACAGGAGTGAACAGGTGTACAGGAACCTGAAGAGTTATCATTTGATGAATGTACAGATGGTATGTTTGGCAGACCAGTACATCTCCTGTGTGAATGCCATGTTCCCTGGCTCAGTGCATGACGCCTACATCCTGCGGAATAGCAGCATCCCTTATGTGATGGGTCAGCTCAAGAGGCACCGTGTGTGGCTATTAGGTGACTGGTTACCCCAACCTGTCATGGCTACTGTCCCCAGTGAGGAATCCCAGGACAAGGTCAGAGGAACGCTACAATGAGGCCCATGGGCGAACTAGGAGGGTGATCGACTGGACCTTCGGCCTCCTGAAGGCCAGGTTCAGGTGTCTGCATGTGACAGGTGGATCCCTATTCTACTCACCAAAGAAGGTGTGCCAGATCATCGTGGCCTGCTGTATGCTTCACAACTTGGCTTTATGACGACAGGTGCCTTTTCTGCAGGAGGATGGTCCAGATGGCGGTGTTGTGGCAGCTGTGGAGCCTGTGGATAGTGATGAGGAGGAAGCAGAGGAAGAAGACATGCAGAACAGGGACTCAGTCATCCAGCAATATTTCCAGTGAAACACAGGTGAGAATACATTCCTGCCTACTACATGTACTTTTACACTTCTACCTCTCTCCTGTCAGTCGATTTCACCCAGTGAATGGTCACTGAGTTGTCACTTTCCCTTACGGTTTCACAGGTGTGGGTCCCGACGTGTGTCATCTGCTTAGATTCCTCATGGACTAGAGCTGTGTGACAATAGGTATGTTGACATTACTATTTCATAAACATTTTGTCGCTGTAATTGCAAATACACTATTTCTAAATCACAGACAGACTCCAGATCTTTTGGTGCTTTAGGTGTGTTTATTTAAATTTAAAATATTGGAGGGGGAAGTTAAATGGTGAGGGGTGATGGCGGAGGAGGGTCCATGGCAGAGTCCAGTCTAGTAGTCTCACAGGTGCATTGCCCATATGGGCATGGGAAGTGGAGCTGGGGCAGTTTCAATATGGACAGTAGGATGACAATCAGGGTGGTCTCATTTCTTGGCGGGGGTCTTGGCATTGTGCTCTGTCTTGTTCCTGGATCTCAGGGACCGTTTGCGGGGTGGTTCTCCGTCTGCAGGGGGTGAGGTGCTGGTGTGGTGGTCCTGTGGCAGGGCGTCCCGTCCACTAGCGCCGGCGGAGGTGGTGGGCAGTTCATCGTCCGTGCTAGTGTCAGGGGTCCCTTGGAGTGCCACAGTGTCCCTCCTGGTGTTGAGTACTTCCGTCAGCACCCCTAGGATGGTGCCCAGGGCGGAGCTGATGGTTCTGAGTTCCTCCCTGAACCCCAAATACTGTTCCTCCTGCATGCGCTGGGTCTCCTGAAACTTGGCCAGTACCGTTGCCATCGTCTCCTGGGAGTGTTGGTAGGCTCCCATGATGGAGGAGAGGGCCTCGTAGAGAGTGGGTTCCCTTGGCCTGTCCGCCCCCTGTCGCACAGCAGCCCTCCCAGTTCCCCTGTGTTCCTGGGCCTCCGTCCCCTGGACCGTGTGCCCACTGCCACTGCCCCCAGGTCCCTGTTGTTGTTGGGGTGGTGGGTTATCCTGGGTTCCCTGTAGTGGTGGACACACAGCTGATTGACGTGTTCTGGGGACGGAGGTATGGGCCCGCTGGGTGGGTGCTGTGCTGGTGTTTCCAGAGGGGGGAAGGTCTGTGGTGGCCTGTGCCTGTGTGAGGGGAACCGACTGTCCCGAGGCCCACGATGGTCCGGGCTGGTCATCTAGATCCAGGTGGACAGAGGTGCTGTCATCACTGTGGGCCTCTTCTGTGAGTGGAGTGGACATGTCTGGACCCTCCTGTCTGGTGACGTTGGGTAGTGGTCCTGCAGGGGTGGAAAGGCATTATTATCGCATGTGTGTGTGTCATGGTGTGCAATGGGTGGGTGACTGTGTACCCCAGTGCTGGCATTCCTGTGTGGGAGTTTGTGTGATGATGGTTTAGGGGGGTGTATGGGTATGTGCAGTGGGCATGCTTTAGTGATGGGTGTCCATGCGTTGTTGTTGCATACAGGGCTTTGTGTTCGGATGTGCTGGGATGTGTGGTTTGTGATATTGGTACATTTGTGAGGAGTTGGAGTGATAGGGGTGGAGGCGAGGGAGGGGGTATGTGATAGCATGCAGGTAGGGTGGGGGATGTAATAGTTAACATTTGACTTACCAGAGTCCATTCCTCCACTGACTCCTGCAGGGCCCTCAGGATGCAGAATCGCCAAGACCTGCTCCTCCCATGTTGTTAGTTGTGGGGGGAGGAGGTGGGGGTCCGCCGCCAGTCCGCTGAACCGCCAGTGGTGTCTTGAGACCACGGAACGCACCTTCCCCTGTAGGTCGTTCCACCTCTTCCTGATGTCCTCCCGATTTCTTGGGTGTTGTCCCACTGCGTTGACCCTGTCGACTATTCTTCGCCATAGCTCCATCTTCCTTGCAATGGAGGTGTGCTGCACCTGTGATCCAAATAGCTGTGGCTCTACCCGGACGATTTCCTCCACCATGACCCTGAGCTCCTCCTCCGAGAATCTGGGGTGTCTTTGCCGTGCCATGGGGTGGTGTAGGTGATGTGTGGTGATATGTAGTGGTGTGTAGTGTGAGGTGCGTGGAAGTTATGTGGGTGAAGGTATTGTGTGCCTGTGGATGCTAGTTTGTTGATGGTGGTGTCTCTCTCTGGCCTTCTCTCTGTAATTGTGGTCGTAGGGGTTTGTGGGTGATGTGGGTGTGTGTTTTATATTGTATTGGGTGTGTGGGAGTGGTACGTGTATGTGTATCAGGTGTGTGTATTTCGAATTGTCCAATGTGGCTGTGTTTTGTAGCTGTGTGTGTATTTTGAGCGCGGCGGTGTGTACCGCCAATGGAATACCGCGGTTGAAAGACCGCCACGTGGATTTGTGGGTCGTGATAGTGTGGGCGTATTTCTGTTGGCGTGGCGGTGGAGGTTTTGTTTTCGCCAATTTATCACTGACCTTTGGTGTGGCGGACTAGTGTGGGTGTCTGAATTTTGTCGGATTCCGAGATGTGGGTTATAATAGCTGTGGCGGAATTCCGCAGCCGCGGCGGTGTGTTGGCGGTCTTCTGCACGGCGGTAAGCGGCTTTTACCGCCAATGTTGTAATGACCACCTTAGTATGGTGTTATGTACTCCGCCCCGATCAACAGGCAGCATGTTCATTTTATATCTGCACGTGACATCATTCAGTGAACACTAGAGCGTTACCCTACTACATCCGGCTGCCATAATACGTCAGACCCACTGGGCTTATAAATTAAGCCGTGAATGCTTTAGCTTCAGAGGGGGGAGCACTTTTACCAAAACAATCTAGGTGGGCTACTGCTGAAAGGGTGGAAGCAATGGCTTTCATCAACCAGGCTATCCACTTTAATTGATTATACGTCTTTACAGATGGGAAAAATCGTTGTGCTTTGTTAAAAAAAAATAGTTATCCCATACTTCTCATGGAGTTGCATGTCACATCTGGTTGTCTAGCAGCCGCCATTCAAAGAAGTCCAAAAGGACTTAGAAACTATATTTACATTCCGTAGCTCTCCACGAAGCAGTGCTTTCATGAAATATAGTGCAACATTCCTTGGACTGGGCTAGCACAGCTGTATTTAACTATAAATATATAGAGCTCTCAGTGTCTTTGTCTTTTATGAGGCTCATCCAGAAAGTACATCATTAATGGTTTAGAAATAAGTACATAATTAATATCAGTATCTCTATTCAGCACTGCTAACATAACTACACACGATCTCTTTGAAGTTTATACTCTCATGCATGAGCTCAGACTGAAACTGAACACACCAATACCATTTCCACAGCATTAAAGCGTTCTTAGTGATATACACAGTCTATGCACCTAGTATTTAAGCATTATTATGAGCAAAGGTTCCACTTATTCTGAGGGACTTTGATTTGGAGAAAATGTTACACACTGTTAAAGTAAGTTTTGTTGCGGGTGTTGCACGTCCATCTGATTGTGGACTAAATGCTCAAGAAAATAAAAGTTCGATCTTTATAACCCTCCAAATGTTTTTCCAGAACTTGACATTAACTGAGTACTTCAGTTGCTGATCAACATATGTGAAATACTACGTGATCGATATAACACAGTGTCAATGAAGGCAATGTAATGAAATGTGCTTTTCCGGAGAACAGTAAAAATATACAGATAAATTAAATAGCTCAGTCTAGGAGTATGGAATTATTTATAAAGGTACTTGTCCATGGGCGCGATGGTTAAATAATGGACTGGTCACGGTTAAATAATGTACTGGGCATGCAAAAAAAAAAAAAGTCAAACTAAGTTAATGTGCAGCGATGTGATACATTGCGGAAGTTTCTAGTGTGAAATGCTGGAGAAAACTATGTTCTGATTATACATGTATTTGAATTGTTCATGAGTCTGAGCGTCTTCTCTCTCATTAGCAGGCCAATTGGAACTACTCGGCACCAGGGGACCAAACTATGAGTTGGAGTGACTACATTATGCGACAGACAAATCTGCAGCATGTTCTCTAGTATTTATATTATTGTATTATATGTTATTATGTAGCTAGTTTATAATTTAAGCACACGTGATAGAAAGAATAAAGCTATGCAGAATACAGCAATTAAAAAAAAAAAGAAACAATGTGTACACATTCACGAAATCCTTTAGAAGATGTTGTTCACCAACAAACAGTAATTTTGTTTAACACGAAAGTATTAATAAACACTATTCAGTTTAACTTCAGTAGTAAAAATAGATTGTGTAAAACATGTTACATTCAGCAGAGAACACACCTGCATGTGCATACTTTATGTAATAAAAAGTGGGGCTTTTATTAATGCACAGCATGTTATGTTTTAGAATTAGCCTTTTGTTTCTGTTTTACTATATGTCCACTGCATGTACCTATGGAAGCACCTCCTTTCATTAGATAACATCCCACAAAATAGTATTGTATTTCAGGTTGCATATATGTAACATAACTGTCTCATTAAAAGGCTGTAAAATATTTAAAACATCAGATTTGAAAAATAGTGGACTGGACCAAGGGCTAACCTTAACACCAAATAGACATAGAGTTACGTGGGAGGAGTTTATTCTGTCCCCTTAATCTTTGCAGCAGCGCTATAAAGTCGTCTGCTTGGCTCTAGAAAATATGGGGAAGAATTTAGATCTGGCAGATCAATCTGATCGTTGGCATGGGATCATGGCCATGCATTAAGAATTGATGGGAGAACGCAAAAATCGATTCAAAAGTGAGGCAGCCAGGGAGTTCAGGAAAAATCCCCGCTGGGTGGTATAATAAGCAGTGCAGCATGGCCAAAATTGAACTTATAAAGACCATTAGAGCGAAGAATGTCGGGTAGGCTCCTATCTGCCAGAAGTGCCTATAAAAGTGCCAACATTCTGCTAAGAAAAAGTGGAAGATGCAAAAGTGAGAGGCCATGCACGGGGCACCAAAGCACAATGATTTTAGGCTACACTGGCAGGTTGTTGCCCCGGGGTGCCTGGGCTCTAGGGTAATGATGGAGAATAACATCTAGGCTGAGCAGTGGAGCACCCACTTTAGTTCCCTATATGATTTACAGGAAGAGAATGGGGACTTTGTGGGTTTTAGTCCTTATGTGCCATCTAGTCCTCATGACACTGTAGAATATCCCATGGTTACTTTTGAAGAGTTGGCTAGCACCATGAAATGAATAGCCCCCAGAAATCCACCTGGGTTAGATAGAATCCCGGGAGACTTATATTTCTTAATGCCATCATGGGGATGATGTCTTTTCCTGTGTCATGGGGTAGTGCTGAAATATTTCTGATTTACAAGAAGGGTTCCCCCATCTCCTGCAAACTACAGACTGATAAGTCCGATAGACATGATGCAAACATTGTTTTGCACATGTGACTCTAGGAGGACTGCAGGGATGGTTGGAAGATAGTAGTGTCCTTAGCCCCCTTCAGACGGACTTCAGGCAGTCCACCTCTACTATAGATCAGCTATTTCGTCTCCAGCTTCTGTATTGGAAGAAAGTTGTTTACGAGGCTGCTAGTGTTTATTCAGTATTTGTTGATTTACGGGCTGCTTTTGATTAGGTCCCTAGAGGCACCCTGTGGCTGGTTTTGGTTGATATGGGGGTTTCTCGTTATCTATCTAATATCATCCAGAGATTGCATCAGGAGAACTTTGAACAAGTACACTGTGATAAATCAGGGGAACTCTCAAACCTTTTTTCTGTAAGAAAGGGTGTCGGACGGGTCTGTGTTTTGGCCCCCACATTAATTCTATTGCATATTAACAGTCTTATTGACTCACAGAGCTAGGCGAAAGCTTAGACTGGCCCAATTCACTGGTGGCTTAGTAAGGGCCTCAGAGGTTCTTTTTTCAGGTCAATAAGCCCTGTTTTTTTAAATCTATGGGTCACAAGCTTTGGGGGTGGTTAAGTATGGGGCAGGGCTTTGGGGGCACAAAGGAGAGATCAGGATACAAAAGATTAAGAATGCTTCTGTTAGCTATTAAACCTCCAAACAAGCACACCTTTAATCCCCTTGAGGTTTGATATGCGAATAAGACCAATTACTGATGACCTGGAGCTCAGACCTCTCCTTTTTTGGAGGAGACTATGGGTCACTCCAGAATTAGAATCATACAGATGAATGGAAGAAATTATTGGGCTACCCTGCTGAAAATTTGTCTCTGTTGCATTATATCAGGGATACCATGACCAAGCTGGGTAAGCCTGAATGGTGGGAGGAACCTGAGGTGGCCTGCCCATTGCTTTCGGATAGATCTTGTAGTTTTATATAAGCATTTTAAATTGTTGATGATTTTAGAGAGTGGCTCTTTAGGCCCAATGGCTCAAAGATGTTTAGAGGTCAAGGACTGTTATGCGCTTGAATCCTTCCTAGATGAGATACAGTTGTTGCTGGCACATAAACTATTTATGCAGTTTAGGCACAGTACATTCTTCCTCCGTGCACTGACTAGCAAGTGGAGGAGTGGCAATAACTCCCTGAACAAGACTTGCCCTGCTTGTGGGGCAGGTGAGGAGTCTGAGGCCAATGTGTATTTTTCTTTTGTAAAATCTATGCCCTTCCGAGAAGAAAGTGGTTGCTCTCGATATGCAGGTATTTGAGCACTAGACAGCATGTGGAGGCCCTTATAATCCTAGAAACGAATTCCTGGCAGCCAGTTGTCGTTTCGGTATCAAGATGTTTATTTATGTTATGGTGTATTCGCAAAAGGTATGCATACTTGGTCAATCCTGACTAGTGCCTCAAGATTTGTACACTGTTATATCTTTTTATCTGACGTACATGCATTGCTTTGATTAATTTTAAACAAAGTATGTTTTTATATTTATATACTAGGTACTTTGTTTTTTCTTTTCACAATGTACTTTTGAGCCACATTAAAGTAATTTTGATGATGATGATGAAAAATAAATGTTTTGCATTTTGCTTTAGTTTGAGTGCCCTTTTGACATAACTGCTGCTCTGAGAAGAGGATCTGGAGTGTAACATTAATTTGACTGAACAATTAAACTAACCATTTTCATAATAAAGAAGGAATCTTCACTTCCATACTGTTGGAATTTGGTTGGATGAGTGTAGCCAATCTCCCTGTACCTAAACCCCTGCCCACTGCTGTCTGGAAGGTAGAGGTAAAGTATTATAAATTCAGTATGGGAGAGAATCTCTGTGTAGTCCTCACTACCTTATTCCTGCACACACGACACCTACTCTTTCTGACTCGTCATTCTTCTGAATTGTCTAGGTGGAGTCAAATCTGTATATCTTTTTGAGTGCTGGGAGTTCTCCCTCATACATTCCTCTTGAGATGAATTAGCCCCAGGTAACTCCCAATGTATTCCACCTCTTTTCTATCATACCCTCTCCTCCTTTCACCCACTTAAGATCTTATTTCTTGATTAGGGCATGTTTGGCCTTTGTCAGTTGGGGCCGTTTATTTTAGCACTCTTTGGTAGTTGGAGTTGTAACATCTCCTGTCCTAAGGGATTACTTTTCTATCATTTCCTTTCACTATCCCCACAGACTAAGGGTTGCCCAGTTCTCACTTCGAGAACGTCACCACTTTCTCTTGTACCATGTCCCCTGAATGATCATCATTTGAATCAAGTGCGTAACAGTTATAGGACCTAGACTTTATGAGGTGAAATAGAATATCCCCAGGCAGAAAGGGAATATTTCTTCGTGTCTGTTCTCTGTGGTTTCAGGCCTTTTTACCAGACATGGTCTAAGGCAAGTCCACTTGCACCTGTATGCTCACCGCCTAGGCAGAGACCAGGTCATGCTGATGGTCTAAGCTCCCTTCACTTCCAGGTAAGAAGGAACCCTATTCTCTTTCTTTGATACAGAATGCCTGGTAGGAAGCCTCCCACTGATCTTCTGCACTGACTTGACATCTGAACTTTATTGTGCTTCTCCACAACCTACCTTGCCATGGCCCTTCTACTGTCTCTGCAATTTTGTGGCCTGAAGGAGCTTGGCTACTGTATTCTATCTCATGTGTGTAAATTAATGCTTGTTCTCTCTGTTTACGTTATTGAAACCTGGATAAAAGATTCTTCAAAATCTAATGTTGAGATAGCGGTTCCTGAAAGCTATGAAATTGTTTCCATTGACCACCAGTCTTGTGTGGGTGATGGCATTGCCTTAACCAACAAGGACTATTTTTGCACTGCGTCTCTCCCACTCTCCTCGATCTTCAACACATAATTTCTTGCATTTATTATTAATTTGAATTCCACACTTATCCTAAATCTGTGCTGTTCCCCCTCCCCCCCCCGTCCTCCCAGCTCTTCCAACATATTCGTTTATACGTTCATTGAAGGCATAATCCCCCTTCTTTTTTAGTTAGGTAAACCACTTGTGCTAAGACATTTTAATGCTTGCGTATATGACTTCACTGCCTAGGAGTCTTCTGCGTGCCTGGATCACCATGCAGCAATTAAAGTAAAAACAGCTATTCCTTTGCTCCAACCATGATAGAAGTCATACATTTTATCTTATGTTTGCCTCAGGTGTTGACTGTCATCTCTCCACCTCAAATGTATCACAGTCTGATCATAATGTTATTCTTCATGGTTGATGGTGCCACTACTATTCAAGACGGGTACTACTACACAGCTCCTGGTCATATGTTAATATAAAGTGGAATAAGCTTAAAGACCATAGTTTTTTTTACCATTATTTCCTCCTCTGCTCCCACATTAACTAGAATTATAGACACAGTTTATGACAATTCATAGTTGTCTCACATCTAACACTGCTAGCTTTGTGAAACAATTTAAGTCATTACAGCAGAATCTCAACAAATCATGGTATACACCAGAACTAGGTGACATGAAAAGGAAGAGTAAAGGTTTGGAGTGCACTTGGTGCATCCCTTATTGTCACCTGGAGAAAAGTAGATATTAAAAGGAATTGCATTTACAAAAGCGTGATTCACTAATCCCTCAGGCAATAGTTCACCCATTCCATTGAAAGGGCATACAACCCTACCAGGGGTTGCATCATTGTTTTGTGTACTTATTGTGTAGCTGTAAGTGGGTTAGGTATTTCCAGACGTGGGTCCCCTGCACTCCTTGTCACTGAAACCAAGCTGTATCCTGCTGATGAGCCCATTAATAGCGTGAAACCAGTCCTGGGTTGCTGGTGTTCTGTTTCAGGGAGGACCTTGCTTGGCAATTTAGGCTGGGCTGTTTCTGTTGGAGCAGGGTCAAGACTGATTTGCATGTAGCTGGGTCCAAACTAAGGTGGCATGGTATGAAAAATAACAAAGGAGTGGGATGCGGCCCAAGTGATTACTAGTGGTCCCCACCAGAGAAGCCATAATTGGGATTGTTTCCTCTGGGGCCTTTGTGCCAGCTGAAAAAAACAAATCAACCCTAATCAAATTGGTTAATCAATCTAGTGACCTTTATCAGTACTAAAGCTGTTCTAAAAAATCTTCAAAACAACATTTATTTTGTGCTTTACTTAATCAGGGTTTTGCTTCTTTCAGGTTTTAGAAATGTGCCTACAATTGTCGAAATACTAAACAATAAAACACCAAACTTATTTAGAAAAATAGGATAAAATTTAATAAACAAATTGACACCAAATTCAAAACAATTTCAAAGGGGAACCGGATATATGAAATTTGAAAGTTTTAACTAGGAATAGTACCAAGAAGCAAAATGTACCAATGATAGTCAATGGTCTTGGTACACTAGGACCTAGGCACAATTTGACTTTGACCGCTGTGGAGCATGGGTCAGATACACCAAACAAGTTTGTCCTGGTTAAATATTTTATTTTTTGACTTTAGACCTTTAAATCCCAATCCATCACAGAAGTCCACATCTAAAGCTCTGTCCAGTATGGACCAGGGCAGATGCGGGTAATTGGCTTTTCTAGCTAGTTTCGTCCCTGTAGCTGTAACAGCAGCTCAGTCTTATTACTATTGAAGTCCACTTCTTTTTTCTGGGTACAAGAGGAAGCAGATCCAGTCTTTCAGGGTTCTCATGTCCCAGATTGCAAGTCCACTCCTCTTCTGTTCTTCCTCAGGTCAAGTAGTGTTCTAAAGTGGGTGATTCGAGGTGCCACATGTAAGCTGGGCATAAGCTAGAAGATGGGAATGACTTGTGAGCACGCCCAGAACAATGAGGTAGAAGGTCCCAGTGCCAACCCTACACACATTGGGCATTTTCAAGACGGAGAACGTCTTCAATCACATGAAGCGTGGGCTCTTACGGGTGTGTGTGTGTGCTTGGTGAGTGTACTATAGAAATCCTAGTGTTCTCCCAATTCTAACACTAAAATCAGTTTGGGGCATCCGTTGTACACACACACTCATCCAGAGAGAGAAGTCTAGTAGAACAAAAGAGGATTCATCAGCAACCAGACTGTGGCTACACATGAATTGTCTTGCCATCTTGTTCCATCCTTTCAAATGCGTCCTGACTGTTATGTGTAAAACCAAGAGACAGACGTCTTCTGGTTCAAAAGCAGGATCCTTTAGCAACCAGATAGTGGCTACACAAGAATTATCTTGGCATTTTGTAATCTGCCGTTCAGGAGTGTCCAAAAGTATTATATGTAATCCCAGCATACCTGTCAATGACGCTTTAACACTCGAGTGTGATTTGACACTGTTAAGTCAAAAAGAATACTCGGAGCCCCTGATCTTTACATGCTGAGAGGTTCAGAGGAGTCATCTCTGCCTATACAGGTCAGCCCATTGTTTTATCCTGGGAGGCATTTCACATTTATTCAAATCAGTGACTGGGAGTAGTTGGGGAGTAAAAGTAAATTAGCCTTCAGGAACTTCCAACAGGGTAAAGGTACATTCCTAACATTCCTTTTCTTTAATATTCATTCAAATCTGACTTCACCATTGAATTTGATTTTAAATAACTATTAAAAATAGTTTTTTATATATATATATGTGTGTGTGTTTATATATATATATATATATATATATTTATTTATTTTTCTAGCTATTTAGCTAGCCCCGATCCTAAGATAACAGTATTCAGATTTTAATGTGTACTGTCCTACGTTTGAATACCATGATACACCTGCCTTGTGGACTACAAGGTCTATATATAGGTAACCTATTAATATTTAAAAGTGAGGTTTTTACCTTTCAAAGTGTATATTATGACCAGTCCAGTTGCAGTATTTACGCTGCTACATTTAAGTTACACAGGATACACCTGATGCAATGTTTGCACTGTTACTGTAGTGGATGATAGAGTAGGAGCTACAATCAGCAATATGTGTTCAATATCCAGGTCCAGGGTACAGCTGGTACCATATAATAGGGACTTGTAAGTAAGTTATAGAAACCAATTGGAAATATGGCAATTTAAGCATGTTTGAGGTGGAAGCCCAGGGACCTTACTCCTAGTTAACACAGATAAAATTGCACAGAGTTCCGACACCAGCAAATATATAGGGTCAAGCAAAACAAGAAAAAAAAGGTTGACCTTGCAGAAAAGTACTCATAACCAGCTATGTTCTTTCCAGGTTGGCAAAATGGTTCAGCACAGGACAAACTTTGATGAGATGATCAGAGTCTGGATGGTCTCTGGGAAGCACCTGTGCATTATCAAAGAAAATGAGAATGCCCTGCTGAAACAAAAAAATATCTCTGGTCATGGCAGCAGAGAAGAGTAGTGTATACCACACTGGGTCATGAGCCCAGAAGAGGACACACAGGTTTTAGAGATAATGCCCATTTGGAGTGTAAGACCTCAACACTTTCAATACCTCAAGTGCTTTCTTAGAATGAGCAGTTGCTTATTTGTGTGTTGTCAGATAATGCTTAGCCTACAGATTTGTTTGTGCAGCCATCTTGCAGAGGAACCAATTGTCCACAAATTGATTTTCTAAAATTAATTGTAGTGTAATTGCCTTTGTCCGCAGAACAGCCAACAACTCCATTAAAAGGCATCACAGCAGGCTGGACTCTCTGAAGCAACCCCCCATCAGCCTTATTCTTGTACAGTACTTGTAGAAACAAAATACAAACTTACCTCAAGAACTTAACTTTCAATAAAAAATCAACTTGGTACCAAAACTCATATTATGCTGCACTGAAAGAAGATATGTACATACAGACACATGTGCATTAGCTCATACACACAGTATACATAGTAAGAATGCCAGTAACTTGAGTAACCTTCTGGACTTTCCAAGTTACTGTTTCAAAAGCTGTGAATACCATCATTACACACTTTCATGTAAAATTATAACATGTTTGGCATATATGGGCCCTTTACCCAGTAATCTGCAGGGAGAAAAGGATTGGATGAACAAATAGTCCAGAGAGATTTGACACACTTACAAGCACAGAGAGAAACTGCCTTCAGCCTCAGATCCAGAGCTCTTATTTTGTGGTCCTTCATGAACACATGGAGGGAACTCAGTTCACAGTATCCACTATACAAGGGTCACATGTGACATGAAACTGTGCTGAAACACCATCTGGAAATAGCAAACACTTTTTGGGAAATGGGAATTCATGATGGCCCATGGACACCTATTCACTACCTGATCACTTAAGGCAATTCAGTTCTCATTAGTCGTCATAAAAGGACAAAATGTTGCAAGAAACGAGTTCTTAATTTGTGCCAGTGTTTTTCCAGTGCTTCACACTTATTTCTGGCAGTCGACCACATGGTGGGGCTGTCAGATTATTTCTGAGCAGAGCACATCAATAGATTGTAAAAATTCAATATAAATGTCATTTAAATAATTAACAAAACCTCATCAGGTAGTTCTTACAGCCTTAAACCCTTAGCTGCCAGGCCTTTTCCCCCTCAAGTGCCGAGCCTTTTTGGCCTATTTGGGGAAGATCGTGCTTAGACCCTCATAACATTTTGTCCACGTAAGCTACCCACACCAAATTTGCATCCTTTTTTTTTCAACATCATAGGGATTCTAGAGGTAACAAGAGTTTATGGGTTCCCCTTGAGGAGACCGAGAAATTAGCCAAAATACAGCTAAAATTTCGTTTTAAAAGACAAATGGGAAAAAAGGACTGCAGAAGAAAGCTTCTGTTTTTTCCCTGAAAATGGCATCAATAAAGGGTTTGTGGTGCTAAAATCACAATTTTCCCATCTTTCAGAAACAGACGGACATGAATCAGAAAACCACATTTTTAACACAATTTTGGCATTTTACTGGGACATGCCCCTTTTTTACTATTTTATGTGCTTTGAGCCTCCTTCCAGTTAGTGACAGAAATGGGTGTGAAACCAATGCTTGATGCATAAACATTTCTAAAACAATTGACAGCATTCTAACTTCAGCAAGGGGTCATTTGTGTAGACCCTTCAAGGTTTTCCTATAGAAAGTAACAGCTAAAATAAAACAAAATTGAAATTGAGGTGAAAAAAAGCAATTTCTTTCCATGTTTTCTTCTATGACTTTTTCCAGCTATGGCAGATGTTTTAAAGCAATATACTGTTGTGTCTGCTGGACTCTTCTGGTTGCAGGGATATATGGGGCTTGTAGGTTCATCAAAATCCCTAGGTACCCAGAGCCAATAAAGGAGCTGCATCTTGCAATGGGGTTTCATTGTATACTGGGTATACAGGAATTCATTTGCTGGAATATAAACAGTAAAAAATAGGTACCAAGGAAACCTTTGTATTTCCTAAATGAGCACAAGATAAGGTGTTGAGAAGCACTGGTTATTTGCACATCTCTGAATTCCGGGGTCCCCATACTAGCATGTGAATTACAGGGCATTTCTCAAATGATGTCTTTTTACACACTGTGTTACATTTGGAAGGAAACAAATATAGAGAAAGACAAGGGACAATTACATGTATTCTGTGTTTCCCCAAGTCTCCTAATAAAAATGGTACCTCACTTGTGTGGGTAGGCCTAGTGCCCGCGACAGGAAACGCCCCAAAACGCAACATGGACACATCACATTTTTACTTTGACAACTGAGGTGTTTTTGGAAAGTGCCTAGCTGTGGATTTTGGCCTCTAGCTCAGCCAGCACCTAGGAAAACCTACCAAACCTGTGCATTTTTGAAAACTAGACACCTAGGGGAAGCCAGGATGGGGTAGCTTGTGGGGCTCTCACCAGGTTCTGTTACCCAGGATCCTTAGCAAACCACAAAATGTGGCAAAAAAACACTTTTTCCTCACATTTCGGTGCTGCAAAGTTCTGAAATCTGAAAGGGAGCCACAAACTTCCTTCTACCCAGCATTCCCCCACATCTCCCGACAAAAATGGTACCTCACTTTTGTGGGTAGTCCCAGTACCCACAACAGGAAATGCCCCAAAACACTACGTGGGCACATCAAAATGATCAAATACAAAACTACCTGTTTTTGCGGGGGGCGCACCTGGGTTTTTGTTCATCGGCACAGCGGCCATCTAGGGAAACCTACCAAACCTAGGCATTTTTAAAAACTGGACACCCGAGGGAGTCCAGGGAGATGTGACTTGTGTGGATGTTACCCAGAATCCTCATCAAACCTCAAATTTTAGCTAAACAAAAAAAATCGAATTTTCCCCACATTTCTGTGTGGGATCACTGCAGTGGCACAAATTTCCTACCACCCAAAAGTTCTCCCCAGTCTCCCGATAAAAATGACACCTCATTTGTGTAGGTGGGCCTTGTTCCTGTGACAGGGAAGAGCCAAAAACATATAAAAATTGAGGGGGAACCAAAGCGGCAGTTGTAAAAAACAAAACAAAAAAAAAAACATTTTTAGGCCGACAAGTGGGGCAGAATTTTTTTCGGGATAGATGCGACAATGCTGTGTGGTAGAAATTTTGTGGATTCCTGCAGATCCTGGTTCAATTGCAAAAATGTATGGAAAATCTGTGATTTCAAGCAAAGTTGGAGGTTTGAGTTAGACAAGCTCTCATTGCCCAAATGTAAAACCAAACCCCAAAATAATCAAATATCCTCTTGCTTACTGGTGGGATGAGATCTTTTAGTGTGCGGGGAAGAGCTGAAAGACTGTTACGCACTGGTTTGGTGGCATAACCATGCCCATACTGGTTGGTAGCCACCACCCCACTATTTATTTTTATTCCCTGGCATCTAGTAGGCTTTCTGCACCCCAGGGAGTGGATCTGGGGTAATTGCCCCATCCATCCACCGGTGGGCAGAACAACTTTGTACCAATTTATTGGAAGTGGAGGTGTGGCCGTATCCCCACCCTCTTAAAAAAAAAAAAAAAAAAAAAAAAAATTCTTCCCTGGAATCTGGTGGCTTTATGGCCCCCTTTGGGGCAGATAGGCCTTAAAAAAAATAGGCCGATCTGCCTTCCAAAAGGGGGCAGAAATGGCCATCAGTAATGTGCCCTCATGGGGAGCAACCCTTGCTCAAGGGGCTGCCCCCCCCCCCGGGGTGGCATATCGGCCTAATAGAAGGGGAGCAGAAATGGCCTAAAATAAATTTGCCCCCAAGGGGAGTGATCCTTGCCTAAGAGGTTGCTCCCCATGTGTAAAAAATAAAAATTAAAATCCCTGGTGCCTTAGGGGCAGATTAGCCTAATTAAAATAGGCCGATCTGCCCCCAAGGGGGACAGAAATGGCCTAAAAACTATTTCTCCCCAGGGGAGAGACCCTTGCCTAAGGGGTCACTCCCCACGTGTAAAAAAAATAAAAGTAAATGATCTCTGGTGTCTATTGGCTTCTGCCTCCCCTAGGGGCAGATCGGCCTAATTAAAATAGGTCGATCTGCCCCTGGGGGAGGGGGGCATAAAAGTCCTAATAAAAAATTGCCCCCTGGGGAGCTACCCTTACCCAAGGGGCCGCTCCCCTTCATTGTTTATATCTAAAAAAACAAACATCCCTGGTGTCAAGTGGGCATTTTGATCGGGCTGCTGAAATGCTCAGAAAGAGATGAAAGGCAAGTCCTTTCCTTTCATGACTCTGCCCTCCCCACCCTTCGAACGGAAGAGAAATGCTTTCATTTCTCTTACGATCGCGCTGGAAGCTGAACATCCAGCACAGTGGGGTCGGCCTCTGAAGAAGTCAGTGCACAATTGCGAGCTGACTTCATTAGACGTCACTGGGGAGGGGGATACGATGTCTGGTAGAAGGGGAAGCGATTTCCCCTTCCATTCCTGCCCAGTGGAGGGGGTGGGAGGCCCACGAGGAGCGCTAGCGCTTCCCCTGTGGGCAGGGTGCAGGACGAGCTGGTTACATCCTGGGCACCTGAGCGCTAGGGCCGAGGACGTAACCATGTCATCCCAGTTACCCGATGGGTTAATGACATGAAATAATCTAAATGGTCACTTTGTTTTTAATTGTTTTGGTCATTAGGTATCACTGACATTTAGCAGCACTGGTAGGTCGCATAAGCTGCAGTGACTTGCCATCGAATACCTTTAGCCATGACACCTTTTTATTTATTTTTTACAAAATCAGCACTACATGAATAAGTCCTGAAACTATCTGGAAAAAGCAAACACTTTCAAGGTATAAGGTATGAAGTAAAATAAGGCCCTGTACTGTACTGGGCGTATTGACTTGTGTCATACGTTTTGCAGGGAAGCAAAACACCCCCACCTGCTTTCCAGAATTTTAAATGGAGGTTGTTAGTTTGTCAAGGTTAATACATAATTCTCAAACTGCAAGCACTCATTGATTGGTTATCTGCATCCAGGTACAGTTTGCATCTGCACTAGCTGTTGCAGAAAAGTTTTGTCGGTTTTCCCCAGGACTGCCATTTAAAGTGTTTGTTTTTCTTCTAGGCCTTTTGTTTGTAATACTACCTCTTCTACCGGAAAGCAATTCCAGAAAAATATCTTAAATAATGAGCTTCAGTGGATCGTCTTGCCTGTACTGAAGTGCCTTCTTTGTGTTTACAGGGTAGCATTATCTTCCAGGTATAGTGAATTATTCTGTGTGAGGCCACACCAGATGAAAAAGACCCTTTTATTTGTGTGATGATCTCAAAATGTTCCTTTATACTATGGGGCGGGTGATTGTAGTGAAAAGTACAAAAAAACAACCAGTAACCATGCAGTAATAAAGGGAATTCTCAAACTGAACACACACAGAACCTGTATGTTATGTTATGCAGATTTGTAGAGGTCACTCTCACCTGGGAGTGTATACTGGCGCTCAGCTGTTGTAAGTCTAGGCTTACCTATAGCCTACTGGGGCTACTCAAAAAGCCAGGTCTTCAGCTTCTCGTGGAATTCAAGAAGTGGGGAGGAGACTCATGTGTAGCAGCAGTTTGCTCGATGCTTAAGAAGCGATGTAGGAGAAGGCTCATCCGCGATTTGTGGTTTTCCACATGCGTATGATTTGTGCAAATATGACAGAGCTCCGGGAGAGCAGAGCTTTCTGAAAGGTTTGTGAAAGTAGATGAAATTGAGGTATGCTGGGCTAAAGTAGTGCTTTGAAAGTGTGGGTGAGGAGTTTGAATTATGTTTGTTAGTGAATGAAGCTCCTTAAGGTGTGATGTGATATGAATGCTGTTTGGGTGTGGACGGTTGAGAGTTACTCCGGCCACTGAGTTCTAAATGCTCTGCAGACTTCTGGTGCATTTTTTGTTGATCCCGGCATGGAGCGTGTTCCCATAGTGCAGCTTGCTTGTGACCAGGGCTTGCGTGACAGTTTTCTGGGTGCTGATTGAGAGCCATGAGGTGGTGATGGCATTGACTTGGGCATTCGAGTTTGCTGTTGATGATAATCCAGAGGCTCTTAGACTGAGTGTTGATCTAGCTCTGTTTTACACTAGGTGGAGTCCCACTGTGATGTGCTATTCCCAAAGATAACAACTTTGTTCTTGTCAGTCTTTATCTTTAGACAGTTGGTCTTCATCCACCTGGTGATTTCATTCATGCAGGCATTGAACTTGATCCGGGTACTGGGTGCCTTTTCTGTGATGGAGGGAATGAGTTGTGTGTCATTGGCGTAGAAGAGGACATTGATAGCGTGAGAGCAGATGATATTGGCTAGAGGCATCATGTATGAGGGGAAGAGGGTCGGACTCAAGGAGGATCCTTGCAGCACTCCATAGCTGAGGTTGCATGTGTCAGAGGTATGTGTGATGCCAGGCTAAATGACTGGGTCTTTCCGGTCAGGAAGGAGTAGATTTGTTGGAGTGCATGTCCTTGGATTCCAATGTCTTGTAGGCACTAAATGAGGATAGGGTGCAAGACTGTGTCAGATACTGCCTAGAGGTTCCGGGACAATGAGGGCTGCTATATCTCATCTGTCCATAGTCGTGGGGATGTCATCCATGACATTAATGAGGGCAGTGTCCATGTTGTGGTTGGGTCTGACACCAGACTGGTGTTGAGTAGTTGGTGGTCATTGAAGTATTTAGTGAGGAGTTTGTTGATGAATTTCTCTAAGAACTTGGGCACAATGGTAGCAGTGAGACCAGTTTGAAAGCTGGCAAGTGTTGAAGCATCCACAGAGGGGTTTTTCAGCAATAGGATGACAGTTGCGTGTCTACAAGCATCTGATAGGGATGCAGAAGAGGCTGAGGCATTCAGAATGGATGTGAGCATGGCTGATGACTACACATAACTTCATTGTGGTGGTGGTTTCTTCTGGTATAATGGGCCTTGTGGTTAGCGTTGGTTCTCTGGATAGGATCAGGAGGCATTTGGTGAAGCCTGCTGGGTCCGAATGTGGGTTGGGTGTGCTGTAAATGGCAGTAATTTTGTGGCCGAAGAATTGAGAGAGATTGCTGCAGAGGTCTTGCAAAGAGGGGGGTCGAATTGGAGGTGGCCGATGGTGAGGTAAAATCTTTTACAGTGGCAAAGATTTGTGTGCTTCTGTTAGTGCTAGCATTGAAGTGGTCTGCAGGAGTGACACGTTTAGTGGTCTGATTCACTTGGTGGTTGAATCTTAGGGGAGAGTTGCATTGGCCTGGCACATTCTCCATTTGTGCTCCAATTTGTGCAGTGGTGTCTCCCCAGCCTGAGCTGTTGGTAGAAACAACAGACAAACTTACCTCTAAAATATTAGCCTCCCACCAAAATCCAAATTACTACCAAAACTCATAGTATGCAATGCTGAAAGAAAATATACATGTATCTATACATTAGAACATATTCACAAAATGAAAAATAGGAATGTCAGTAACATGAGTAACATTCTAGACTTTTGAGGTAAGCTGCTGACTATTTCAAAAGCTGTGGAAACCTTGTTCACACACTTTGACATAAACGTGTAATACATTTGGCTCATATGTGACGTTTGCTCAGTGTGCTCTGCAGAGAGGCTAGGAATTGGATTACAAAGGAGGCCAAACACATTTATGACTCACATGCATAGCAGGAAACTCACACTGTCTTTACCCTTGCCTCCACTGCCCTTAATTTGAAAGCCTTCATGAGCACATGAAGGCAACACCCTTCATTAAATATGGGTGATCTGTGACTATCCAGAAAAAGGTGACCCTCAAGTAGGATGTAGTAAAGCATAACATTGTGTGCCCCATCAAGAACACCCACCCAGATAGATAGTTACATTGGAGGAAATTGAGTTCACAGTATCCACTACTTAATGGTCATATGTGGCATGAAACAGTACTGCAATAGCCAGCCAGAAAAAGTGAACACTTTTATGGAATATAGGATGACATAAAGCATGAAATGTTGTGCCCCATTAACAAACACCCACTAACACCTGATATCATGAGGCTGCTCATTTCACAGTAAACCTCTTTAAAAGTGTCAATTGTGGAAAGAAACAGCACTGAAACACACCGTCTGGAAAAGGCTAACACTTTTAGGGAATATAGATGGAGTAAAAGGAGGCCCTGTGCAGTACTGGGTAGTACTGGGCTAGAGGGCTAGAAGTTTTTTTTTTTTTTTTATTGTGCAATTTTGTGTGACAAATTATTTGTGCAAATTACTAATTTTAATGATTCATATGACTGTAACCGATGAACTGATTTTTCACATAAATTATGTAAATGAGATAATTATAAGTGTGATAAATATTGTAGTAAACTTATGTCACATTTTCCTATGAGACACCATTTATTTAAAATTGATGCAGTTTCTGGTGTTCTGCTCATCTTGCTTCTGCTTATTCCCCCTATCACTCAGCTACCCAATGTGAATAATCTCTTCCCCACAATTTCCACAAAATACAGAGTGCTATGACACAAGAGAACTGTTGTATTAGAATGTGTACATTGTGAATTAAGCTTTGCATCATGTGTCTGATATACCATTTTGAAGGATTTCCACTGGAATTCTGGTGCATGTGTGCAGAAAAACATATTTCTATGAGCTATTGTAAAGAAATGTTTAACCTTATGTTTTAAATCTACAGAATGGAGTTGCTGAGGAAGCAAGCAGAAGATTTCTCTTCCCTTAAGGAATGGGTTAATGCTAACAACCTTGTAGAATTACAAAGTTGTTTTTGATTTGCCAAAGTCACCTAATCATGATCATACTTTGCTGAGTTTGAAATTTTATTAATTGATATATTGTGTAAAGGAAAAAAAAAAGATTTTTAGGGATCGGGCTACTTTCCAGTTTCCTCCCAAAACTGTCCGATTTATTTTGAGATTTTCGTTCCTTACTCAGGTTGCTATCGGTACTCTTTATGAGTATGACACTTAGAATCTACAGATATTAATTGCTTAGCTAGGGATCGGGTTATAATTTGTGATTTTGTATTCTGTATCTGAGCCTTCATGCCAAGCAATGTGTATTTATTTGTAAAGTCTATTATCTGTTAAACCTTTTACACTTAATTTTGATCTAGAACGCAGTTCTTGAGTGGTCCCAGTCTCTAATTCTGATTTTATGCAGCTAAGCTTGTGCTATTGATGGGAGGGAGTGCAAGATGTAATTCTCAATATTAATGCATTAATATCCCTTTCTTCAGGAGTCAATATTGGGATGTGATTAAAGTTTTAGAATATTTATTTTATCATAAGGTTGGGGGTCTTTATTAGTCAATTGAAATTAACAGAACATAGTATAAAGTATGTCTCAGAATCTGTCTCTAGTCTAGTATTCTATTTCAGTAAAAGTAAAAATATTTTAGTCCGTGAATAGTGAAAAGAATAATTCTAGTAACAGTTTGGTTTGCAAAGCTATTACAGGCCTCGAAAAAGAATAAAACTCTTACTAGACCTGCAGGTCTAATGACTTAAATAATGTACTTGCCCGAATTATAATGTTCTTGTCTCATAAACCGGTTTCAAATTATGTGATCCTGGGCAAATGTTTTAATTCACTGAGCTGACATTTTTTTACTTTATCACATATGAGAGCAGCTTCAGATACGCGAGTTCTGCATGTCCGCTGCACAATAACACTGTTGTTTGATTTAATAGACTAAATGTTTGTTCCATATATAATACAAATACAGCTACATATAGGATACACATGACATCTGACTTGCCTCTTAGTTCATTAACCACAATGTCTTCAGGGTTTCTCAAATCCTGTTTAAAATCTATCACTTTTAATAAATATTTACCTGAAGCATGAAGTGGTTATTTGCAATCAGCTGATCTTCTGTTGAAATGGCCACAACATTTTCCACTGAGATGTGGTATTACTGATAAAACTACATAGTGTACAATGTTTGGAAATCAAGTTTCTGCAAATATTTGTAATTTGCACATCACCAAGTAAAGTTTTCTGATTTGTTTTGCTCCTGTTTAAATCTTTGTTTTCATCTCGCTTCTGAATTACAAAAAAAATGTTTTCTTCTCCCGTAATTCCTGATATATTTGTTGTGTGTTAGAAAAAAAACCTGATATCTTACAGACTTTTGTTTCACAATGATTGCCAGACAGCTTACTGGACAATACCCTTACTGTAATATAGAAAGAAAAGTAAACACCCTATTCTAAGCTAATGTGTCAAGATGAAAACAAGATTTAAAGGTGCCTTTATTACTCACTTACTGGATGACGAGCACACTGAAGAGTAGGTGCTAGACTCAGAATAGAGTAGAATTTTCAAGGCCTGTATCAGTACTCATTAAGAAAACTGTAACTTGCTTACAAATAGAGAACAGTCTAAGCAGGAAATAAATCTAAGTGTCAAGAGGTCGGAGAGGGTCTAAGAGTGAGTCTGCTAAAGTCTACCAACTACTCCTTCTGTTCCTTTCCTTGGAACTCATTTATGCATGTAACATGAAAAATACATTTTTAGCAAAGTTGTTTCTTTCAAGATATTAGACACCCAATCAGAAGCAGCATTTTCTTGGGAACGGAACACTTTTTGTTGATGTGACCTTTTGAACAAAGAGCAGTCTAAACATTCAATACATTCTGTTTCTGTCTGGATACTTACGCATTCATTCTCATGACCTTTGCTTTCTGAAAAATAAGACACTTGTATAGGTGTTAAGTTTATTCTAATTCAGTCAATTACATTTGCACACATCTTCACATTATAAGTCTATTTATAAAGAAGCAAGTTTCAGATTAGTTTGGCAAGTTTTGGAATTCCAATGCAGGTCAGTCACATGGAAACAATAAAATAATAGAGTTTTCTTTGTTCATATAGAAGTTGGCATCATGCATAGGCCATGCAAAGGTTAGTATAGAAACTTTTCTGCTGAACTAAAGTAAGTTAGAATTTGACAACATTAGCAAATCAAGAAGGTCGAGCAAATGCTGGTCATGCAAAGTTTAGAAAGGAAAGTGCACATTTAAATGCAGCCTTTTTTAGGCCTGGTTTTCAGTCGTACATGTTATTTAATTCATAGATTTTATTTTTCTAGTAAAATCTCTAGCAACCTACTCCCTTGATGGTTCAAACCCATCACAAAGTCATACACAAATTTATTTGTGAAAGTTCTCTTTCATCCTCTTCTTCAGTATTGCGTCTTTTCCTTTTCAAGTTTTCCCTTTCTTTCATTTTCTTATACTCTTCATTCACTTTCACTCAGTTCCAAATCTCTCTTCTTTTATTCATGTCTCTAGCTCTTTTCCTTATCAATATCATTGTTATTGCTTTGTATATCATTAGTGTAGATATAAAGCAAGCTACTACTATTAATACAGGAACTATTGTTGCTTTAAGGATTCCTCCTCCTACTGTATTTAGCCAACTAGCTACTTTGGTGAAGCATTTATCACAGCTTTGAACTATACAAGTGGTTTCTAAAGGTTCAAGAAGAGTTTTAAATCAGAAATATTCTTTGCACACTCTACAAGCTTTCTGCAAGCACAACAATTTTCAGCATATTGCAGACTCCACCTTTCTGAGCTAATAAGATATCTAACATAGCTCTGCACTCCCTTTCCTTTTTTCTCATAACATTTTTGTGCCGTTTCTCTCTTCTCTTGCTCTTTTTCTCTTGTCTTTTGTTTCACCCCTTCCCAGGTTAACTTCCCATCTCCTTTCTCTGACATGTCTTTTGTTGTCAAATACTTTGCTATTTTAAATGCAGAAAGGAATATCTGGTGACTTTTATTACAAAAAAGAAGTGCAGCAGTAATCACAATACCACAACTCTGTTTATTTTTCAAGGAAAATGACCTGTCATTTTATTAAAGAAGATGAATCTGTGTCTATAGATATAAGCGTCTCTGGAAGCATTTAGTGAAGCATCATGTTTTATAAAGCCACCAAAAAGCTGGCTTCATTCCTGATGATCCTCTCTAGTTTTTCTTCAGAGAGGAGCAATGCTATTCTTTGTCCTTCAGATACAGCCCGTTTTCTTGTACTATTTTTTTCAAAAACTGAAAATGTATTGTGACCAGTTAATCTCGCAGCTAAGACCAGTAAAGACTAAAAAATATGTATCCCATTCTGATTTCTTGTTCCTAGAATAAAATCCCAGTACAAAAGTGTTCTCTATTCACAACTGCATCCCAGAACTGGGCTACGATCTGACTGCCCCACACCATGTGCAACACATATTTGTGACCATTGCCACACTAAGTACATGTGTCTGCGTACTGCGGTTACATTTTATATATTGTGTGTTTGTTGACTACACTATGCAGATAGTGTCACACTGTGAGATTAATTCAGGCATTACTTGAACACTCAGCTGTATACTAGTGGTCTCATGCCCACTCTGAATCAGCCAAGGCAGCTCCTTATTCCACCTGATACATATGCAGTGGTTCATTCTGTGACAATACTTCCTGACCCTCCCCTGTTCCACTAGTTCTGAAACAGCAAAGATTCCTGGGGTCTGCCTGGGAAACTGCTCCACCCAACTTGAAACTGACCAACTGCAATCCCAATTTTTACCCTCTTCACAAATATAAGGAAGGGGGCCTTTCATAAATCACTTAGTATCAATGGGAAGACTCTCTAAAATGATATAAACATCATGGCAACATGATCATGTTTACAAGAGCAATTCTACCTATTGCACATAGTGGCAGACAGGTGCTAAATAGCACATGTTCCTTTGTACTCTCCAGTGCTCTTATGCATAATAAATTTGAACATGTCTCTTCAGTATGGGTATTTTTCTCTTCTCCAAATATTTTACACCATTTGGCTGCCACTTCAGACCCAGCCTCTGGAGGCCACATCTCTCAGTCCATTTAACTGCCCAATAAGTAGCAGACTTGAGTTAGCTATGGTGTCTTAAAATCCAGACAGCTCCCCAAGTGTTCACCATTTATTCTGTACACAGAGCACAGACCTATTGTTTGGAAACACCAGTGTGTTGTCTTCATAGAGAGGTACAAAATGTGTGATCTTTTCTATCCTTATCCCCATTCAAACCTGTCTCCATAAAATGGCCACCAGTAACTCCAAAGCTGGTGCAAATAAGAGGAAACAGATGCAACCCTATCTAGTAGTCCTTTCCAGAACTCACCCTTAAGAAATTTCCTTGTTTTTGTTTATACTTGCTATTGGTGACTTGTTAACTAGTTGAATCCAAACTAAAACCGTACCTAATTTTCTTTTTAGAAGCTCAGAAAACTAATACCAGTCAAGAGTATTTCGTGTGTTTCTGATATCTATAGAGGTACAGCAGCATACTCTTCCCTACTTAACTTCAGAAAATATTGAATGTGCGCTAACCTCTACAGCCTTGAGTACTCTTAAATCAGGCTCTCCATCCGACCCGTGCCTGCCTCGCATTAGGGGCTTTCATCACCAATGCTCTGACGAACATGGTGCTCAATACGTTGCAAGAAAACAGCTATGGTACCCTGTTCGTGGAAGCAAGTGAAGATCATACCGGTGGTAAAGAAATCATCTGCGGACCCAAGTATTCTGTCTCACTACAGGCCGATCTCCTTGCTGCCAGCACTAGCCAAGCTACGTGAAAAGCATGTGCTTTCCCTCTATATGGAATGCAATAACCTGCTGCATTGTATCCAATCCAGCTCTAGACCCTGCTTTAGCACAGAGACAGCACTTATGGAGGTCTCTGAATACATCATCAGTATCCATGATAATATGGTCCCCCACTCTAGACATCTGATGTGTCTCCAGTCTATTGGTTTAATGGGCAAGCCTTGGACTGGGTCACCTCTTTTTTGGGAGGCAGATGCCAACAAGTCTGGATTCTTCCTTTCTCAAAACAGCATAAATTGACAGTGAGTTCCCAAGGGCTCTGCCGTAAGTCCAACTTTGATCAACATTTATCTACCTCATGTCGCCCCGATAGCTGAAGCCCTTGGGGCAAAAGTTATATTGTATACTGATGATACGCAGCGGCTGTTTTAATGTGGCAAGGGAGAAGAGATTTCAGGAGTTCGAATTAAAACCTGCCGGCCTGCCTACACCAACTCAAGTGCAATGCTGACATAACAGAAATTATTTTGTTGGCAATACCCCTCCAAAAATGTGGCAGACCTTTTGGGTCTAAGATGCTCCCCTTCCAGGCCCACAGGGAAGCGTAGTCAAGAATCTAGGGGACATATTTGATGATGGCTTGTCCTTAAAGCCTCAATATGGTCAGTGATTGGCACTTGTTTGGGTATTCTGTGCGTCTTAAAAAGTTCTTACACTATCTGTCCTTCACTGTGAAAAAACCTGTTATTCAGGCCCTGAAAACCTCTAGGCTAGACTATGGTAATAACCTCCTTTTTGGACTACCAGAAGAGCTGTTGGGCAGGCTTCAAGTGGTCCAAAATGCGTCAGCTCACCTTCTTCTGAACTTGCCAATCAGAATGCGGATGTCTTCCCATCTGTGCGCTCTCTACTAGCTCCCTATAAGGAAAAACATTTTGTTCAAGGAACTAGATCTGGTTCACTGGGCTCTTTACCAGACTGATGCGGTCTTCCTTAGAACAAGGGTCAGCTTCTACTCTCCATCAAAAAAACCTGAAGTCAGCTAACAAACTGTTAGCAGTAACTCCTAGAATTTGATGTGCCAGAGTAGGAGGAAGATCACTTACCTATCTAAGCTCAGCAGCATGGAATCAGCTCCCTTTGGAGCTTCACTCATTGAATAATATCAGAGCATTTTAAAAAACTTGTTTTTTTGTGCAGGAATAGTCCCAAAGTGGTTCCATCTCTCTGACTTGTGCCAAGCACAGGGGTGCTCCCTGGAGTAGCTGTGTGCGATACAAGTTGGTTTCATCATTATCATCATCCTATAACCCAAAAGTCTACTACCCAGATATTCTGAATCTCCACACATCACCTAACTCCATGCTAAATAAAATCTGATCAAGAGGGGTATAAAAGAACTAATGTAGTCAGTGCTGGGTGTTGCACTCACCAGAGATCAGTCATAAATGCCAAGAGCTGGCCTTTCAACTGTTTATGCGGGGTATCAGGCCTGTCATCTGGGATACTCTTATCACATGTCTCGCACTTCACACAGTTGAAATCTCCTGCCAGTATTATCAGGACACCAACAGACAGTCTCAACAATTCCATTGTTTGGGGGAAAATTTTGGATTACATGTTGTTAAGTATACCTTTAACATAGATCAACCGAACATTCATCATACCCACCGACCGCAAATATGTACCCTCTAGTTTATTTACACCTGAAACTGTGAATGTCCAGTAATCCCTATGCCCACCCCCTTTTTCATAGGATGACTAAGTGTCCAAGTACAGACAACGCTTCATCTCCGGCGGCCTCTATCAGCCTCTTCCTTGCCCATGTGTGTATTCTGAAGAAAACCAATTGTAATCCCTTTACCAAAAACAAGAACATTATGGGGATCATTATGACCCCGATGGTCGGTGATAATGTGGCGGTAGTAATGCCAACAGGCTGGTGGTACATACCACCACATTATGACATTGGCGGGTTGGCTGCAGCCAACCCACCAATTTACAGTTCCTACCGCCATGGTGGTAGCAGCCACCGGGCCGGAGATAACAATATCCAGCCCGACGGCCGCTATTGTTCCGCCAGCAGCATTTTGAGCCTGTTTCCTGCTGGGACAAAGGAGTTAGCTTAGGCTTGCAGGCCTGTTGCCCTGTCACCTATTGACCTTTTAACCACTTAGTATGCTCTGTTTTATTCCATTTATTCTATTATTTCTTTTGGCTTGCTGCCAATGCTTACATTTTATGAGAAATTTTTGATTTTCATTATCAGTGCCATTCTGAGAAGGCATCATTATCAGCATCACTATCAGTGATGCACATAGATATTTTCATCATGTCCTTTTTTCACTTACGTTTGACAGGAACATCATACGCATTTGTTAGGGATTGATTATGCAATTGCCGACACAAGTCTGCCACATTATCAGTTGTTTAGGAACATACCTGCGTCAGGGATACTACATGATTTGTATAAATAAACCTCGCATGGACAAGGTCACCGGATGGGTCTCTTCCTGATGCCAGCTAAGTAGCACTTCACCTTGCTGCAGAACTCAGCCATTGTGTGTTCACGGAGTCAGACCTAGAGGCCTCATTCCAAAGTAAACTGGGTTGGGGGGGCACTTCTCATGGATATGGTACTGGCAGATTACATTTATCACACCTAGCTCTCATCAGGGTTAATATTAGGCATTCTTGGGTAGGAATTATATATCTTATGTTTATTGTAAGATGGTGGGGGTTTCATATTCACATCTCTCAATTCTGCTTTTTTTTACTACTCATTATCTTAGTCATTGCAGAACATGTATTTTATTGTAGACTGCAGTCTTTTCAATAAACATATAGAGAACTCTCCTTCATCTCCTATGTTGCCTATGTGTGTTTGAGACGTATTGCTAAGGCTAGAAAAGGGTAACTTCCGTTCTACCACGAATACCCTGAGAGGTCTTATCTAGAGTCTAAGTGTAAGGCTGCCAGAAATCACTTTTACTGCATGTGTTTTTGTGAGGTACTGCCTGCGATCCAGGAGGGTTGGGCCGCAGGTTGCAACTTGTTGTAGGAGTGACTCAGTCACCCACAAACAAAAGTGCTGTCTCTCCTAAACCAGCAGTCTCACTAAGGAGCAAGAGTCCAACTACAATAGAAGCGACGCCCTAACAACTGTAAAGCCACCCATCCTCATGTGAAAGCACTCCAGTCCACCAGTCTGTCCCTTGGAAGAACATAAGGTGAGGAAAAAGAATACTATGGAGGGACCAGACCCCTTTGCAGATACTCAAGGGCAATCATTGTAGACTGAATAAGTTACTATAAAGATTTGTATATCCTTGTGTTAAATGTTGTACCTTTCATTTCTGCTAAGTGCTGCATTTAGTGTCTGTTGTCTTCATTGGCTTTTGGGGTGAATGGGCTATGAAACTATTGACCCCTGTTCTATAGGTAAACTGCCCCCTTTTGTGCTAATCTAGTGATATTTTGATGAAGAAAGTTTTCTGTTGAATTCCCTAACATACCTTTTTAGGGTTGATCCTGCGAGTGCATGCGCTAGTGCATGCGTCTCACTTATAAGACTTTGTGTACAGTAAAGGGCTTGGAGCCTGCCTGTTGCTTACTATTTCTTGGCTTGTGTGACACTCTTTACATCCTCGTATTTCGTCATTGCAGGCCAAGCATCATTTCCGTTACTCTATGTGGAGCAAGGACCAAGCACTGATTGATTTAACTTAATCAGTGCTTGTCCTCTGCTCCTGACGTGATTGAGGTACTATCTTGTTCTTTTTAACTTCTAGTGCCCTGAAAACAGAAGACTTGTGACTGGCAAAAACATGCCCAGCAGGACAGACAAAATTGCAAAGTTTCTTATTTATATCTAACCTTCTTTTATTTTGCCAGGTGGTCTTTTCTCAGTTTGCATTCATGTTTTCTTTCATTTTTGCTTATGGCCTTTGTTCTCAAAAGATGACAATCTTCTTGTTCTAAATATTGCAAAGCGACATTGTTATTTTATTATGTATAACATCTGAAATGCTATAATACATATTCGTGCAGTACATCCCAATACACTCCCTTCCAATCTGCCCCACTACAATCCACCACACACCAGTCCACCTCACTCCAATCCAATTCACTCACCCCAATCCACTCCTACCCAATCCAATCCTCCCAACCCACCCCAATCTTATCTGCCCCAATCCAGTTTGCCCCGTTCCAGTTCAGAACAATCTGCATCACTCCAAAACAATCTGCCCCACTCTAATCCAAAACAATATACCCTAATCCCATCTATCCCACACAAATCGTTCCCACTCCAGCCCAAAATAATCTGACCCACTCCAACCTGTCCCAACCCAAAACAGTATGCCCACTGCAATCTGCTGCACTCAATCCAAAACAATCTGCCCCACTCCAACCCAAAACAATCTGCCTAACTCCAATCCACCCCACTCCAGTCGACCCCACTCCAATCCAAAACAATTTGCCTGTCTCCAATCCAATTCACCTCACCCCATTCCAATCCACCCCACCCCATTCCAATATAATCCACCCTAATACAATCTGCTCGAATCCAAACCACAGTATGCCTCACTCAAATTGAGCCCCACCCCAATGAAACTCAAGTCTATACAATCCACCTCACCCTACTCCACCCCAAACCACCTCACTCAACCCAATCCATTCATTCCACCCCAGTCTGATCCACCCCACTCCAGTACAGTTCTCCCCAGGCCAATCCAATCCTCCGCACCTCAGTGCAACCCCACCCCACTTCAATCCAACCCACCCCAGTCCAATCAAATCCACCCAAATCCAACACAATCCTCCCCACTCTAGTCTGATCTAATCCACCCCAGCCCTATCACTGCAATCCAAACCACCCACTTCAATCTAATCCATCCCAAACCAGTCCACCTATCCATTTCAATCCACCCCACTCCAATCTACCCCATATCAATCCATACCACTCTACCCCAATCCAATCCATCCCACTGCCTCAATCCAGTCCAACACACTCCACCCCACTCTACGGCACTGTGCCACTGAACCACTGAATTTGTGTCCCCTTTACTTAACTCAACCAATGACATTCTACTCCCCTTGCTTCCCCCAATGAAACTACAACAGATCCACTCTACAACTCTCTACTTCCCCACTCTGCTCTGACATTCCACACCACTGCCTTTTTAGCCATGCTGAACTGGTGTACAACATGTCAAAAACACATAGCCAAAGCCAGTAGCGCCAGGTGAGACCTATTGGCTTTGCCAATGCTTGTTTTGTATTGGATAGTGAAAGTTCTGTTTGCAGAGTAGCATTTCTGTTACTGCTGCAAATGTGGTTTCATTTTTACTTATTGTATTGGACTACTCTGTTACATTTGTAGTAGGAAATTGTAGGACGAAGGAGAATTAAAGGTAGACCCTAGTGTTGTCTAATTTGACTCTATTTTGTCATTGATCTCAACTTGTGATATGGTGGCCATTTGGAAGTAAAGGATACACATGTTGGATAATCCCCACAATGCAAACTGGAAGGCTCTCCAGAGGTTTTTCCTCAGTTGGCTTGCAAATGTGCTCACTATCATATGAATGTTGTTTTCAATTTATTTTAGTAAAACAGGGGCGTGTGGCCAACAAGATGGGCAAGCGGCAGCACTAAACGTGTGCTCTGGCCCTGAAAGAGAGATCGTACTCCTTTCTTCTGCCCACTGACTCCCCCAGACACCAAAAGTGTGGTGGCATAGCTGGGTGTAAGCGGCTATGTGGCGACAGGGTTCCCCTATGTAAATTTGTCGCCACACTGTCAGCTGTGACTGAAGATGCCTGGACAGCTGCCTCCAGCTGGTAGCGGCCCAGGGAAGAGTGGACCTGATGCAAACTTGAAGTGATAACTGCTGCTGCGGAGGGAACTGTGATCAGTGCAGCTGTTACCGCCCCCACAAGAGTGGAGAAGGAAACCGCAGCAGCCGAGACCTAATTTCGGCCCCTGACCATGAGGTGTCGGCCATGAGGTGATGTCCTGCATAGCACCACCTGAGGTTGCTAGCCCCGACCAGGGGTTACTCTGAGGAAACCATTGGGGGATGCAACACCAGGGGCCCATTCCTTCTCTCTTCCCATGTGGTGGCTGAGAGGTGTGCGCCCAGCCCAGACTGCAAAACAAAGAGGTGGGCAGCCCTAAAACTGCATGCATGCAATAGGCTTGCCTGCAGTGACTCAGATACCCCTGCAGCGAGAGAGACCATGGTGGGCTGTGACTATATCGTGCATAAGGAGTGGTGGGTGGCGGAAGTGCTGGGGGCCCCCCTTGTGGCATCAACTACACGCAGGGGACATCCCTTTGAACCAGTTGGTACAGATTGAGGTGCCCGACAATCCATGGGCACCAGTGGTGGTGACGAGTAGCAGGAGGCCAAGTGTTATGGGTAGAGGTGCCCGGTTAGCAGAGATAGGCTACTGCTGTGTTGTATACAACAAGCATACCCTCCATCGCAATCTGGGCAAGGACTGATCGGCGCCCAACGAACAAAAATGGGCCAATTTAGTGCCCAGGGGGTGAGACCAAGCGGGGTACTAACAAACCATCGGGAGGTCATAATCTGGCGACCATGGATGCTTCGGGGCTAGCGGTGCAGGCAAAAAGTGAGGCCGTAGCACTAGATGTGAACCTACTCTGACCCAGGTCACTGAGATGTGGGAAGAGGTTCCTCAGCTGTAAGCCGTGAGGACTGCGCTCGAAACTTGCTCAAATAAAATGGAGGCATAGCTGGAAGACACAGAGGGGCACTCCCATAGGCTTCATTTCAGATTCATGGAGTTCCCTGAGGGTGCAGAGGGCAGCAACCCTGAAGTCTTTCTGGAGGAGCAGATTGTGATAGCGCTCCCGAGCGTGGTGCTGTCGAATTTCTTCAAAGTAGAAAGGGCACATAGATCCTTGACCTCGAAATTGCAGCCAGGTTCTCCTCCATGAACCTTCAGAGCTAAGTTCCTCAACTACAGGGACTGCAATGAAATCCTACAGGTTTTCCAAAACCAGGGTGATCCAAAGTCTGAAAATCATACTGCATGCATCTCCCCAGATTACACCAGAACTGTTCAATTGCAGAGGCAATCCTTTAGCCATGTCAAGCAGAAGCTGAAGGCAATGGGACTGACGTACATGTTACTATTTCCCACCAAGTTAGGAGTGATCCACAATGGCTGCTCTCACTTCTTTATGACACCCGAGGAGACATGGGACTAGATGAACACAGAGGCAGTGATCGAATTCCGACACCGCCTTCGGACAGAGCCGTGATGGGGCACACCATGGGAGAGGGTTCACACCCTGAAAAAGAAGCGGGCACAGAAAACGTTCACACTCTGGTGCGAGGGTGGTGGTGGGGCTGGATGGCACCCTGAAACTGGAGACACAGTGACAGGAGTGGGAGGAGGCCAGAGCACTTGTCGAGTCTGTTATCTGATGTCCCAAACTGATCAAAAGGAGATACAGAGGTGGCCGGAGGTGCACAATGGTACAATTCCTGAGACATGGAAGGAGTGATTAGACTGCAGTCCCTTGGAAGAGCATCAGGTGTGTGGGGGGAAGTGCCAGACAGGATACTGTGTACAGAAAAGGGCATTTGAAGCCCCAGCACATGCTCAATGTTCAAAGAGGGTAATTGGCCTAACCTTTCCCTTGTCTCTATTTCTTAGTCTTTTTTTCTTCCTGTTTCTTCTTGCACTATAACATTCCCCTTCCATATTTGCTCTCCCTCCCCCGTCTTGCAGTGTGTGACTTTAATTTGTTGATGTGTGGAGAGAGCTCCACCCGTGATAAATACATATTCCTGGTATTCCCCCACATACGGGACATATAATAGGTTGGATCATTTCCTTCTTACCAATGAGGGCATTCTTAATGTTGTGAAGGTAAATTACCAAGTGTGATTTCTCTCCAACCATGCCCCCTTGATGTTAGAATGTGGAGTGAGTGGTCATAGGCCCCGACTCCCTTTGTGGAGGTTGTGCCTGGGGCGCTGGGAGACCCAGAATATAACATTGATATGAAAGAAGCTCTCCAAGACTTCTTCACTACAAATTGGAATACTGCCCATACATGTGGTGCAGAATGTGGGACTCTAAAGTTGGTTGTTAGAGACGTAACCCTTGGTAAGACCTGTGCCATAAGAAGGAAACTAGGGTAGGAGTTGAGGGGAGGGGAAGAATGGCATTGCTGAGCTGCAGCACAGGAGATTGGTAGTGGGTCATTGGCAGAGGCGCATAGAAAGGTGGCGCCCGTTTAGGACAGACTAGACTGCCATGTCCGAAGGGAGGCTAGGCAGTGCCTACACAGAGAGGGTGATAGGTTGTGCCTCATGTTGGCCTGGCTGCTTAAATAAATGTGAATGTCTCCCACCGCTTATTTTTGCCATCCGTAGGCCTGATGACTTAGTCATTATGGGTCAGATGGCTATTACCCAACTGTTGTGAGACCACTTGAATGGGGTGTAACTGCTTTGTGGAGTCATGGATTTCCTGGCTTGGATGACCATTCCCTGGTTGATGGAGGCTCAGACAGAAGGGCTCAGAGAAGACATAATTCTGGAAGAATTGAGTGGAGCCCTACCTGATATCGCCAGGGAGAAATGTCCCAGACCGGATGGTCTCCCATTTGAATATTATCAGGCAAACTCCACTGCTTTGCTCCCTGCACTTTGTTTAGATACTTCTCAAGGCATGCAAAGCTGGTGAACTCCCATCACTTATGAGCAAAGCAATTATAATGATGCTCCCGAAACCGGGTAAAGAGTAAGATCCTGCCAACTCAGGGTCTTACAGACCCCTTTTATTGCTAAACATGGATGTTCAACTGCTTGCCAAGGTTCTGGCTCCACGGTTGAGCCGGGTCATTGCACACTTGGTTCAGGATGATCAATGCAGCTTCATGACAGGAAGAAGTACACAGATGAAACTGCAACACCTGTCACATGTGATGCATGAAACACAAACCACTGACCTTAGTGCTGCACTGACAGCCTTAGACATAGAGAAGGTGTTTGATACTCTGTCCTGGGTGTTCCTCCGGTGGATGGTGCTTGGAGTTGGGTTCCTGGCATGGGTGCAACTTCTACACCAAAGCACCTACTGCGAGAGTGCGCATCGGTGCTGAGGTTTCTGACACGTTCTGTATTGAGAGGGGTACGAGACAGGGCTGCCTATTGTTGCCACTACTGTTCGCCCTTCCTATGGAGCCACTGGCAACGTATCTCAGAGATCAGATGCAGGATTTGGGTGTGTAGGTGGGGGACAAGACACACATTGTGTCCATGTATGCTGACGATATTTTGATTTATGTGAATGATCTGGAGCACTCTATACCCCTCCTCCTGCAGCTGATGATGAACTTCAGTGAAGTGTTGGGGCTCCATGTTATTTACCACAAGACGGTACTGTAGCACTTGGCAGCACCAGCCAATCAGAATGAATCTGATCTCCTGACGGTGAACCTGCAGTGGGAGACCTGGAGTTGTCAGTACCTGGGCATACAGATAACTCCTGATCACCATCTCCAGTACAAGTTGAACATGAGTAGAGTACTGGAAGGCCTCATGATCTCAGTGCAGTTTTGGATCACGCTGCCACTGTGGGTGATGGCTAGGGTAGCAGTAAGCAAAATGATCCTGTTACCCCTCTGCCTCTACATAATGCAAAATTCATTATGTGTACTGCCATCCACGTTGTTCTGGCAGATTGATGCACTGCTGGTGAGCTTGGTGTGGGCAGGTAGGAGGAGTAGGGTCTACCTGGAGATCCTGAAACTGGACCTCAGTCAGGGTGGACTTGGGCTTCCAGAACTCCAAATGTACTGTTTAGCAGATCTATCACAACATGCTGTAATGTGGTGTGATGATGGCCCTAACTGAGAAAAGGAAAGACTTTCTGGATCCACTAAGGTACCCAAACTCCTTAAGCTGCTGATCTGCAGAAGTAGGCTTCCAATGAGGACCCCATTTATTGTCCGCTAGGTAACCCAAGCGTGGGAAAAGGCAATCACAGAGGTCCTGAAATGGGTGCCTTATGCTAGGCTTCTCCTGATCTGGTGGCTGCGCCCCTTCATACATATCGGTGGTTCCATGGATGTTACTAAATGGCTGGAGGGGGGCTGCTACATTGGATGAGATCTATTTTCTAAATGACATCTTCATGTCTGTGGAGGAGGTTGAAGCTCACTACGGCATCGAACCAAGGCAGTTTTTACTACTATGTGAGCATATCTCGCACTGCTCATGAGATTTGGACTACCTTCCCTGAAGAACCGGAGCAGTCCCAATTCCTTCAGGTGATTTTAGATCCCGACTCCTTTAAGGGAATCATATACCAGTTAAATTCAACCCTAAAAAGTAATAGACAGATGAACATTGTGATAAAATGTGCCACCTGGGACAGAGAATTAGTTCCCTGCTTATGGATGGGGAGTGGAACAGAGCTGTTGCGCGTTTGCAGGAAGTAGCCAGCAATGCCCGATTTAAGCTAGTGCAGTTTTACTTTCTCTATAGGGGTGTATCTAACGCCACAGCACTTACACAAGGCTTATCTGACGCGCCTGGCAGGCTGTGCTAAGTGGAGGGGTATCCCACCAGATTTCAGCCATGTTGCATGGGGCTACCTGCAACCCGAGACATTTTGGGAAAAGGTAAAGCAGGAGGTGTGCAGAGTGACAAAGATATCAGTGGACCTAACCACCCGACATTGCCTATTGGGGCTGTTACGTATTCCCAGTACTGGGTACCTGTGGTAAAGTGTTCAGAATGAATATGCTCACTCCTTAAACCATTGTAATATTGGTTTATCCACAATTGACATATTTAATTTACTCATAAGTCCCTAGTAAAATACTCTACATGTACACAGGACCTGTAAATTAAATGCTACTGCTGGGCTTGCAGCATGGATTGTGCCACCCACTGAAGTGGCCCTTTAAACATGTCCCAGGCCTGCCATTGTAGAGCCTGTGTGCAATTTACACTGCAGTTTTGACCTGCCAAACTAAACCTGTTGCGAGGTCCAAATCTTACCTTTTTATACACATAAGTCACTCCTAGGGTAGGCCCTAGAAAGCCCTAAGGTTAGGGCCCAGTGTTTCTAAAAGGAGGACATGCGCTGTTAGGTTTTACTTGTGCTGGAAGTTAAAAACTCCTAAATTCATTTTTCGCTATTGCACGGCCTGTCTCTCCCATAGGAAAACACTGTAGTTGCCTTATTACATCTTATAGTGTTGTTTCCAAATGGGAAGACACACCTTCATGTTTAGTGTTTCTGGAATCACAATTTAAAGTCCTGACATGGCAAAGTCAGATTTTAAATTGAAGTTCTAAAAATGCCTCTTTTATTAGGTTAGCGTTTTCTTGTCATAGCCATTTGGTGCCTGCAGCCTGTCTCTGGTCACATGACTGGGTGTAGTTGGCAGTTGGACTTCATGTATTCCTTCTAGACAGCCACACACAATAGGAGCTTAGGTGTGATGTAATGGGTCATCGGAGCAGGATGTGAGGGAGGAGCTGGACACAGCCTCACTACCATCTGAATAGGCTGTGTCCTGTCCACACACAAAGGGCTTAACAACACTGTACTGTCACTCCAGCCAGCTTGGAGCCAGGGCAGGAGAGTTAGGATATTCTTTGCACTTCATAGCCACTGCCCAGAAGCTTCTACTACCTTCCAGAACCAGGGCACAACAGTATAAATACTGGACTTCAGACACCACCGATTCAGTACACATCTGGACCAGTGGATACTTTGCTAGAAAGAATTACTGCACTGCTGTTACAAGGACTGCCACTCTGCTGGACTGCTGCTCTACAAGGTACTGCTGACTGCTGCTCTCCTGCCTGGGGAAGGAGAGCTGGACCTGTATCTCCATCTTGCACCCAGGACCCCAGAGTGACCAGGGGCTAGACTGTTGGCCCCTTCATCCGAGCCTGAGTGACATAAGGTTCTGGGCCCTTGACATGGCTCTAGATTTCTTAAATTCAAGCTTTTGGGCTCTTTGTGACTGAGTACCGGAACTGCGCAGCTCGCACCGAGAATCGGCGCGAGCCACTGTAAATTTGTCTCTTTGGATAGCAAGCATTGTACACTTGCCTGAATCGCCAACGCGAGGCTCCAGCCCGGCCGTCCGCGACACCTGGCCTGCTCTTTGCGCTCTGCTGACCCTTGCCACCGACACATTCCTTGCTCCTGGTGAACATCTTCCCCGCGAACTGGACCCTTAGCATAAAACTTGAGAATGGAAACCTTCAGCAGGACTAATCTGGGACTATGTCAGACCCACTCTCTATCACAGTTAGCATGAACATTTTGACTTTGACCCGGGCCAGCACAAACAGATGTCCCCAGTTGGTGCTTAATGTTTTTAGGCTGTATTCTACAGTTGATTCTTTAAAAAATCATAGCTCAAGTTCTACTCTTTGGATTTCTGTTGTTCTGGTCTTGTTTTGTTTGTTAAATTTGGCTCTATTTTTCGAACCTGGTGTGGGTTATTTTTGTGTGGTGTTTTCACTGTTTTACTGTTTGAAGTGTTGCATAAAATACTTTCCTCATTGCCTCTAAGTCGGTGGTTCCCAACATTTTGACTTCTGTGGACCCCCTCTTTATCATTACTGGATCGTGGGGACCCCCACTGAATCATCATTGGAATGTGGGGACCCCCACCACTGAGTCATTACTAAAAGCAGGGGACCTACTCTGTACATATTTTAATTTTCTAAGTAGTCGCGGACCCCCTGAGGAGGCTTTGTGACCCCCAGGGGTCCCCGGACCACAGGTTGGGAACCATTGCTCTAAGCTAAGTCTGACTGCTCAGTGCCAAGCTACCAGGGGGTTGAGCACAGGTTAATTTGGGGTTGATTGTGCCTTACCCAGACTAGGATTGTGGTTGCTGCTTGACTAGGGCTCACTTCAAGGTAAACCAACTACTCTATTTCTAACATCTATAAATTCAGACACAGCTGGAGACAATAGAAAATTATTGGTTTGATGAAAAGGCATGATCCACAGCGAATTGTTTGACAAGATGTCCCTGCTCTGAATCGTGTCAAGCGCACGAAATGGTGATTTGCAGCGACGACTACTTGTGAAATCTGCAAATATCTCTCGCGCATCTCTCTCTTGATGTCGGTGAATAGTGCCTTAATTTCAAATACTCTGCTCTAGTCCTCCATGTTAAAACTGGTATAGGGTCATTTGTTCATCCTCACAAACAGTTAGGAGCGCACCTGCCTGACATCCCAGCAATTAATCTGCCCCATTGCATCATGGTAGATGTAGTATCTTCAAAAAACGAACTCCATTAATTTTTAAATATTTCACCTTTAAGTAGGTACAGCCTTTACTGTGCATCTCTGGACACATGTGTTTCTGGGTTAGTCCCTTCTTCAGCAGAGAACATATTTGCGGGGTGCTGGGAATGCTGCCATAAATCCCCCGGTTTCAGTACCTCTTTCCTGGCATGCTGGTGCCTGCTCCAGAGCTCGTCAGCCCAGTAGCTCAAGGGAGCCTTTAAAGTCACAAACAGTTAGGAGCGCACCTGCCTGACATCCCAGCAATTAATCTGCCCCATTGCATCATGGTAGATGTAGTATCTTCAAAAAACGAACTCCATTAATTTTTAAATATTTCACCTTTAAGTAGGTACAGCCTTTACTGTGCATCTCTGGACACATGTGTTTCTGGGTTAGTCCCTTCTTCAGCAGAGAACATATTTGCGGGGTGCTGGGAATGCTGCCATAAATCCCCCGGTTTCAGTACCTCTTTCCTGGCATGCTGGTGCCTGCTCCAGAGCTCGTCAGCCCAGTAGCTCAAGGGAGCCTTTAAAGTCACAAACAGTTAGGAGCGCACCTGCCTGACATCCCAGCAATTAATCTGCCCCATTGCATCATGGTAGATGTAGTATCTTCAAAAAACGAACTCCATTAATTTTTAAATATTTCACCTTTAAGTAGGTACAGCCTTTACTGTGCATCTCTGGACACATGTGTTTCTGGGTTAGTCCCTTCTTCAGCAGAGAACATATTTGCGGGGTGCTGGGAATGCTGCCATAAATCCCCCGGTTTCAGTACCTCTTTCCTGGCATGCTGGTGCCTGCTCCAGAGCTCGTCAGCCCAGTAGCTCAAGGGAGCCTTTAAAGTCACAAACAGTTAGGAGCGCACCTGCCTGACATCCCAGCAATTAATCTGCCCCATTGCATCATGGTAGATGTAGTATCTTCAAAAAACGAACTCCATTAATTTTTAAATATTTCACCTTTAAGTAGGTACAGCCTTTACTGTGCATCTCTGGACACATGTGTTTCTGGGTTAGTCCCTTCTTCAGCAGAGAACATATTTGCGGGGTGCTGGGAATGCTGCCATAAATCCCCCGGTTTCAGTACCTCTTTCCTGGCATGCTGGTGCCTGCTCCAGAGCTCGTCAGCCCAGTAGCTCAAGGGAGCCTTTAAAGTCACAAACAGTTAGGAGCGCACCTGCCTGACATCCCAGCAATTAATCTGCCCCATTGCATCATGGTAGATGTAGTATCTTCAAAAAACGAACTCCATTAATTTTTAAATATTTCACCTTTAAGTAGGTACAGCCTTTACTGTGCATCTCTGGACACATGTGTTTCTGGGTTAGTCCCTTCTTCAGCAGAGAACATATTTGCGGGGTGCTGGGAATGCTGCCATAAATCCCCCGGTTTCAGTACCTCTTTCCTGGCATGCTGGTGCCTGCTCCAGAGCTCGTCAGCCCAGTAGCTCAAGGGAGCCTTTAAAGTCACAAACAGTTAGGAGCGCACCTGCCTGACATCCCAGCAATTAATCTGCCCCATTGCATCATGGTAGATGTAGTATCTTCAAAAAACGAACTCCATTAATTTTTAAATATTTCACCTTTAAGTAGGTACAGCCTTTACTGTGCATCTCTGGACACATGTGTTTCTGGGTTAGTCCCTTCTTCAGCAGAGAACATATTTGCGGGGTGCTGGGAATGCTGCCATAAATCCCCCGGTTTCAGTACCTCTTTCCTGGCATGCTGGTGCCTGCTCCAGAGCTCGTCAGCCCAGTAGCTCAAGGGAGCCTTTAAAGTCACAAACAGTTAGGAGCGCACCTGCCTGACATCCCAGCAATTAATCTGCCCCATTGCATCATGGTAGATGTAGTATCTTCAAAAAACGAACTCCATTAATTTTTAAATATTTCACCTTTAAGTAGGTACAGCCTTTACTGTGCATCTCTGGACACATGTGTTTCTGGGTTAGTCCCTTCTTCAGCAGAGAACATATTTGCGGGGTGCTGGGAATGCTGCCATAAATCCCCCGGTTTCAGTACCTCTTTCCTGGCATGCTGGTGCCTGCTCCAGAGCTCGTCAGCCCAGTAGCTCAAGGGAGCCTTTAAAGTCACAAACAGTTAGGAGCGCACCTGCCTGACATCCCAGCAATTAATCTGCCCCATTGCATCATGGTAGATGTAGTATCTTCAAAAAACGAACTCCATTAATTTTTAAATATTTCACCTTTAAGTAGGTACAGCCTTTACTGTGCATCTCTGGACACATGTGTTTCTGGGTTAGTCCCTTCTTCAGCAGAGAACATATTTGCGGGGTGCTGGGAATGCTGCCATAAATCCCCCGGTTTCAGTACCTCTTTCCTGGCATGCTGGTGCCTGCTCCAGAGCTCGTCAGCCCAGTAGCTCAAGGGAGCCTTTAAAGTCACAAACAGTTAGGAGCGCACCTGCCTGACATCCCAGCAATTAATCTGCCCCATTGCATCATGGTAGATGTAGTATCTTCAAAAAACGAACTCCATTAATTTTTAAATATTTCACCTTTAAGTAGGTACAGCCTTTACTGTGCATCTCTGGACACATGTGTTTCTGGGTTAGTCCCTTCTTCAGCAGAGAACATATTTGCGGGGTGCTGGGAATGCTGCCATAAATCCCCCGGTTTCAGTACCTCTTTCCTGGCATGCTGGTGCCTGCTCCAGAGCTCGTCAGCCCAGTAGCTCAAGGGAGCCTTTAAAGTCACAAACAGTTAGGAGCGCACCTGCCTGACATCCCAGCAATTAATCTGCCCCATTGCATCATGGTAGATGTAGTATCTTCAAAAAACGAACTCCATTAATTTTTAAATATTTCACCTTTAAGTAGGTACAGCCTTTACTGTGCATCTCTGGACACATGTGTTTCTGGGTTAGTCCCTTCTTCAGCAGAGAACATATTTGCGGGGTGCTGGGAATGCTGCCATAAATCCCCCGGTTTCAGTACCTCTTTCCTGGCATGCTGGTGCCTGCTCCAGAGCTCGTCAGCCCAGTAGCTCAAGGGAGCCTTTAAAGTCACAAACAGTTAGGAGCGCACCTGCCTGACATCCCAGCAATTAATCTGCCCCATTGCATCATGGTAGATGTAGTATCTTCAAAAAACGAACTCCATTAATTTTTAAATATTTCACCTTTAAGTAGGTACAGCCTTTACTGTGCATCTCTGGACACATGTGTTTCTGGGTTAGTCCCTTCTTCAGCAGAGAACATATTTGCGGGGTGCTGGGAATGCTGCCATAAATCCCCCGGTTTCAGTACCTCTTTCCTGGCATGCTGGTGCCTGCTCCAGAGCTCGTCAGCCCAGTAGCTCAAGGGAGCCTTTAAAGTCACAAACAGTTAGGAGCGCACCTGCCTGACATCCCAGCAATTAATCTGCCCCATTGCATCATGGTAGATGTAGTATCTTCAAAAAACGAACTCCATTAATTTTTAAATATTTCACCTTTAAGTAGGTACAGCCTTTACTGTGCATCTCTGGACACATGTGTTTCTGGGTTAGTCCCTTCTTCAGCAGAGAACATATTTGCGGGGTGCTGGGAATGCTGCCATAAATCCCCCGGTTTCAGTACCTCTTTCCTGGCATGCTGGTGCCTGCTCCAGAGCTCGTCAGCCCAGTAGCTCAAGGGAGCCTTTAAAGTCACAAACAGTTAGGAGCGCACCTGCCTGACATCCCAGCAATTAATCTGCCCCATTGCATCATGGTAGATGTAGTATCTTCAAAAAACGAACTCCATTAATTTTTAAATATTTCACCTTTAAGTAGGTACAGCCTTTACTGTGCATCTCTGGACACATGTGTTTCTGGGTTAGTCCCTTCTTCAGCAGAGAACATATTTGCGGGGTGCTGGGAATGCTGCCATAAATCCCCCGGTTTCAGTACCTCTTTCCTGGCATGCTGGTGCCTGCTCCAGAGCTCGTCAGCCCAGTAGCTCAAGGGAGCCTTTAAAGTCACAAACAGTTAGGAGCGCACCTGCCTGACATCCCAGCAATTAATCTGCCCCATTGCATCATGGTAGATGTAGTATCTTCAAAAAACGAACTCCATTAATTTTTAAATATTTCACCTTTAAGTAGGTACAGCCTTTACTGTGCATCTCTGGACACATGTGTTTCTGGGTTAGTCCCTTCTTCAGCAGAGAACATATTTGCGGGGTGCTGGGAATGCTGCCATAAATCCCCCGGTTTCAGTACCTCTTTCCTGGCATGCTGGTGCCTGCTCCAGAGCTCGTCAGCCCAGTAGCTCAAGGGAGCCTTTAAAGTCACAAACAGTTAGGAGCGCACCTGCCTGACATCCCAGCAATTAATCTGCCCCATTGCATCATGGTAGATGTAGTATCTTCAAAAAACGAACTCCATTAATTTTTAAATATTTCACCTTTAAGTAGGTACAGCCTTTACTGTGCATCTCTGGACACATGTGTTTCTGGGTTAGTCCCTTCTTCAGCAGAGAACATATTTGCGGGGTGCTGGGAATGCTGCCATAAATCCCCCGGTTTCAGTACCTCTTTCCTGGCATGCTGGTGCCTGCTCCAGAGCTCGTCAGCCCAGTAGCTCAAGGGAGCCTTTAAAGTCACAAACAGTTAGGAGCGCACCTGCCTGACATCCCAGCAATTAATCTGCCCCATTGCATCATGGTAGATGTAGTATCTTCAAAAAACGAACTCCATTAATTTTTAAATATTTCACCTTTAAGTAGGTACAGCCTTTACTGTGCATCTCTGGACACATGTGTTTCTGGGTTAGTCCCTTCTTCAGCAGAGAACATATTTGCGGGGTGCTGGGAATGCTGCCATAAATCCCCCGGTTTCAGTACCTCTTTCCTGGCATGCTGGTGCCTGCTCCAGAGCTCGTCAGCCCAGTAGCTCAAGGGAGCCTTTAAAGTCACAAACAGTTAGGAGCGCACCTGCCTGACATCCCAGCAATTAATCTGCCCCATTGCATCATGGTAGATGTAGTATCTTCAAAAGGTGAAATATTTAAAAATTAATGGAGTTCGTTTTTTGAAGATACTACATCTACCATGATGCAATGGGGCAGATTAATTGCTGGGATGTCAGGCAGGTGCGCTCCTAACTGTTTGTGACTTTAAAGGCTCCCTTGAGCTACTGGGCTGACGAGCTCTGGAGCAGGCACCAGCATGCCAGGAAAGAGGTACTGAAACCGGGTGATTTATGGCAGCATTCCCAGCACCCCACAAATATGTTCTCTGCTGAAGAAGGGACTAACCCAGAAACACATGTGTCCAGAGATGCACAGTAAAGGCTGTACCTACTTAAAGGTGAAATATTTAAAAATTAATGGAGTTCGTTTTTTGAAGATACTACATCTACCATGATGCAATGGGGCAGATTAATTGCTGGGATGTCAGGCAGGTGCGCTCCTAACTGTTTGTGACTTTAAAGGCTCCCTTGAGCTACTGGGCTGACGAGCTCTGGAGCAGGCACCAGCATGCCAGGAAAGAGGTACTGAAACCGGGTGATTTATGGCAGCATTCCCAGCACCCCACAAATATGTTCTCTGCTGAAGAAGGGACTAACCCAGAAACACATGTGTCCAGAGATGCACAGTAAAGGCTGTACCTACTTAAAGGTGAAATATTTAAAAATTAATGGAGTTCGTTTTTTGAAGATACTACATCTACCATGATGCAATGGGGCAGATTAATTGCTGGGATGTCAGGCAGGTGCGCTCCTAACTGTTTGTGACTTTAAAGGCTCCCTTGAGCTACTGGGCTGACGAGCTCTGGAGCAGGCACCAGCATGCCAGGAAAGAGGTACTGAAACCGGGTGATTTATGGCAGCATTCCCAGCACCCCACAAATATGTTCTCTGCTGAAGAAGGGACTAACCCAGAAACACATGTGTCCAGAGATGCACAGTAAAGGCTGTACCTACTTAAAGGTGAAATATTTAAAAATTAATGGAGTTCGTTTTTTGAAGATACTACATCTACCATGATGCAATGGGGCAGATTAATTGCTGGGATGTCAGGCAGGTGCGCTCCTAACTGTTTGTGACTTTAAAGGCTCCCTTGAGCTACTGGGCTGACGAGCTCTGGAGCAGGCACCAGCATGCCAGGAAAGAGGTACTGAAACCGGGTGATTTATGGCAGCATTCCCAGCACCCCACAAATATGTTCTCTGCTGAAGAAGGGACTAACCCAGAAACACATGTGTCCAGAGATGCACAGTAAAGGCTGTACCTACTTAAAGGTGAAATATTTAAAAATTAATGGAGTTCGTTTTTTGAAGATACTACATCTACCATGATGCAATGGGGCAGATTAATTGCTGGGATGTCAGGCAGGTGCGCTCCTAACTGTTTGTGACTTTAAAGGCTCCCTTGAGCTACTGGGCTGACGAGCTCTGGAGCAGGCACCAGCATGCCAGGAAAGAGGTACTGAAACCGGGTGATTTATGGCAGCATTCCCAGCACCCCACAAATATGTTCTCTGCTGAAGAAGGGACTAACCCAGAAACACATGTGTCCAGAGATGCACAGTAAAGGCTGTACCTACTTAAAGGTGAAATATTTAAAAATTAATGGAGTTCGTTTTTTGAAGATACTACATCTACCATGATGCAATGGGGCAGATTAATTGCTGGGATGTCAGGCAGGTGCGCTCCTAACTGTTTGTCATTTGTTCATCCTCGAATGACAATCTCACAAAAACAGATGAAACATGAGTTGAAAACATTTAATAGTTGCATTTTAGGACAGATAGAAGCCAATAAAACAAAGCTACTTAAACTGTTGCAAATGCATCTCCTTATCTGTTCTGAAAAGATAAATTAGTTCCCAGATGGCGTGTTATACCATAAAATTATAAAATAACAATCTGTACTAAAATAGGAATTTTCTTGGCAAAACTTACTTTGTAAATTATGCATGCTTGGGGACTGAGATGTTCGCGTTTCATGTCAAAAGATTCCTGTGCAAGATGTGCTTCGGTAAACCGCTAATAGTTAGCAGCTTGAGTTGTGTTTTCAGCTGATTTTGAGTGGTATCGGCGTAATGCATAGTGTGCCGTGTTATGATAATAGGTTGTTTTCGCATAGCCAGTAAAATGGGCTTTGTGGTGAAAAATTCAGGAAAATAAGCGAAGGCCCGAGATCTGTGGGTCTAGTGCATTCAAGTAATTTTGTTTTGGGGACGTTGGGGACGTCGCTGAAGTAAATTTTATTGATCCCCAGTGGCATACAATGGTGTAAAAAAATACTTTTCGGCTTTGCTCTAGAGCAAAGAACCACAACTTTGATATATTTGGATTTGCAATGCAAAAGTCACTAACATGCAACCACTCCCAAAGGTGTGAAGTATGTTTATAAGTCTTTAACAGGGACTCTTCTCCAAGGGTTTTAGAGATGAAGCTATTGGGAGCAATGTCAAAAGATTCATTCTATATGTTTTTCAACATCGATTTGATTGCAGACTCGAAATTGTAATTTATTTGATACATTGCTTTCTTCCACACATGTTGGCAGCGTGAAAGGTTACCTGCAGTTGACTTCCATATTTAGGCAGTGGTAGAACTACACCAAAATGTACTGTGAAAAACCACAATATAATTTAAGAATTTCTTATTGCCATTAATATATGATTTGTCTATTTTTAAAACCTATGAATGAAAGTAAAGGCTTCTTAGGCACTGTCATTATATCATCATGTACTCTAAAGATTTTAAGCATAGCAGCAGACATAACTACAGGAAAGAGAGTAGTGACAACCCGTAATTAGAGTGGCTTTCTTTAGATTCCAGCCATAATATTCCTGCAATTCCTTGTTATGGATTCGCATTCTGCTCATTTCTGCGTGATCTATTCGTAGTACTTTTTTGGACCTTGGAATCTGGACATCATTATGAATTGCCCGAACGATATCCCCCGTGGGATACTGCTCCAGGCAACTATAAGTTCTCCAGTTTCTTCAGACCCAGAGTTATCAGATGCATAAAATCTGGACAAAATAGTTCCGACCCTAGAGAAACTGGACCTGGAGTCTATTGTGGGGACTGAAAGCAGCTTCTGCTCCACCACATACAGCATCATAGAGGGTAACAGCTCTCTTAAGTGAAATTAAAAACCCTTCTGCAGTGCTGCTGTGCCACATCAAATCCCCAGTACCAAGAAAAAAGCTCCAGCACCATTCATCACCTTCTGCAAGGTAGTGGTAAATAAGCAGGTTTTAACTCCCTGACTGTGGGAAGGGGGTGGTGGGAATCATGCAAACTTAGACTTAGTATTCTCTGGTCAGAAGGCTATTCGCCATTCCTGGTGAACTAGCTCGTTATCCCTGTTAACTCACAGGGAGAAACCAGCAGAACATGTTAATTCCAGCCCTAGTTTTTTAACCTCAGAGTTAACCTTGTATCTTTTTTTGACGGCCTGTATGTAGTCGAGAGGTACTTGCCATTATCATAGCATCCTGCAGACTCTATTCTCATTAACCCTGTTTGTCTGATTATCAGAATGCTTTTTAATTGTGATCTGTTCTGACTAAACTACACTTAAACTACATTTGAGCGTGTGGTCATGATTCAAACGCCTTGTGAAATCTATGGAATTGGCAACTTCCGTGGTCACCTTAACCAGTTAAAAACGTTATTGCCTGTATCTAGTCTATCATAGATGTTAGCTCTTTATCTGCTACCCTAGTCTGTAGGCCTTACCTATGAAGATGTAGTTTTCATTCTGGTTCTGGATTACCCAAGCAGCAGATCTGATTCTCCCAGCTAGCTGAAAAGGAAGACCTGCAACACTAAGCCTGCATTATGGTGTAATATACATTATGCTATGTCAAAAACTAAGGTACAACAAGTGAACACCTCCTGCGTTGAAGTTATGACCCTACTTCTAAAATCAACTATCAGGGCGCATCTCTCAAGTTGGAAACATCCAGAGAGTAAGTCTTTAACACCATGGATGAACCAGCAGATACTGTAAACTCCTTATTACTATTGTTCCCTTGTAAAACCTTTGTAGTTACCCTAGCTCATTTATAGAAGAAGAAATGAAATATCCACAGTGTTATCCCTTCCCCCCCCTTTCAACTGTAGGACCTGCACAACATTTGGATGACAGTTTTCCAGATGTGTTGCCTGTCGAAAGACCATTTTTAAGTTAGGAAAGGGGAGACACCTATCAACCTCATAAACACACTTTATGAGGTTTTGAAGGTGCTGTAAAACCTTGTCACAGAGACATAATACCAGTAAAACAGGGTCACAAAATGGTGAAAAATTAGTGGGTGTCCAGATAGAAACGTTTTTGTTACCACACTACCATTGCTTCTTTAACTCTCTAATACATCTGTTGCGAAACTGAAGTCAATGTTGGTATGATGTCTGTCCTCAAGGTCTAAACAAGAGTTGCAGTAAGACAATGTTTTATAGTCATGAAAGCAATACAATAACCAATTTAGAAAAACAGAGAAAAAATGAATAAGGAAAAAAACACCATAACGATTAAAGGTGGGTAAGGGGAACTAGTGATAGGAATTTTCTAAAGCTTATGTCAAAAAGCAAGTAGAAAAATTAAAGTGTAAAGCTAACTGGGATCTAAGTGAGACTGAAGGTCCCACTGTGACGGTACAAGTGTAAGTTACACAATGCATGTCTCCTCTGTCAAAGTTTAAGCCTGATGACTTAGTGTACTTGGTGTACTTTTTTAAAGTTATTTTTCCAGCAGGACAAAGTCCAAGACTTTAGGTCTTTCAAAAGTCAAAAATGTTGTGGTTAGCCCAGTTCTGAAGCCATTGGTTTTGGCACCAAAAGCTTCAAGTGGGAGAAAGATGGATTTTGAAGCTGCTGAAGAAACTTCACCATTGGGATAGATTTGCTCTCTTGTCTCGGTCCAACACTTTTAGATTCTTAAAATCGGGCAGCAGAGCAAGGTTGGAAGCTACTCTACACAAGGCTAGATGTCTTGCTGCAAGGTCACACCAAACCAGCTTTCGCAACATAAAAGCTGAAACTTTTCAAACACTCACCACCAGTCACAGATCTGGGTTTCTTCCATAATTTGTTTGCTCACCCTGCCTCCTCAGTTTGAACCCAGCCATATGCAAATCAGTCTTGCCCCTGTCCAGCCCGAACTGCCAGGCCAGAGTATCACCCTTCATCAGCCAGACTAGCTTGACTCCAGGGGCACAGTGAGCATGGGGCCCACGTCTGGGCATGTCATTCCCACTCAGGGCAACTTTAGCAACACAAAAGGATGATGGACAGGGTGCTGAAACTTTTAAACACTCATCACAGATCTGGGTTTAATCCATTGTTTTTTTACTCACCATGCCACTCCAGTTTGGGAAACCTGTCTTCAGCATGGTAAAAAGCTGTGAGAGGGTCAGAGTTGGTATGACTACCTGCCTTGGGTGGGGCATCCCTGGGCAAGCCTTAACACTTTGTTACAGTCCACCTAGAGGAGTAAAAGTATCAGAGGAGGAGACAAATCTCTCAAGTCACATTTTTATCTAGCTACTGCTGAAAAAGTGTTCTAGGCACAAGATCTCCATCCAGAGAGGGCTTCCCAGGATCCAGTCCTCTGTAGTCAGAGGGCAATGTTTGTAACTGAAGTGCATTGGCTTTTTTAAGGGTCCATGGAGCATGCAAAGAGGACTTCCCTATGTTAAGTGGCCTGTTATTGACTACACCCCTCCTTTGGAGATTATGGTCTGTTTCTCCAGTGGGAATGTTTATTGGGCCTCTGGAGGTGAGTTTAGTTGGAAAACTGGTTCTACGTTTTGGTTTAGGTAGCGCAAAGTACTTTTTATATAGATACTTTCTCACTAAGGTTGTCCAAAATGTATTTACGCCATTGCATTAGTCTTTTGAAATTAAGTAGGAAGTAACATTGAATCACTTTTCTAGCATTTTCCCAAACAAAGATGTACATTAAGGGATTGATTTGGACCAAAGCCTGTCATTGAGAATCTGGTTTAACCTGTTTAACCTGCACAGTTCAATTATATTTAATGTGTTTAGTAACTATAAATGCACACTATTTCCATTAGGCAATGTGCCACATGCTTTATACATAGCATCCTATCCTGAGGACTTACAGGGCACACTTTGGGGGTGACAACACATAACAGTAGGTTTTGCTACATGAACATTTCTTTTTGATGTATCACTGTAGTGCTTTTAAACTGCAGCCCAGATAGAGCACAGCAGTCCTCCCAGGAACCATATATTGTCATCATCTATTGGATGATATAAATACATATCAAAGCCCGCATATGACATTGAAGTTCCCTGGCAGTGTTGCCATTTTTATGGCATCAATAGGAAAGTTAAATAGACCATTTGGGCAAGACTAATTACGTTATACCATTTGAAGGTGCTGAATAGCCTTGTCACCGAGGCATAATACCAACAAAAACAGGGTCACAAAATGGTGAAAAGTACTGGGTGTCCAGATAGAAAAGTTTTTGTTACCACACTACCATTGCTTCTTTAACTCTCTAATACATCTGTTGCCAAACTGAAGTCGATGTTGGTACGATGTATGTCCTCAAGGGCCTTAGCACTATTGTCCTCAAGCCCTGACACTTCTCTTTAATCCCTCCTTGCATCAGGTTGTAGTGGCTAAAGACTTTAAATGTCTTTAAATGAGCTCTGGTGTAATGTCTGATTCCTGTCCAACTCAACTTTTTGACTACTTTTTGACCACTGCCATATTTAACTACCTTTAGAAGGCTGCATAGGCAAGAAACTAAGTGAGTTTCTCCAACTCTCTGGTCTTGGATAGTTACCATGCCAGCCTTCACCTTGGTCACAGAGTCTGTCATTATGACTGCCCTTGCCAACCAACCTTAGAGCACAGGTGAATTCTGCCAGTGTCACCATTTTAATCTTTCTTGTTCTGTCAGGGCTGCTATACAAAATCAACCATCTTAACTAAGGTCTGCACTGAACCTGCACTGACATGGTTGGAATGCTTTCTGACACATTTTTCAAAATGTGTTATCCTCCTTCTTTTCATTGCAACCACATACTCTAGGCTGCTAAGAACCACAGATGTATACTTAATTCCCCCAGATCTTCAATATCTATGTGTAACCTGTTTCCACACAAATTCACTTATTTGTCTTCTGCTTCACCATGTATGCTGGCGGGACACAATTTGGATGGCAATAGTTTGTTAGCAGCCTGTTTCCAAGAATGTTTGGTTGAGGTCCAGGAGCAGATGAGTGGCCACTGAGTCCAATTTTACCTTACCTTGGTGGAGATAGGAAGAGCTGTGCCATCACAGCCACAGTGGATCCAGTCTCTACAATATCAATTCTCTTTACTTTGGGAACCCCAAACTCCAAACACAGTGGCTTTCATGGCCTCAGAAACCAAACTGCTCGACAGCTAGTTACTGTAAATACACCAGCTCGCTATGAAGGAGAGGTCTATCTTTAAGTAATAACCCACTTTGTTGCTCACCACTGCCTTTGTGATCACTCCTCTGAAAGACACTATGGGGGTCATTACAACATTGGCGGGCGGCTTCCGCCACCCGCCAATGCGGCCGCACTCCCGCGGTGCCCATTACAACATCCCGCTGGGCCGGCGGGCGCAAACCTAGTTTACTCCCGCCGGCCCAGCGGGGATGCGGCCGCAACATAGGAGCCGGCTCCTAATGGAGCCGGCGGTGTTGCGGCAGTGCGACGGGTGCAGTTGCACCCGTCGCGCTTTTCAGTGAAAAGCTGCACGGGGCCCCCAGGGGCGCCAGGACTCCCCTTACCGCCAGCCTCTTCCTGGCAGTGCAAACCGCCAGAAACAGGCTGGCGGTAGGGAAGTCATAATCCCCAGGGCAGCGCTGCCCTGGCGGATTATCACCGCCGGGGCTAAAACGGCGGGAAACCGCCGTCCCCAGGGGTGCGACCGCAGCGCTACCGCCGCTGTCGAAATATGGGTCTCCGTACCGCCAGCCTGTTGGCGGTACGGACCCCACTTTAGCCCTGGCGGTCTCAGACCGCCAAGGTCGTAATGACCCCCTATGAGCCTGATTACGAGTTCGGCAGACTGTTTAGGCTGTCCACCAAACTTCTGATAGGGAGGTTTCCCCATAGTGGCTACCTCCCCACCGGGCCCATTAAGAGTGTCCGGCTAGGTCGGCAAGCGGAGACCTGAGTTTCCATCCGTTGGCCTATCAAGAAACACCCTACAGCATTGTCTCGGGCTTGAAATCGAGCTTGCAGCAATGCTGTAGGATGCAGAGTGCACCAGCACCCTCGCAATGTTCACTGTCTGCAAACCAGACAATGAACGTTGTGAGGGTGCTGGCCAGGGGACCCCTGCACTGCCCATTCCAACTGCATGGGCAGTGCAGGGGCCCCATCCACCGGTTCTCTGCCAGCCTTTTCATGGCAGTGTTACCGCCATGAAATCGCTGGCGGAGAATGAGGTCGTAATCCCCAGGGCATCGTTGCTTTGCAGCGCTGCCCTGGCAGATTAGGACTGCTGCAACCACCAGACTGCCGGGATCTCTGATCCTAGCGGTCCTACCATGGCACGACCGCCATTGTCATAATGTGGCATGGTCAAGTGACCGCCAGACTCGTAATGACCACCTATTTTATTTAACTTCACCACTCATTCTTGGATCTTCATCTACAATTGTACTAACTAGTCCTATTTAATCATGTGGCTATCAGTGAACAGAGATATGTTCTTCTGGCTCCCACGATTTAGAACTTCCACCCATCCGCGCTTTTCACATTTACCTCTCTTTTATTAGATCAGCGCTGTTGGAAAGCTTACTTTTTAGGTGAGTGGAATAATCTTCAAATCTTAGTGGTTTTATGCAGATCTAGCCTCTCAGCCCCCTTGCACCACCAACCCATATGATATATGCGTACTTTAGAAATAACATATAGGGGTACATCATGAAATATAACATATCAAACACAAGGACCATTACATTGGATAAAAATGAATGACAGACCCCAAAAACATTTTTGACCTCTAACAAACCACTAAGGAAGAACGTTCAAATTGTTGGGGTAGACACATTTACGAGATGAGGAGCAAATTGTGCACATCCCATTACTGGCACGAGAAGATTATTAACATTGGAAAATACCAACATTAAGCTTTATAGGCAAAAACCGTGCATCTGTGTGCTCAAAAGTATTTAAACCAGTGCTAGTTTGCACGACAATCAGAAGTGGGTTATGGCTTTGCTTAGACATTTCAGAAAAACTCCATAAATCACTTGCTGTTGTAAAAGCACGCGTGTAGAAAAAAAGACACTCTTGCTGAGACAGACGTTTATTTTCCCAGAACGTGACATATTTGGGTTCATTTCCTCATTACTTCATAAAGAATGAAAGATTGGTATCCCAATGGCATACTAGAGCTGGGCACTGGCTACCTGTAAATATAAACGTTTGCTTCCAGGGCAAAAAAGGAGTACAATATATTCCTCATTCTCATATTTTTACGACTTAATTTGTAAAGTTTTATCTACGAAGAGTTTGCCGATGCACTCACTAAATGACATACTTGTGAAGGCTGGCAGATACCTGAATACAATCTACTTTTTTTTACCGATTCATGATCCAAAGAAGAAGCAATCTTTGTCGCACCCACAACAAGTTTTGAGTAAATATGGATTTTTCAATAGCTGCATTAGAGTCGTTGTGAAATAGCACAGGATAGTTTAGATTAATGTGTGTGCATAGTTTCAGGTGATTTCGGAAGGATAAAACATAAATTAAATTGAAAAACAAACGTTTGAATTTAGTACCGTACTTATTGTCTGTAAATTATTGCATATATTTGCTTAATCGCTGTAGTATGTGTGTTTTGTAACTCCACAAGTGGACACCCTTACTTATGGATGTCTCAATTCACATGAGAGCGAAAAATCCCGATTTTATGCAGTTTTATAGAGATGATTTTATCAAAAGTATAAATCATTTGCACGATCTTTGTATCTTTCATAAAGATTTTTATTTTTTATTTTTTTCGCATACTTACTACCATTTGATATGAAGATAATTTACACTTCTCAGATGCAAGTGAATTACTAATATACATGACCATGTGCTCCAAATGTGTACTTTTTCTCTTGAGGTTGTGTGATACATCGGACATATATTCTCTCTCCCTCATTAGAACAAATAGGAAGAATATCACGTCTTGTGTACACTTAAGTATATGTTTCGTCAACTTGTTATTCAGAGCCAGGTGGTAGGCACAACAGGAGGTGAATCCCTGCCTCAGGACAGGTATTGTCACTGAGGATGCTTCACGGCTGTAGATGATGGTGCACCCGAACCACACGGCTGGAGGAGAGGAGCCCCTATCTTTCAGCTAAAAAAGGCAGAGGCTCTGAGATAGGATAACAGATTGCATCTTATAAGGGTCCCCCAGCCCACTGTTCTTCGAGGAGGGCGGACCCTGCAAGACTAACACCTGAAGCACTATAGAAACACGTTCACCTACATGCAGCTCAGGATACACTACAAACTGTGCCGCTTGCCTTTGATGATCCTAGACTGGGGTGGGACTTTGTCCCACAGCCTGTTCTTTGAGGAGGGCAGGCACTGCAGGTCTAGCACATGAAGCGCTGTAAAAGCATGTTCACCTACACACAGCGCTAGAGGTGCTACAAACTGTGCCATTTGCTTTTGCTGACCCTGGTCTGGGAGTGGGACTTTGTCCCCCAGCCTGCTGTTCTTCGAGGAAGGCAGGCCCTGCAGAAGTAACACCTGAAGTGCTATAAAAGCATGTTCACCAACACGCAGTGCAGGATATGCCTGGGCTTGTGCGCGGCCAAAGACTGGGCCAAGTGTGGGCCTGTCTGCACTCATCAGAGCCCGGAGGAGCCTGGGCTCAGCCAGCACTCTTGGATCTGCGGTCTTTTATCTTTGCTGGGAGTCTCATTAAAAGCATACAATATATACCACATCCCACGCTCACGACTGCACTTTAGTCTCTTTCATCATGAACATGGTAAGAAGGAAGCAGGTGGGTTTAATTCTATACTAAACTCATCCCCAAAGACAGCGATTGATTGTCTGCTGCAGAGTGATTGGTGTTGTTAGTACCAAGATTGAACTCTCTGAGGGGTGATTGTCACTGAATGCTCGCTCACCTGTAACAGACTTGTCAGCAGCTATAAACTAGCTATTAACCTTTCCCCTTGTTCAGAACCCTGAGGGAGGCTTTACCACTACCGCTGCTGATATGGAGTTCTGTAGTAGTATGGCAGCATCTAATATCGACAAACCATCCATTCGCCAGCCCAGTCACCCCTAATTCCAAATAAGAATGTAGAAAGGCCAACCAGAAACAAATCTCTTGAAAATGTGCAAAGGGTGCCCAAAAAAGCAGAAAATAAAAGCTGCATAACGACACAGAGTCCTCATAAAGATAACCCTCCTTCCCCTTATCTCCAACTGGAATAGTGATCCTGAAGCTTATAATCAACAAGTAACTATAAGGGGTTAGAGAAGCTAAATAGGAGCAATCCACAGCCTCCCTAAAGTGCAAGAGAGGGGAAACCTCACGTATAACTGACCACTACCATCCGGAAGGGTCAAAATTCAATTGGTGTTAATATATACCAAAGCGGGAAAGGATCAGCACCTAGGTGAATCGGTGCAACACTTGTATCCCTTGCATATATTAGTAGGGCCCTCACCCGCTAGTACCACCAGAGACATGCTTCATCATTGGATCCTCAACCACTGCATCTAGTATGAGTGGGTGGGCTCAACACAGTTTGTAAGTGGAGCTCTCCCTAAAACCTTAGTGCAATTTAAAAAGCCTTCAGGATCCCAAAGTCTATGTACTAATAAGCTCCTTTAACTTGGAAAAAAACTGTGAGATGTTTAATGGTTAAAATAACCCTTAACATCTGTGACTAACTAAGGTTGACATGTTTCAGCCTTTACCAGTGCCACTCAGGATCAGCAGGCTTTCTTCAGGACCAACTCTAAACTGTAGAAATTGTACAGATTATCAAGAGTACCAGCTCCTAACACTGGTCTCAACAGTGTACTACACATGAAGCATGCAGTCATACAGACCATGTGAAAACATATGAAATAAATATCTATGTGAAAAACGTTTTATATATGCCTTCATTCAATACCTTAATTTGCATTGATGATCTATAGATCCAGCGCTGTTCTTTTTTAAATAGTGTTTGCTCCAAATTTCTTGTCTTTGATTTGATATGTTCAAGAATTACCCATTACAGGTCTGTCACAGAATGTCTAGTGTTGATGTAATGTTCCACCATTTTGGCCTTCAATATAACACTGGTGGTGAGTGATAAAGTGGCAGAAATACCGCCACAGGCCAGCGGTAATTACCGCCAGATTATGACCATGGCGGCGAGCACTCCCATAGACAGCTAATGTACCACACCATCCCCCAGGGCATTAACACCATAGTGGTAGCCATCAACAGCCAGGTGCAAGACAAAGTACCGCTCACCATATCATGACACAGCACACCACCATGATTTCCGGGGTGGAACCAACACCATCAAAAGCCTGGCGGAAACACTGCATAGAAGACAAAAGTCTCACCATCAGATACACAGAGAAGGACAACGCCACCAGGGAACCGGAACTGCAAGTCTTCCTGATGCTCTCCTACGGCATGCTCCACCTGGAATACCAACGCTGACGAAGACAACGACGGTGAGTACAGCCGCCTAGCACACAAGGGAGGGAGGGAGGGAGGAAAAGGAGAGTGACACGCACATGCACAACACACACCAGACACACACACACCCTACACACAACCAGCTGTAGATGAAACAAGAAGACAATAATGAGAATGTATTGAATGGGAACAGTCACCAAAGGGACTGGGAAGTGGTAGTTGGAGGGGGGATGGTAGGAAGACGTACATTGGCTGCCATCAGAGAGGAAGCCAGAGCCTGAATTGATCTCTGTTGGGCTGTCGTGGATGCCCTCCAGGGATGCATTGCATTGCTGCATCCGGGATGACTGCCCCTGGATGGCATTCACAATGGTTGACTGCCCTACAGAGATGGATCTTAGGAGGTCAATAGCTTCCTCACTCAGGGCAGCAGGGCTCACTGGGGCAGGGCCTGAGGTGCCTGGGTCAAAGGAGATGCCAACCCTCCTGGGTGAGCAGGCATGGGCAACTCGCTGAGGGGCTACTGGGAGGGCGGTGCTGGTACAGGGGGTTGCTGCTGTACCTGCAGCTGGGGTCACAGAGGTGTCCACCACCAGGGAGCTTCCATCGGCGGAGGTATTGAAGTCTGTGCTGTCACCTCCTGTCTTCGCTGTGGTGCTCCCCTCGCCCTCCGTTCCACTGGTTCCCTCGGCATAGGTGTACTCTGCCTCCTGGGTCCTGTGGGATGCTGCTCCTCTGTCGATGATGCTAGTGCACACATGGACAGGATGACGGAAGAAAAAAGGGGGGAGAGAAAGAAAGAGAGCACTAGGTAAAGTATTGCACCAACACCACAGAAGGCATACACAGTATCATCACACAGGAATCAGGATTAAGCACCTTGCATTGCACTGCCAAACAATTGGCTAGATACCACAGCAAGATGAGGTCCAACCACCGCCAACTGCACCCCTCCTGGGACCCACTAAGCCCTGTCTGACATGGAATGCAACCTAGCTAGGTTACCTTGATTTCCCTTTCAACCATTACCCTTGAGCTGGATCACGCTGCAATGTCTGGCCTGGCATTAAGGGGCACACACTAACTGACACCCACCACCCGGATCCCATGCCACCTACCAATTATTGTTGTAACGGCCACTGTACTCACCCCCTTGTGGCTGTTGTGGTGCCCTCAAGTGCCGATACAGCTCTGGGTAGGCCGCCACCAGTATGCGGGGCATCATGTTCCGATGGGTACCGCTTCCTCATTGGGAGGCCATCTCCAGCTCGGCCTCTGTGGTCTTCCATGCCCAACGTCTCAGGTCCTCCCACCGTTTCCGACAGTGGGTGCTCCACCTGCCATAGACCCCCAGGGTCTGCACGTTCTTGGAGATGGCACAGCACAATCCCTTCTTTTGATGGGCGCTGACCTGCAGAGGTGATGCAGACAGCAGGGCACCATTACACATAAAATCCAGCCTGTCACACATGTGGCCCACCAATCTGTTTAATTCACCACTGGCACACACATCGCCCCGCGCCCACCATGTACACCACCACTAAACATTCTCCCCCCGATGACACGATGCTTGCACACACATATCCATGCATCCTTCCCACATGCATCGTGCCCAAGGTGAACTCACCTGTTGGTCTGGAGGCCCATACAGCTGTCCGTACTGGGGTAGGACCCCATCCACCAATCGTTCCAACTCCTCTGCAGTGAAGGCAGGGGCCCTTTCCCCAGTCACACAGGCCATGGTAGGTTCCAGACACAGGTCACAGCAGCACACGCAGTTTAAGTGTTCTCCTGCTGAAGGTCAGGAAACAAGTGAGGATTCAGATAGAAAATGGCGGTCACATCCGCGGCGGTGTACACCATCACTGCCGGCGCTGATCCCCATTGGCCACTGTACTCCGTAGAGCCCCATATTATCCAATGACGAATTGCACTGCGGTGCAAGACTGCCTTCCACCACTACGCTCATCGGAGGAGTTACCACAATTCCACCTGTCCCTACATACAGGACAGGTGCTCACCATTTCATGGTGGTGGACAACGATCAGGTTTACCTTAACTGCGACACTGCCTAGATTTCCACATACCTTGCATTTCCACTGTTCCATCACATAAATGCACTATGTACACTGAGGTGGGGGGTTCATTGTTCAAATTGTGACAGCCTACTCACTCTTGAGTGCCTTAGATACCTACTGCTGCAGATAAATGGGAGGAGAAGACAAACCTCCGTGTACAGACACTTTGTGGACTTGGTTACACTGGAGGACAGGCACATTATACTGATTTATAGGCTGGACAGGCCCACAATCACAGAGCTGTGTCCCCAATTGGAGCCTGACCTGATATCAGCTATCTGTCATCCCACTGGGATCCCCCTCCTGTGTAGGTTCTATCATTGCTCCATTTCCTGCCAACTGGTTCTTTCCAAATGACAGAGGGCTTGGCAGCAGGAATGTCACAGCCAATGTTCTCAATCGTGCTGGCAATGGTTTTGTCTGCCTTGGTGAAACACATGTGCAGCTACATTGCTTCCCCCCAGGTGGAAGATTTGGCAACTGTGAAGGCAAGATTCTATGCAATGTGGCATATCCCCAATACTACTGGGGCGATTGATGGTACACATATTGCGTTTGCCCCCCCCCGCCAGAATGAACAGGTGTTCAGGAATCGTAAGAGTTTCCACTCACTGAATGGACAAATGGTGTGCCTGGCGGACCACTATAGCTCCCACATCATCACTGCCAACTATCCTGGGTGCATGATGCCTTTGTCCTGAGGAATAGCAGCATCCCAAAGTGATTGCCTCTGTAGTTGGGCACAGGGTGTGGCTAATAGGTGAGCCAGAGGCCCCACCCACTGTATGTCAGTGTATGCCTTAAGATGTTATCCCCATAGCATTGTGTAAGGCTAAATGTTGTCCCTCAATACATGCAGGTGACTCTGGCTACCCAAACCTGTTGTGGCTCCTGACCCCTGTGAGGAATGCCAAGACAGGGGCTGAGGACCATTATAATGAGGCACATGGGTGAACCAGAAGAATAATTGAGAGGACCTTCGGCCTTCTGAAGGCCAGGTTCAGGTGCTTCCATCTGACAGGTGTATCCCTGTGCTAGTCAACCAGAAGGGTCTGCTAGATAGTAGTGGCATGCTGCATGTTGCACAACCTGGCCCTCAGATGACATGTGCCTTTCCTGCAGAAGGAGGAGACTGGAGATGCCCCTGTGACAGCAGTGGACCCTGAGGACAGTGAGGAGGAGGAGGAGGCAGAGGATGAGGATGTGGACAACAGGACATCAGTCACCGGCAATGACACACAGGTGAGACAGTGGAACTGATCATTGCTCTGACTATTGATTTCATCTGTGTGACTGTAGCATGATGGCATTCACTTCCTTTGCATCTCAACTTACTGTCACCTATGGCTTCTCATTTTCCAGATGTTGGTGATATGATAACAATGTCCTGATGTGATCACTACAGACAGTTACAGGTCATTAATTGTATGCTATCACAGTGTTCAGATCATTTGTACTAGATGTGACTGTTCCCAAAAATGCACATTTTCAACACATAAAACAGTGTCACTCAAATTATTGTGTTCAAGGATGTTTATTGTAGTGCAGATAATTGACTGAAAAGTGCAATGGAATGGGGTGATGATGGAGGAAAGTCCATGGTATTGTTCCAGTTTTTTTTGTGGCACAGGTCCAGTGTCCAAGGGGCCATAGGAAGGGGAGCAAAGGCATTTCAAAGTGGACAAGGTGACAGGGTGGGACACAAGGGGGACAGTCAGGAGAGTCTTGTTTCCCGGCGGTGGTCTTGGTCTTGGCAAGTGTCTCTGGCTTCTGTCTGGGTCGCAGGGAAAGTTTGCGGGGTGGTTTACCTTCTGCGGGGGGGAGGTGCTGGTGGCCTGTGGGTCCAGTGGTGGGGCCTCCTGTCTACTAGCTGCAGAGGAAGTGGTGGGCTGGTCAATAGACTGCCTAGTGGTAGGGGCCTGCTTCTGTGCTGTCCTTTCCCTCATGATGTTGGCCATGTTTGCCAGAACCCCCTGCTATGGAGATCATGGTGGTGATGAGGGCATGCAAGTTCTCCCTGATCTCCTGCTGGTGTTCCTTCTGCAGCCACTTGGTCTCCTGCATGTTTAGGATCTGGCCCATTGTGTCCTGGGATTGTTGGTAAGCCCCCAGGACATTAGTGAGTGCCTCCTGGAGAGTCGGTTCCCAGGGCCTGTCCTCCCCTGGTGCACAGCGGTCCTCCCAGTGTCCCTGTTGCCCTGTGCCCCTGTCCCTTGAACGGTGTGCCCACTGCCACTGACCCCAGGTCCATCATTGTCTTGGGGGAGAGATGTGGACTGGGGTCCCTGTATAGGTGGGCATACTGCTGATTAACGTGTCCTGGGGACAGAGGTGTGGGGACGCTGGGTGGGTTCTGTGGTGTTGGATACTGATGGGGGAGGTTCTGTGGTGGACTGTGAGTGGGCTGGTGTGACCAACTGTCCAGTGGTCCCTGATGGGCCAGGTAGTTCATCCAGATGTCCATGGTTACTGTCATCATTGGGGGCATCTTCTGTTGGGGGACTGGTTAGTCGGGGCACCTTCCTCTCCGCTGAGATTGGCTGGGGCACCTGTGGGGATGTAAGTGATGTATTATGCTTCATGCCTGTGACATATTGTACATCCCTAGCTTCCCCTCCATCGTTGCTGTTGCCCTGCCACCTTTGAATGTGTTTGGTGATGTATTGTGGGATTGTTAGTTCCCCTATGCTGTGCATGCTTTGGTGATGGGTGTCCTTGCAGGGTTGGGAGGGCTGTCCATACATTGGTATGGCATGCAGGGCTTGGCATTGGGGTTAGTCATCTGTGTTGGTGTAGTGGTGCAGTCTGTGGGATGGAGTGGAGTGATGTGAGTGAGGGGGTGAAATGCCATGCAGGTATGGGGGGTGATAAGTGGTAAAGTTTATTTACCAGTGTCCAGTCCTCCGGCTACTCCAGTGAGTCCCTCTGGATGCATTATTGCCAAGACTTGCTCCTCCCATGCTGTGAGCTGTGGGGAGGAGGTGGGGGTCCACCACCAGTCCTCTGTATGGCGAGCTTGTGCCTTGCTGCCACGGAGCGTACCTTCCCACGTAGGCCGTTCCACCTCTTCCTGATGTCGTCCCTTGTTCTTGGATGCTGTCCGACGGCGTTCATCTCTCCCCCAGAGCTCCATCTTCCTTGCAATGGATATCTGCTGGACCTGTGCTCCAAAGAGCTGTGGCTCTACTCTGTCTATTTACTCCTCATCTGTGAAACGGGGGTGCCTTTGTGGGGCCATGGGTGTTGTGTGGTGTGTGTAAGTGTGTGGGTGTTGGGTACTGTGGATGGGTATGCTTAGTGGAGTGCGTGAGGGATGTCTGGGTGTGTGTGTGTGTAGTTGTCACAGTGGTCTTGATGTCTTTTTGGTGGCAATGATTTGTATTCGTAAGGCGTTGTGGGTAATGTGGTTGTGTGTTTTATAGTGGTGTGAGTGGGTGTGTGTGGTGTGTGTTTGGGTGTCAGGTGGGTGTTTTTTTAATTGGCCAATGTTGTGTAGTTTAGTATTTCCGTGTTCATTCTGAGTGTGGCAGTGTGTACTGCCAATGGTTTACCACCGTTGAATGTCCGCTGTGGTGATTCATGGGTCATAATGTGGTGGGCGATGTTTTGTTGGCGTAACGGTATGGATGTTGGGACAGATAGTTTACCACTGACCTTTGGGCTGACAGATTTGTGTATGTGGCTGCATTCTGTCGGTTTGGTGTGTGTGTGTCATAATATGGCGAACGGATATCCGCCACCACAGCAGTATGTGGTGGCCGTCACCGTGGTGGTAAACGGGATTTACTGCCAATGGCATAATGAGGGCATTTGTTTCTCCGATTTGGAGGATGGGCTATTTTAAGAGCCGTAAGCATTCCTCATTGAGGGAATAGCTTTCATTATAATAGTGAGCTGCATCCTGTGAATGAGAGGTAAATTCAGTTGTAACCCCGTGTGCTTATCTCTCGCCATGGAATCCACTTGACACTGGCAATTCGAACTCTCTGAGGAACTAGAGGCCCCTTGTGAGCATACCCTCCAGAACTTGCATCACAGATATCAGCTTTATTTTGGAGCATGAAAGAATACCATGTAAATCACCCAGGTGCGGCATCTATTTCTGCTACAACAGCATTTAAAGTTCCATAATAATGCAACCAGTCCCCAGGTCACTTTCTGTCCTGATGAGACCCTAACATCCTTCATAAGGGTCAAAACGACGTAGAAAGTCAACAAGACAGACCTCATTACTCCTCATCCCATAAGTGGATTTGTTCTAGGAAAGTAATTGTTTTTATTACATATAGAGGCTGTCTATGTGATAATATATTAATACACCAATTATTGTAGAAATAATAGGGATTTTTTATTGTTGTCTTTTGTGGTGTCTTTTCACTTGGGGTGTACACTTTTTTCACTATTATGTCACAATAAATGTGTGTGTTTCATATACCTTTGTACTGGTTGCATTTTATATTATTGCAATCTCTGACAGATTGCCAACTGTCTACATATAAGTATTGTTTTCTGTTTTTTCTTTAATTCAACAGCGGGATTGTCTGCCTTATGGAAGGTAGAGATTTAAAATTGAACCTTAAAGAAACATACACTATGTTATGCGGAAATGAGTAAAATGGGAAAATCACACTTTGTAGCACAGCAGAAACTGGAGCAGGTAAAAACTATGATGTCTAGATGTTTTGTTCTCACAAGGGAGCCACTGCGGGCCACACCTAAACATCACAAAGCTTCCATTCTTAAGCACTTCAGGGGTAGTTTTCAGATTTGTGGAAACAGGCTCTAAACCCATTAGAGAAATGCTGCAATTGTAGGTGTGTAAAGGCCTATTAACTGCGACTTATGGGGTGCCCCAGTATAATACCTTTCTGTGTAGGCCAGGGGTCTTTGAACTGGGGAGTTGCCCCCCCTCAGGGGGCCTCAAGTGATCCCATGGGGGTGCCAGGCTCTGGCCAAAAGAAGCAAAAAACTATTTGGTGCATTTTTAAAAAGGCAACAGAACTTAACTGCCATGTTTAAATAAGTCTAGACATGTTTAAACATTATCTACTTAAGAGGATAATTGTGAAAAATTCTGGGGCGACGATGATTCCCAAGTTAAAGAAACAATGGTGTAGACTCCTACCAGTTCCACATTCAACTCCAATGTACATTACACATAAAGACTTAGATGTCTCTTATATAACTCTATTAAATTTAGTGCAGTGGCTAATCGGCATAGTATCAGAAGCAAGACCTGAACAAAGTTTACTACGGACATAAACAAAGACTGCATGGAGGTTGAACATCAAAGAAAAATCCTGTGGCTGCAACATGTAAATAACTCATTGCAGGAAATAGATGAAATAATCAATATATGGGCCCCTCCTGGTATCCTGCAATATAGTAAATAAAAAAGAATACAAAATTCTTTACATGGCTAAAAGAGAGGCAGTTAGAGAAAGATGTGGAAAAATAAAAACGACCATAGCACAATATTGTCTAGGGCCATCACATGAAGGGCTTGTAGGGTACTTGGTTAATTTGCCCAACACACAAGATAGATTTTATCTAACCAGACTACGCTTATCGACTGTACACTATGTAGTCACATTCCCAAAAAACAATGGATGGGCAGGAAAATTATCTAAGTGCCCCGTGTGATGGAAAGGTAGGCCAATCTACAATAGATTTTATGCTGTTATGTAAATGTTATAGAGATATTAGATTGCACGTTTTGCGCCCCGCTCTTTTAATCAGCGAAACGTATATTTCATCAAGAAGCCTTTACATTTGTATGTGATTTAAATAATGTCAATGCTTGCAGCGTGGACCTCACCTACATCAAACCATCAATTAGGAGAAGAAATGAAATGAAACATATAGAGTTATTACGCTATGAAAAGGCCTAACTTCTGCTTGTACTTTAGGTCACTACAGCAGCCTAGTCTTTTATCTTGCCATTCTTGTATGGAGTGGCCGTAATTTTATAAAGAAATAATGTTAATGTATTTATTGCTGTAAGCACTTGTCCTTTCCATATATAACTTCAGGCTAAAATATTGTCATAAGAATGTAAAAAATGTCTGTATTAACTAATGAATATCTTAGAACTCTGACTTTGTTTTTGCTAACGACCAAATTAAATGATGTGCTTAATAAAGACTGAGCCGAGTCCCCCCAAAAATGTAAAAATAAAGAAGAGGGAGCAGGGTAGGAATACCCTGACCCTGTAGCCCTGGGGTCCCCCATGGACACTGCCACAGCAAAAAAGCTTTTTTTTTTAAATGTTTGCTGCAAAATCTCAGTGGATCCCCAAATCTGTGGCAAAAAAAAATAAAAAAATTGTGGTCTTCTGCCCTTGTTCTTTTTTCAGCCCCCGGGTGGACCAGGTTCCAGGGTCATGCTTTAATTAAAGAAAAGGGGAGGAGGGAGCATGTGGTTTATTCGGATAATAGGAGGGGGCCTTTAAAGACCCCGTGACCACCATCTCCCAGGGGCTTGCGTATTAAAAAGGAGGAGGGTCGCACAGACCCCCTCTGAGTGCCAAAATTGTCCCAGGACCACCACATTACCGGGGCACTAAAGTACTCAAAAAGGGGGAGGGGGTCTGTGTAGCTCTCCTCCTGGGTGATATTTGGCCCCTTGGACCACTGCCTCCCCGGGGCAGGGCCAAATGAAAACTTGCCACGAGCCTTTGACAGCTCCTGCCAATCAAGAGCAACCTGTAAGTCCACTGGGAGCGGACCTTTCATCTGTTTGGAAAACACATGCAGGGAGCAGCATTTTTAGCTCTTTTCTGCATGCAGAAGGAACAGCAGCTCCAACTAGAGGCAGGGAGCTGGCAGGAACCACAGGGGCCTTGAGGCTCCCCCGCTGCTCCAATCCTGTCATCTGCTGTTGAGAACAGAATTCGCTGTTCTCCCTTTTATCTACCTTGAGTATGTAAAATGAACTAGGAGCACTGGTTGTTTGGGCCACATATACGCTAATGGTATGCAAATTCTTCCCACCTTTTTCCAAGATGATGGACAGCTTATCAAAAGGCCCCCACAACCCAGCACCTGTACCACCAATTTTGGGGATGTGTACCCAATACAGAGAAATATGACCACTTCACCAAACAAAGTTGCACTTACTATATATAATTAAGGTGCAGTACCTTTGTTTGGTGGATATTCAACGCTTTGTAGTCTTATTTTCTTCACTACAAGAGGATTAAAGTGATTGCAGGTTTCTGTATGAAGCTGCTTGCGGGTCAGTAACATTGCCAAAATTACAGACATACAGGGTCACTGGAGACATTATTTCGGAGTCACTTATGCAGCTGTAGTGTGGATTATGCATTATACATTTACCCAATAAGGTAGCACTTAGACCAGCAGAAAGTACTCCAGTTGGGTAGACATTTTGTGCAAAACTGTGACCGCTGCTTGGCTTAATAAGCAGGTCAGGATGTATGCTGGAACCAATGCTTATTTCACTAAAATTAAACCTGAATAGTAAACCTTTTCAAATATAAACAAAGCAGGTGCCCCAGTTGAAGCTCTGCTTTCAGGCCCTGCAGCCAACCGAAGGCCCTGTGTGGCCAATGGCTGAATGCCTGCGGCTAACCCCTGCTGTGTACGCCCTTGGATGCCTACATGGGGGTGGTTTGCAGGGCCTGGCCACAGGCCAAGTGTTGTAACTTGTCCTTGGAATATCACTGATCAGGTATTCCATCATTGATGTTCCAAGGGTACCTTGGTAACTGGGTAGAATGTTGATAAAGAAGGAGAGCTTTTGGAGGAGAAGGAAGCATAATGACTGTGCCTCTATTGGAGGAATAAATATCTTCGCTGCACATCTTTGTCCAGTATTTAACTTAACTTTGGCGATGAGGTGACCTGTGTAAGGCAGGATTTCATGACCAACACCCCTCTGGATTCACCATGTAAATAAAGAAGTTTGAACTCCGTCGAATAGCTACGGAACTCAAAGGAGAAACTTATGTAAGTGATGATGACAGAACTTTAATTAAAGAGGATTTTTCGATGGTTATTGGGATTTTGTCTTTGTGAGATTGCACAGTTGTTAATTGCTTAGTTGTGACTGTTAATAGGTCCTTAGGGCAACCTGACAGCAGCTCGAGCACATTCTAGGCCTCACCGCATCATTTGATTTTTGCGCGTGCTCTGGGAACTCACTGGTGTTCCATGAGTCATCCAGCACTTCTTGAGCCATCTTGCACTGGAGGATTTCGTGTAATCGTCACATGTGCCTGCCTCAACCCATCAGCGAATAGAACCTTCTGGGATGTGACGCATGCACCGTGATGCCCCCGCATCATTGTATTTCTTCTGGAGGAGATCCAAGACTAGACCGCAATAGACATTGAAACTGAACAAAGGAAGTGTAGCACGTCTGTCAGTGCTCAAGAGCATCTCTATATTTTGACTTTGAAACTAAACTCAGGAAGGGTTGCAGGTCGGACAGTATTCAAGCACATCTATATATTTGTCTCAGTATTTTAAAGTCTTGACTATGCAACAACCTTGAGGCATACTTTGAACCAGGAACTGTACTTTATCATCATGGAGCATGCAGAGACCCCTAAATAGAGTGCTGTGAACACAGAAGGCTATGTTGTCATATATCACAGCAGAAAAGTATTATTTATTGGTGCATCCTGAGCAAGGAAGCAGAGACTTTCATATGTTTTTTACAGAAACTTGGACATGGCTTTAGCAAATGTGTTTTTTTGACTCGCATCTGCTGGCGACGGTGGGGGGGGAGATTCTCAGCAGCCAGGAAGCAGGCAATGCAGCTTCGTAACTTAGGAATAGAGGAGTGCAACATTTATGAGAGCTCAGCAGAAATTATCATCGCCAATGGTGATAGTGAACCAACAGATGTATTTGACATGTCTATCACCATGTTGAAGAAATATTTTGGTCCACTTATTAATGTAGTAATGGAATTACATTTTTTACCAGGGTCCAGACTAAAGACGAGAGGGTAGCTAACTACATAGCTGCTTTAAGAAACCTTGCCCATACTTGTGAATTTGGTGATTTCACTGATTACCTCATTAGGGACAAACTTGTGAGATGCAGAAATGGCTCTAGAGTTCAAGAAAAGTTATTGACGATAGAGAACCCTTCATTGAAACATTGAAGCCATTGTGATTATAGAAAGTATGGAGAACGCATCTGGCTGGATAAAGAAAATGCAACAAAATACCTCTTGCTCTATGAACATCTGCCGACAAGGCGTCAGGTGACAAGGTGCCGGCTAGCACCCAGAGAAGCATTCCTCTGAAATTTGTGGGGGTAATGAAGGTGCTGTTGTTACGAGTGTAGAGAAGGAGTCCAAATTCAAAAGTTTTCAATGTGGTAGCTTTTATCATCTTTAGGTCAGTCCTCAATGCGTGGCCTGTAATCTGGTATGCTGTAATTGTTGGAAAAAAGGATATTTAGCCTGTGTTTGCAAAAAATACGAAGGTGCATGAGGTGTTGTATGTACTTGAGGAGAAACAAAGTGTGATGTTTGCATGTGGTACCTTCCCTTACTGATATTAACCAAGTGAATGATGCGGTCAACAGTGGACCCATAGTGATGCCTGAATGTGAAGTGGAGATTGGTTGCAAATGTATCACTGTTTTGGCTGATTCAGGTTCAACGTTCACATTGGTGGGAGAAACAAAGTAGGAGAAGATATATGGAATTAGTGGCATCACATTGTCACCTCCTGATATCGCTCCTGAAGGATATGAAGGTATGAAGATAGATCTGGTGGGCTACACTGTGATGGTAATAACATTCCAAGGAAGGGATACTGTAGTGGGGGTTTATGTTACAAACTGTTGAGACCACAGGAGGGATTTGGGTATTATTTTGAACCCCAGTGCTCACAACCACGTTATGATAGTAGCTACTCTTAGAAAGGACAAGGGATGGGAGAGTGAGTTTTTAGAAGTTTTTAATGACCAGTTTGGGCTTCTCTAAGGTTTCGAGCACACAGTCATATTGAAAAAGGATGGTAAGCCAGCTGTGCACAAAGTAAGGTGCCAAATTTTATTGATTAAGCCTTTACAAGAAGAATTAGACAGACTGTTACAAAGTGAAGTTATTGAAGAGATAGAGTCTTCGGAGTGGTTGGCCTCAGTGGTTCTTACTCCGAAGGATGATGGAGCCAAGATCCACATGTGTATTTTCTTCGTAGATCTCAACCAATGCATCTGAGTGAATCACCAACCTCTGCCAAACATCACGGAGGCCCTTACTACTCTCAAAGGTGCTGAAATGTTTAGTGTAATAGATTTATGTGCCGCATAGCTCCAGGTCACATTACACAACGACTCTAGAACCCTCACTTCTTTTGTTACACCTGTGGGAGCATATAGATTCATGAGAGTACCATTCAGATTGGAATCAGCAGCAGCATGCTTCCAAACGTTGATAAAGTTGGTATTGGAGGGTATTGAATCGGTGATGTATTTCCAGGACAATATTGTGGTAGATGGGAAAGATAAGCAGGAGCATGGCATGGTTTTGAAGCATGTGTTAGGTTAAGAGACAAGTGCCTGCCTTTGAAAAGGAAACGTGAAGAATTGGGGTAGGGGCAGTCGAGAATCTAAGTCACACCATTTTAGGGGAAGGAATTAGTCCCAAAATTGAATTGACGAACTCCCTTATTGAGGCACCTTCCCTGTCCAGCAAAGATCAGATCAGATCATTTTTGGGCATGGCGGAGTATGAACTTTGCAAGTGTTGTGCAGCCCATCAGGTTACAGCAAAACTTTAAAAAGGAGTACCATTTGAGTGGAGGGAGGGGGAGGCTTTTACACTTGTGAAGAGAGAGGTTGCAAAAATCCCTATCTTAGGCTATTTTGATGTGATGAACATTTTTTTCTAATGACTGTTGCCAACTTATGGGGACTTGGTGCAGTTTTGTTGCAGGTGAAGGAAGGTGATGAAAAGGCAGTGGCTTTTGCCTCCCGCTTGTTAAAACGTGCTGAAGAAAGATATTTGGTTATAGAGCGTGAAGTGTTAGCCTGTACCTGGGCAATACACCATTTTAAGTTCTTTCTGTGGGGGTCTACCGTTTACTTTTAGGACTGATCATAGACCTCTAATACAGTTATTGGTGTGCAGATGTGTAAATAATGTTTCCCCACATGCAAGGAGGTGGGTAGAAGGTTTGATGGATTTCAATTTTCAGGTCAAGCTCCTACGGGGTGTCAAGAACATGCCTGCAGATTTCTTGTCAAGTGAGGACAGACCCTTTCATGTGGGTAAGAGAAGTGGCAATTGGCAAGGCTGAGGATCGGTGAAGCTTCCAAAGATGAAGTGAAAGAAGTAGTCAAAAGTTTGGTAATGTCAGGATAGCTAAATTTCAAGGACCTTGAGGAGGGAGCAAAGGGGTTTTGGAATGTTCGAGATGAACTTTACATTGAGGATGTGAATCTCTCAGAGGTAATCAGCTAGTTCCCCCTGCAGGATTAGAGTACAAAATTGTTAATCTTATGCATGAAGGGCATTTAGGAAGGAACCTAACCAAGGAAAGTGATAGGGAACGATACTGGTGGACGGGGTAGGATGGTAAGGTTGAAAGAGTAGTAAGGGATTGCATCTAGTGTGCAGCAAGTGATAAGTCTAAAGTAACCTGGACAGCTCCTTTGTCACCAGTAACCGTTCCGGAGGAACCCTGGATTAGGTAAGGGCTATACATTGTAGGGCCTTTTGACTTGTTGGCACCAATTGAAAGGTTCATCCTGGTGTTACTTGATTTCACTTCTAAGTGGGTCACAGCAGGTTGTGTGAGCCCTGTGATGACTAGAACAGTCCTGGAATTTCTCAGGGATGTATTTACTTAAGAAGGAATTCCTAAATCTATTATCACAGACAAGGGGGTCCAGTTTGTGTCAAGTAAAATGAAGGAATCTTTGGAGGAACTGGAAATCACCAATTTATGCACGGCACTCCACTCACCATAGACCAACTGTCTGGTTGAATCAATGAACAGGTGAAAGCATTGCTCACTTAGCAATGGAGAGGAGGATTCTTCCTAGAAGTGTTCTCAGAGGGAAGTGGTGTGCGCACTGCAGTACACCCAACAGTATGACTAAACTATCACCTTTCCAGTGTTTGAGAGGAAGACTTGCAGGGTCCAAACTAAGGGCTTGATATAGATATTGGCAGATGGGTTACTACGGTGATTGATATCCTGTCTGTTGAAATCTAAATCCCATAGGAAATAATGGGATTTAGATTTCAGCAGACAGGATATCTGTCACTGTTGTGATGGAGTAATCCATCCACCAGCATCTAAATCAGGCCCTAAATCTGGTTTGTTGAACTGTGAGGAAAGAATGAAGGGAGTTGATCTAAGGTGATGGAGAGATATCAAGCGAAACACAAGCAGCCCTTTGATGATAAACACAATGTTTGTGAACAGGAATGGAAGGTGGGTGTTTTTGTGAAAATACCATGGTGGACACCCAAAGGGAAATCTAAATATTTGGGTCCAGTGCGTATTGTTTGGCTGAAGAAAAATTTGTTGGTTTTGTGTGATGGAAGTATTCGTTGCATCGCCAGGTTGGTGAAGTGTGATGGAAGAGTTGTTTATAGAAGCAGTCCAAAGTCAGCTGAAAAAGGGACTTATGATGTAACTGCATGAAGCCGTCGTATTTTGAGACTGAAGAAAACACCCACGTACTTGATGGATTATGAACTGGGTTACAACTGAGCAAGTTGGATAATATGCTTTTTATGCAACATTTAGAAACTGTATTTTGTCATTTTAAGTATTCGTGAATGAAAGCAATTTTTGCTCCATATAAAAATGTGTAGTTTACGTTCATTTATATTTTACATTTAAATATATTTTGTTTTTGTTTCTAGTTTTGCATAATTCCTTGTTGGGGATCATAGCAATTTATCAAGTATTTTTAATTGTTCTGTTTAGAAATGGAAATGTGTTGTAACTTGTCCTTGGAATATCGATGTTCTGATATTCCACCAGTGATGTTCCAAAGACACCTTGGTAACTGGGTGGAATGTTGGCAGAGAAGGAGAGAGCTGTTAGAGGAGAAGGAAGCCTAATGACTGTGTGTCTGTTGATGGAATAAATATCCTGACTTCACATCTTTGTCCAACTTTTAACTTAACACATGCCCTGTGGCTAACTCCCACCATGGATGGCCAAAGGTCATGCGTGAAATTGTGTTGGATGCCTACGAGGGGTTCGCCACAGGCCCTGCAGTCAACTCCTGCCATGCATGGTCAAAGGCCATTGCTGGCACGGGGTTGAATACTTACAAGGAGTGGGTTGGTCGCAGGGCTGGCCACAATTCAGGCCCTGTGGCCAACCACCGTCTTGCACGGCTGAAGGCCATGTGTGGCTCGGGGTTAGATGCATGCAGAGGTTTGGCTGAAGGCCCTGTGGCCAACCCCATGCTGCGTTAAAAAGCATAGAAATTCAATGAAAAATACAAAGGTTACAGGGACGTTATATTAAGGAATTAGCATTTAAAAAACATAGAAATTCACTGAAAAAAACAAAGGTTGCAGGGACGTTCTAGTTAGGTTCTGAATTTACACACACAAAACCATAGAAATTCAGTTGTTATAGTTAGCGAATTTCAAGTAACTATAACTCGTGCCCTAAGGTAAATATAACTCGCACCCTCACCATGTGCAGCTAATTACCACATATATCACATCAGTCATGGCATCATTGATATTATCACTGCACCGTTTGCAATAAATTTATTGATGAAAACACTGAGCATTGTGGGCGCGAGTTTTAGTTACCTTAGAGTTATTTCAAGTAACTGTAGCTCGTGCCCTAACAGCTGAATTTGAATAGTTTTGTACATGTAAGTTCAGAACCTAACTATAATGTTCAGTGAATATATATATATCTATATATATCACACAATCAATATATATTAGCAGCACTCTCAGGAGGTCAAAAGAGAAGTAAGTTTATTCAGAACAACGCGTTTCGGCTGACTAGCAGCCTTGGTCACGTGCATAATCCAACCAATACAAACAATATATATCTGGTGATCATGGTCATAGAAATAGGACTTCATTATATGTTCTCAAAAATTACTATTATTCTTTTCTTTGTAAATTTCAAATATATAACTATAATTAACCTGTTAAACTAAAAAGGGCAAATATCATACTGTACAACCAAAAAATGTATTTCAATTTCATCCATATACATCAACTTATCACCACATATAAATAAATATGATATAAGAGTATAAATATGTTTATAAGTAAATATAGATGACATTAAAATATCAAGAATTATACATTCCTATATCAGTAGACAATACCAGTAAAAATATATAAATAGATAAATAATTGTATAAATATAGATGTTTAAATATTCATGTACCATATATATACCTAAAACATAGACAAGGTTCCAAATCATATATATCATTTAAATTGTTTTCAATAAATCATTTGTCATAGATGAATTTGCCCTCTTATGTTCGTGATACTAAAGATTTTTTAGGCAAATTGGAAGGCATTGTCTGGGAAGATGACTTTTTATTGGTCACTTTAGATCTGAACTCATTGTATACGATTATCGATCATGAAATGGGCATACAAGCTTGTACACATTTTTTGCAGACAAGATCATTAAGGTATCTGGCACATACTGACATGCTAATAGATATGATAAGATGCTGTCTGACGAACAATATTTTTTTATTCAATGGCATACTATACAAACAGGTACTCGGAACTGCAATGGGAACTTGCTTTGCGCCCAGTTTTGCCTGTTTATTCATGGGCTTATGGGAAGAAGGAATCTTCAAAGATGAAGAAAAATATCCAGAAATCAATCAGGCTATATTATGGCTAAGATATATCGATGATCTTTTTATAATTTGGAAAGGTTCAGAGAATGAGGCCAAGTGCTTCATTGAGAAACTTAACAAGAATGATTATAATATCAAATTTACATATGATATCAGTTACTCTTCAATTGATTTCTTAGATACAAGGATTAAGATAAAGGATAGGATGATCCACACTGAACTCTTTCGCAAAGCTACAGCAGGTAATAGCCTATTGCATGCTACTAGTGGACATCCGGAAAAACTTAAATGGAGTATTCCCTATGGTGAACTATTAAGGGCGAAAAGAATCAGTAATACAGAAGAGATTTTTGAGAGAGAACAGGAAGATATGATTAGAAGGTTTAAACAAAGAGGTTACCCGGATTGGGTAATCAGAAAGGCTATAGATAAGGTTAAGAAAGTTGAAAGAGTACATACTCTCTTTGATAATACTGAAAAAAGAGAAAATGAGAAGGGCGATGATATTAGACTGATTCTAACCTATAATGAAGATACAGCACAGATTAAAAAGATTTTTTCCAAACATTGGAATATTCTGAAAAGTGATCTGTTATTGGTAAGGAATTACAGAGGGGGCCTCTAATTACTTTTAGAAGAGGCCGTAATCTTCATGACAGATTGAGATCTAATGATATAACATCTATAAAAGAACATAATTTACAAGGTTTCTTCCCCTGCGGTCACTGTAAAGCTTGTCGCAACAGTGTGGTGAAGAATGAGTACCCTATGAGCAAATCAGGAGTAAACAGACAAATTAAGCAGTTTATAACATGCAGTACTCCATTTACCGTATATGTATTGGAATTTCCTTGTCATCTTAGGTATGTGGGTAGTACGAAACATGCTGTAAAAAAACGCATTTTAGAACACATGCGTGCTATTACAACAAGGGATTCCCACTATCCTGTAGCGAGGCACTTTCAGGAAAAACACAACTCCGATTCCACGATGTTATCATACTATGGTATTGAACATGTATTATCACATCATAGAGGTGGAAATAAAGAGTTGATGTTAAGGAAAAAAGAATCCAGATATATTGTTGATCTAGAAACCAAAATACCGAAGGGATTAAACATTGGTGAAGAATTGAGCACTCACCTATTGGACACCTGAGATAATTAGTATGAGATAGCATTACATATATTTAATCTGTGTTCCTTGAAGGCATGATCTTAAGGCAGTTACGCTATGATTAACAAGCTTATTTGATTCTGGTTTTAATTAATTGCTATTTCCTCCAAATTTATTCTTTGAGTAATTCTTCTAATAATTTTTAGAGTATAATGTGTCTTTTATATTTATGTCTTTTTCAGAATGATGGGGTCCGGACGGATTCCAGATTTATGTATTCACTGGTGATTAGTGTTCAGTTTCTTCACAAGGTGATAGGTATTGGATTCATAGAAGCAATAGGAAGTATTCTTTTTTTATTGACATGTATAACAAAGAGATTGAAAAAGGAAGAATTATATTGTTTTCTGAAGGGAAATATTCAATTATTGTATGGTGTATATGATATCTAATAGATAGATTCTTGGTACATATGAATCCGTTATTTGAATTATGACATTGGTTCCAAATACATCTATGACAAATGATTTATTGAAAACAATTTAAATGATATATATGATTTGGAACCTTGTCTATGTTTTAGGTATATATATGGTACATAAATATTTAAACATCTATATTTATACAATTATTTATCTATTTATATATTTTTACTGGTATTGTCTACTGATATAGGAATGTATAATTCTTGATATTTTAATGTCATCTATATTTACTTATAAACATATTTAAACTCTTATATCATATTTATTTATATGTGGTGATAAGTTGATGTATATGGATGAAATTGAAATACATTTTTTGGTTGTACAGTATGATATTTGCCCTTTTTAGTTTAACAGGTTAATTATAGTTATGTATTTGAAATTTACAAAGAAAAGAATAATAGTAATTTTTTAGAACATATAATGAAGTCCTATTTCTATGACCATGATCACCAGATATATATTGTTTGTATTGGTTGGATTATGCACGTGACCAAGGCTGCTAGTCAGCTGAAACGCGTTGTGCTGAATAAACTTACTTCTCTTTTGACCTCCTGAGAGTGCTGCTAATATATATTGATTGTGTGGTTGAGAAGAGATTAACCGGAGTGCTCTGCCGGTTTTTTTGCTGCACCACCCCTCTTGGGCCACTTGGAGCTCTTTTGTGAGCATATGCATGGAAGAATATCTATATATATATATATATATATATATATATATATACATATATATATTACCTACTGATGGTCGCCAGTAGGTAGTTGTATCTAGGGCCATGTTTCTCATAGACAGAGCATTTTTTGTTTTGCCAATAACTTTGGGGCCGCTTCGTAAATCTTCACGAAATGTTCAAAACATACTTTGGTCAGTTCAGCTGCAGTGTTGATAGTTTTGGAGTTATCTGTCAAGCAGGGGCTGAGAAAAAGGTGGGGGGTCTCAACACTTTTTCCCCATTTTACATCAATTGGATTTTTCAAATCTTTGTACACGATGACAGCTCGAACTGCTGAACGAAACTACACCAAATTCAACAGAAAGCTATCTCTTGGTCCAGAAAGTGATCTTTTTGTGATTTGGTGTAAATCCCTTCAGTAGGTCTGGAGATTCAAAAATATAGATATATAGGGGCGCGGATCCTCCACGGATCCAACTGTCTTCGTGCTGATATCTGATTTGCTGCCAACACTTCAAGCAGGAAGTTTTGGCAGCCATCTTGAGACTTGGCTTCAGCCGTGTCACACCAAAAGAAGTGAAAAAATAAGAAAAGGTACTGGGATAGAATCGCCCTGATTACTTAGCTCTGTTGCTGGGGTCCCAGAGAGACCCCACCAGGACTTAAAAAGCATTTTTATTTTTATTTTCAGGGAGATCTGCAAATCCATTGAAGAAAAAAGCTGAGTGGGCCAGGTCCCAGGGGTGTTGAAATTTTGAGTATAACTCATATCCTCTCCATACACTGCTAACTACCCCACAAATTATGGCACTCATGACATCTTTGATAATATCATTGATGATATCGATGTAATATTAGCAGTAGCATTTTTGATGAAAAAATAGCTTGGTGAGGACGCAAGTTATATTTACCTTAGGGCACGAGTTATAATTACTTGAAATAACTATAACTTAAACAAGTGAATTTCTATGGTTTGAAACATTTAAAGTGTGAGCCTAACTAACTAGAACATTAATATATATATATATATATATATATATATATATATATATATATATATATATATATATATATATAAATATATCTGGCCACGTAACCACTGAGGCCTCTGGAAACATGACCATCAGATGCCTAACGCTCAAGTGGGGAAAATGTTCTGTACAGAGCACCCTGGCATCTATGTCAGTTTTTACATAACAACAAACTTGAGCTCTAGGTTAATTAGTCTGGGTTTGGCATGTGTGATTCATCAACTACCCCTTCCGGCTTGATGCTATGTATGCAGGTAAGTTCAGTTTACACCTGATAAAATAGGCTCTTTCACGAGTTACCAATTCACAGATCACACATTTTCATATTTGTCTTCACATGGACATTATTGGGATTCACAGGCTTATTCATGGAGCATTTGAGAAACGCTGTGTGAATTCCAAAGTGTTTTAAATCGTGAAACCAAACGTGGGGATAAGCCAATGGCAGCAGGTTTATATGTTTCTAAGAATCGTGTTCATTTTCAGCAGCTTGCAATAGATGCGATAGTTTCACCATTTTGTTGTAACTCAGCCATCTGGAAACAAGGGGAACTTTCCCCTAACTATGTTTACTGCAAACCCACCATTAGGTTTGGGCTGCTATTCAGGACGACCTATATATGAGGTCATGTGGTTCCCAGGATCCTAAATGTACTGTCTATTTTAAATGCCTTCTAAAGAAACTTGACAAAAAACAGCAGAACAGCAGTTTTTGGCAAGAGCACATTCTGATTAATGCTGTTGGACAAAACAAATAGTTTGATCAAATATAAGTCTACAGTTAAATATATGTAATAAATAAGAAATCGAGTATTTGTATCATGGATGCAGTGCTGAATCGGGAATTCAGATTTGTAGACTTGTAATGGCTGATAATAGAAGCACGTCTTGATTAGAGAACAATAATTCCATTTGAAATGTGTCACATCAACACTTTAGCCAAAGAGAAGTTCCTTCCAAAATATAGTGTTCATTTTTATTTCCGTAATAATCATGCCGGAAGTCGACTTGAAATGTTTTCAGAAGCCTATATTTTTTATACTTTGTAATGGTTTCGAGAGCAATCACCTTAAACACAAGTCTGCTTTCTGCACATCCTACATTGAGGTGTTTTTCTTAAACACTGTTGAATGTGCATTTGTTTTCGCTGTATTGTCATTATTGCATGCTAATGAGGTCGACGATGGTGTTGATTCTGACTGAGTGTACTTGTGCTTCCTTCCATGCTGGTCTCCTGGCGCTTTTTGTGGGGCCGTTATGGGACCCTACTAACAACGAAGGTCAGGTACGTTTGCCGTTTAAACGGCATAGGCACAATATTTAGGGGTACGTGTCACGCCTGAGTAACTGAATACATGTTCGAAGGGTGTCTGTTTCTTCTGTTCACAGCTGCACCGGCATGCAAGAGTAACAGGGTTTTTTAAATTAGGGGCTTTACCGTGTCATTCTTGTTGCAATGCAGTTTATGGTTTTGCACAGTGACTTGTGTGTGACCCGAAAACATTTTTGCTCTGCGAATGATTTACTAATCAATCTAAGCTCAAAAAAGGCCATTTAGTAAAGTTTGCAGAATCCTGCCCAGTTATTGTTAATGATTCGGAATTCTCCTTGCTATTCCTATGGAAAGGTCACTGAGTGCAACGATGGACTTTTGTCCTTGAAGCTGTTCCCAAAGCCTCCAGTTTGGTTAATCCCAGTCTTTGCGACCACAAAACTCTTTCATACATCAGGACTTCTGAATCTATTTTTTCAAAGCTTTTTGGTTGCCACTCAGTGTATTATGGCTTGGCCTCACAACATACGAATAAAATAACATCAGGGTCTTGTGTTTCTCATTTTCATCACTGATTTATTTTAACTACTGGAATGGGTTGCCAGATGGCCGTGGAGAAACGTAAACAGGCGAATGTCTGCAGGGATATCTAGTTGCAACAAGAGGTCATGTTTACATTTATAACGCACTATTCCTTTCATGGTAAATTTGACCGTGTAATCCGTTTTCTTTATTGTTAATAACAAAAGCCAGAGTAGAAAGTGCACAACTCAAGGAGAATTTTCTATTTTTCCATATGAATTGATTTCAAATTGAGCTCATCCTCTATTATTTTCAAAATTCTCGGAAATCATTTAATAGAAACTGCTTCTAGGAATGCAAAGGACAGTTGAAATCTGGTATTACTTACTTGGTGCCCAACTTCCTTTTTTAACCTTCATCAATCAACAACAATAAATACAACAATACATGCTGCTAGCTCTTGACTTTCAACTCCCAGTGTCAATAAATGAGTTGTTTCTGCTCCAAAATGCTCTAGCAAGGTTTAGAAAATGTTAAGATTGAAGATCCTGCTTAAGATTTGAGTTTTTGGTAACCATACACTATGATTTTCAAATTAGTGTAAATAGGCACCATGTTGAAATCTCATGACAAACATATATTTTCCCTTTCTGCTTCTAATTCAATTCATTTGACTATAACCTTTCAAGCAAAGCAAAACGTTATCCTTAATACCCTACGAGGTCAATTTATCATTGGCACAATTCTTAAACTAGAACTAGAATTTAAATTCAACCTTTACGTCCTTAATTTTGCCAAAGCAAGGCACCTGTCCCATAGGTTTCAGCAATCTAGTTTGCCAACTGGCCATGTATGAGCAATTCTGAATCAGGTGAAACGCAGAGGTCAAGCCATGAGTCAATACCAATGATATCTGCCTCCAGAGAAGAGCGGGTGATTAGTTATAGAAAGTCCTACCTGCACCATCATCTGTTGATGTGTCTATGGAAGGTAAGGGGCTAGTTCAAACCTGGCTCATTAATAACCAGAAGTGAAATGTTGATAGGAGATGGCCCTCAAGTACAGTGGAACAAAGCAAAGACTGGGTGAAAGGGGGACACATCCTCTATTTAAACCTACTAAAGGGCGACCTAACCAGAGAAGCTTCCAGAAGGTGCATGGGCCATGGTGGAGGTTGATTTTGTGTTGATTTTTGGTAACTTTCCCAGTGGTGACTAAATGTGAGACATTTAAGATTTCTGTTTGATGCTTCTATCTGTGCATGTGTCATGTGTAATTGCATGATTGTTAGCAACAGGGCATTAGAACAAATAAGGGCATAAACACGGCTTGGCTTCTTTAATAGGCCACATCCCAGGCTAGAATTCTCCGCCTCTTCCCCTCATCCACAGGAAAACAATACAGTTTTTTAGAAGGCAACATCCAGTTACTATACCACACTGGGAAGACTGTGCCATAAAATGATAAAACCAGGAAATAGCAACCAGCTGTAAGGTCACAAAACAAGATAGACTTGCTCTTACTTACACACATGCCTCTGAAGATAATTGGACCAAAAATGTTCCTGCACAAACACGGCAGTTAAGTAAGTTTTATTGGTGTTATGTCAGAATGCCTCTGTGCTCAGACAAAGAGCGTTTTGATGTTTGGAGTATTACGATGAGAAATGCTACTTCTAGGAGAGACCAGATCATTTGTTTGGCGAGAGACGCTTGACTTGTAGCCTACAAGTACACCTGGCCATGTACTTTGATCATGGGAATCTTGAATCGTAGTGACGTCAAACAGTTTTATAATTTGCTATCATGCTTGGAGTCCAAGTGTTTGTGAGGGAGTGGAGCTAAACACGCACTTCATTGGCTGCCACCATCCATTCGTCAGTGTTTTTGCCCAATAGATAGTGTGGTCATGCAGTCCCCTAGAGAGCAGGTCTAGAAATATGTCAGCAGTAGGAGCCTCAACAGGGAGCTATGGGAGCCTTGAAAATTATGTAGGTGGATGCCTGATTCTTTCACTGTCTCTTTGCAGGAAATTGAATCCTCTTGCGGTTACAATGTTCTTTAGGTGCAGCAGGGGTAATAGTTTGGATTCATGTACTTATTTAGTCGATTTTGTTTTGTTCTATAGTTATTTACCATAAGTATTTGATCAAAATATTTCCTTATTGAAGGAAAATAATGGCATATAGATTTTTTTAAACGTTATTTTGTTTAATGTATTATTAGTTAAAAAGTGTATTTGTTGAAAGACAAAATGAAGTGTAACTAAATATAAATGTTTCAGATGGGTGGATCCTGCTTCAAGTGAGTGGTAACATCCAAAACCTCTCATTCACGATGGCCTGCTTCTGTTCAACTTTTCAAACTGTGTAATGTTTCCAAACAAAGCCTGTGACAAATATGGTTCAGTGAAAGTGTACTAAACATTAACATGTTTCTTCGTTTTCATTGCCATGATTAAAGAAATACAGGGAATGATATATGTTGGTTTGTTGCTTGAATTCATGTATTTCCAGTATCTCACTGAAAAATGAAAAAATAATTTTGTGAATTTTTACTTTTCAGTTGCGACATTATACACGTTTCAACCAATACTTTTCGACCTCATGAGAGACCGGAAAATGGCATGGAAGAAGATATAAATGCTCTGAGGTCCTCTGCTCATATTTGAAAAGTTTTTGACGGGTAAAAACATTTTTAAAAAGCACAATAAATTATTTCCAATCAATAGTACAATACATATTAGTAAGGATTTCATTTGATATACTACATATTTTACCTGATAGATGGAATACATTAATACACATTTGAGGAAGATACTTCTGGACTGGCTGGGCATATATGCTGCACCCCACCTAAAGAATTGGGGAAAAGTGAAGTCTTATGATAACTGCATGCATTGCACACTGGCCATGCAAATGTTCAAAGTTCTCTGTTCTTGTGTTCTGTTCTGTTTTCTTTTCTACTACTGGTGATGGCCTGTGACGTCACAACATAGCACCAGATCTATATGGCGGGCTGTGACTAGATGCCACGGTGATCTGTAATACAGAACCGCACTGTCCACAAACTGATGCCAATCCCAACTGCTAGCTCATGTGCCATCTGAAGGTGAACATGAGCAATCACAGAGACACATCAGCGTTATTGGAGTCAACAATGCAGATTTGGATCGTAAGGCATATTAAACTTATAAGCCAAGCATTTAGAAAACGTAGGTAGAGGGACTCGAATCAATCACAAGCACTTTGTATTTCTGTTGTTTTGATTTGTCCGTACAATCACAGACAAGGACCAACTATTTACGAGTCATTGTTAACCAAGCTCCAAAAGGGGACAGTCCTCCCCAAACTGCACAGAAGGACCTGAAGTGAAAAATATATCAATGGCAACATGGTCTCCCTGTTTTCAGTCTTGATAACCTCAGATATGGTTTAGCCAAGAAATGCTAATTTGGTGAATAAAAAGCTGCTGATTTCATTTGCTGAGTGCCATAATAGTTGTTTCACCTTGCAGTCAAAATAGTTTTTACTGGGATTCCATGTTAAACGTTCGTAGTTTTTTTTTACATTTCCAACATTAATTCATATTTGACATTTTGAAAATGTCCAAAATTATATCATGTATAAATAAACCGTGAATAATTTGAGCAGTTGCGGCTCGCTTCGCTCCAAGGGGTGGGGCGGGTGTGGAGCGTGGGTGTGAGAGGGGGTAAAATGTAATTAAAAAACAATAATAAAAAATAAAAATGTACCTGATCTGTTGCGCCATGCCGCTCCTTTCTCCCGTCACTGCAGGCAGACACAGGCTCCCGGCCAGTGCTTCATGTGTAAATAAAAACATGCCAGTGCTCAAAGCTCTCTTCTTAAACAAGCGGCTGCTGCAATTAAGAGTGTGAGCACATAATACTGAGGCAGCGTAATCCTAAAGTCATCTTGGACCTCATTAATCCATTTACAGCGACTCCCTGCCCCTTCAGCTCACTCTTGCAGCATCCTGCTTTTACCCTTTCTGACGTTTTTTCGTTTTTCTCTTCTTCCGTCTTTCCCACATGTCTTTTGCTCGCAGTAAATGCTTGAGACAGAAAACTAAGCGCTAGCCCTCAGAAATAAGTGCTGGTGCTCAGCACCGGAAACAACAAGCACAAATTAAGCAATGCTCCTGACCTGCCCTGTGCCCAATCCTGACGCTGCTCAGAGCAGCATCAGGATTGGCTGGAGTGCCCAGCCAGGGTGCTCCTAGGCAGTTGCCGGGCTGCAGAGAACCTACTGTGCATGTGTTTGGCCGGCCCGTGATGGCTGGCCAAACATATATGCACACTGAGGGGAGCGCACAGTGCACTCCCCTCACTGCTCATCACCCCTGTGGCCCTGGGCCTTCAACAAACAAAACAATAATAAACATGGTTTATTATCATTTCAGTTGTTAAAGGTTTTGCAGCTTCTGCTGCTTGCGGGGAGAGGGAACCTTTTGTTCAGAGCTATAGGGACACAGCAAGCTCCAGAGGCTTCCCTGCAGCGGCACAGCTGACCTGCTAGAACTGGCCCTGCCTGGATCTGCAACTGTGCCTGCTTTGACCTGCAACTGGACCTGCTTGAACCCTGCTGGCCTCTGCTGGAGTGAGTTACTGATCCCCTAGAGGTGCCTTCCCAGGTCCTGAACCATTCACTGGTATTAGTTGGGCTCCTCCTATAAGATCCGGACATTTTTAGCTCTGCGCACCAGACTTTGAGAAGGTAATTTTTGCAGCAGAACTAACCTGGTCCTTGTATATGGTCCGCATTCCATCATGGTCGATCTGAACTTGTAACTTTGTGTCGGTCTAGCACGATGAGATATCCATAGTTAGAGTTTTCTACTTCATGGTGCTATTTTAGTTATACCTTTGAAATTGCATATCTCCGGTTCTACTGACTGGAGTTTTGTCATTTTGGTCTAATTTTATTTATTACATTTTACTTTATTTTACAAATATGTTGGGGACTTGTCTTGTATTGTGTTTTTACTGTACTACTGTTTGTGTGCTGCATAAATTCTTAATGCAATGTTCCTACTTTAGGCCTGGCTGCTTTTGTGCTAAGCTAAAGTGTTAAGCGCAGGTTGATTTAGTGACTTTTGTGGTTCACCCTGTCAAGGCTAGTGGTTGTTGCCTGAGTGTGATTTCCACCGCCCCTCAACCAGCATTACAGTTTCTCACATTCACTTAATTAATCCATCCATTCACTCACACATCCAATATTTGACCATCATTGAAGAAGCACTTGAACTTATGGGAAAACCACACCATTTGGATATGCCTCTGTTTGATTTTTACTGTAAAGTTCTTCACTATTTTTGAGAAATTTTTGTTTCAAAGACATGTTGGTGCTCTTTAAAGGTTTTATTTGTTGTATACTTGGACTATTAATTGGCAAATTATCCATGAATCTGGGTCCATTGAGGATCCCTATCCACAGGATTTTTTTTTTTAAAGTTCAAATGTTATTGGGCAAGGATGTATTTTTCCTTCTGGTCGTTTTGCTATTCTGACATGTGCCTCACATTTTCATTTCTGCACAATCTGATTTCCTGGCCGTGATTGGAACTGCTGTTGCACAACCTATTAAGTGTCTTTCTTGGGAAAAAATGTCAGTGTATACAAGTGGCCAGTGAGATCATTCCTTTATGCAATGAAGGTTATGGCCGAGCAAGGACGCTACTCAAGGGCACATACGTAGAATGCTAATAAAAACATCTTTTGAATTTTGCATTTCTGGATTTTTGTAACTAGACAGGGAAACCAGGGCTTGTTAGAGCCATTATTCAATAATGAGGCGAATCTGCAAATATTTGTAGAACCAGTATTGCAGAAAAAATGCAGAGGCTTAAGGGATGTTAGGGAAACCTAAATAGGGTGCTTCCTATTTTCAGAGCAGTATCGTGCCATACTGAGGTGTTACAGTGCAACAGCACCTTCCCTCTCCCCCAAAAAATAATCTGATCGACAAATTGTCAGATTAGCGGTATAGATTCAACATAAGATTTTGTTTAAGAGGAGGAATAGTTTTATGTAAGTAAACTGTCGGAATGTCGACAAGGCAGTGAAGCAGGGCACATTTGGTGTCAACCCAGGAAGAGATGTCTATCTGTTAATGTTAACAATTTGTAGTATGTGATAGTTGTAGTGCTTGATCAGCCCACCAAATGAGGTACATGCCCACAGTTTGGACAACTTCAGTGTTGGACGTTTTCCTCCATATTTGTACGATTTGATATCAGTATCTGTCCAGGTAAACTGTGAGCTGCAATTTTGTATTTGGAGCATTCCAAAGATGTATTTGAATTGTGGGCATTATGGGGGTCATTCCAATATTGGCAGGCGGCGGGCGCCGCCCGCCAAGCTGAAACCGCCAATTGGCCGCTCTGCGGTCAAAAGACCGCGGAGGCCATTCTGCCTTTCCCGCTGGGCCGGCAGGCACCCGCCAAGGGAGCGCCCGCCGGCCCAGCGGGAAAGGCCCTGCAACCCAGAAGCCGCCTCCGAATGGAGCTGGCGGTGTTGCGTGTGTGCTACGGGTGCAGTTGCACCCGTCGCGATTTTCACTGTCTGCTAAGCAGACTGTGAAAATCAAGCTGGGGCCCTGTTAGGGGGCCCCTGCACTGCCCATGCTAGTGGCATGGGCAGTGCAGGGGCCCCCAGGGGCCCCATGACACCCGTTCCCGCCATCCTGTTCCTGGCGGTAAAAACCACCAGAAACAGGGTGGAGGGAAGGGGGTCGGACTTCAGCCCAGACAGGGGAAATCCGGCGGGAAACCGCCGGATCCCCTTTTCTGACCGCGGCTTTACCGCCGCGGTCAGAATGGGCAGGGAAGCACCGCCAGCCTGTTGGCGGTGCTTCCGTGGTCATCCACCCTGGCGGTCGATGACCGCCAGGGTTGGAATGATCCCCATTGTCTGCTTGACAGTCTGCACCCTGTCTCATATAGAAAGATTGAGGTGTGACCATTATGCAAAGTTATTTTTGTTGTTATCAAGGTCATGTATTGCCTTTGGAGCTCCTCTCAGATCCCATATTGATGTATATCTCGAAATATTTGAAATTCCATGGGGCCCATTGCTTGTTATAGCCACAGAGGCTGATATGGGCGATGTAATGTCCCATCTCCAGGGTCTAATTCTGAAAGAAAATAGGCCTGTGCACCAAAATAAAAGTGCCATCCGTTAGTGAGTTAAGTAGCTAAAAAAGTGGTCCATGTTTGCAAATTGAGAAAGTTTTGAACTTATAAATATACACTGTTTAAGTATTTTGCAAGGGATGGAAGACTGCATGGATTTGAGCTTGTTGCAGGCAATGTTTGCTTTAATTTCAGGGAAATCAACAGTAAAAACTGGCCCATCAGACCCTCAACAAGCCCACAAATAGCAAAGAATAAAACAGCCCACACAGTGACCTGTCGGACCAGCCCACTGGGCACTGCCTGATTTCCCTGTAGACCACTCAGAACCAGCCAATTTCTCCCAGTTTATTTTGTAGCCTGAGAATTATAAGAATGACTAAATAGATGACATTAAGGCTGGATGAAATGTGGATGGTTGGGGCATAGTGGCGAGGAGCAGCAATGTCTTGGGCATGTCTTGGAAAGACTCTGCCTGCCTTATTACTATTAATAGTGGTTCCAGTGCTAAAAGGAACAAGAGAGATGACAGTGACATCCTTCTAGCATCCCTCTGTAAACGTAAAGGGGGCGGGGGGAAGAAAAACTTCACATTTGACCTTAGCAATCAGAAAATCATAGAGCCAAAGTCATTTGACTTTGAGTTCCATGCCTAGGGCAGCCCTCTCAAGAGTATTGTAAAACATATCCTCATTCAACACTGTTGAAGGCTTCCTTTTCATCGAGTTAAATAGCCAGTGCCTCCTCCAGTAGGTCTTTGTCCTCCCAAAGTATGTGTGCCAATGTTCAAAGATGATTCCATTATGAACAACTTGGGACAGACGATTAATGTATTAAAGATGGCATTTCTCTATGTAGTTAAATGAGACGAGGTGGTAACTTGCACAATCCAGCGGATCTTTAACATCCTTATGTAGAAACAAAGTTGTGGCCTTGCTGGAAATTGGCCAAAAGGAGCCTGAAGATTCAGTATATTTAAGCTATAGCAAGGGTGAGAGGAGTAATTTACCAGTCTTCTAGAATTAACCTGGAAATCTATCCCCACCAGGAGCTTTTCATGTGCGTAGATCAGAAACTGACCCTGTTATTTCTTGCTTTGAAATTTCACCCCTTGATATAGCTTTAATTTATGGAGTAGGTATAGCTCTACTTTATGGAATAAGGCTCACTTTGTGAGATTCTTGAACAATGATATATCGCAGAGCAATTAGGAGTTGTCTGGTGCTCCAAATCTGAAAGTCTGGGTCTGGAAACACCCATCTAGATTTCCTTGGTGGATCCTGGTTCTGATTTTCAAATGGAATCAACCATGAATGCACATCTTTCATACAACTGTAAGTTTGGAATTTGAATGAGCAAAAATAATAGGGGTATCATAACAGCAGAATAAGAAAAAGCAATAAATTTAATGGAACAGGTCCATCATAAAATGACACTTGACCAGGCTCCGTCGGCATTAACACAAAATAATGAGTTGTTAAGATATTGCATCTCCCACAACCCTCACTCTGACAAGGACGGCATCCAACAGATGCCACACCAGCGCAAAGTGTCTGAACGGCAGGTCATACCTGCAATCCCACAACTGTTTCTCTTTCTGTAAGTTCTAAATGGGAGCCAAATCATTTCAATCTTGGGCATTTTGTCATTTATCAAGGGTGTATTTTTTCCATAGCATACATGCTCCAATTCTTTATCCACCAGAAGGAAATTGGTTGTGATCAATGTAAATTCCACATGTGATATTTGGTAATCCTGAGGAAGTTCATTTCCTGAACAGTGTTATAAAAACTATTTTCTCTTTATCCTGGGGAGTGCAAAGACACAGGCCCTCATTCTGACCTTGGCGGGCGGCGGAGGCCGCCCGCCAAAGTCCCGCCGTCAGGTTACCGTTCCGCGGTCGAAAGACCGCGGCGGTAATTCTGACTTTCCCGCTGGGCTGGCGGGCGGTCGCCTTCAGACCGCCAGCCAGCCCAGCGGGAAAGAGGCTTCCACGATGAAGCCGGCTCGGAATCGAGCCGGCGGAGTGGAAGCTGTGCGACGGGTGCAGTTGCACCCGTCGCGTATTTCACTGTCTGCGCAGCAGACAGTGAAATACATGTAGGGGCCCTCTTACGGGGGCCCCTGCAATGCCCATGCCAGTGGCATGGGCACTGCAGGGGCCCCCAGGGGCCCCGCGACCCCCCCCTACCGCCATCCGGATCCCGGCGGTCCGACCGCCGGGATCTGGATGGCGGTAGGGGGGGTCGGAATCCCCGCGGCGGTGCAGCAAGCTGCGCCGCCGCGGAGGATTCAATGGGGCGGCGGTACACTGGCGGGACCCCGCCAGTGGTGCCGGTCCGACCGCGGCTTTACCGCCGCGGTCGGAATCCCCATTGGAGCACCGCCGGCCTGTCGGCGGTGCTCCCGCGGTCCTCCGCCCTGGCGGTCAAAGACCGCCAGGGTCAGAATGACCACCAAAATGTCTAGCAGTCAGGGTGTGTGACTATTCTGGACTCTCTGGGCAAACTATGTTAGTGTCCTCTGGTGAGTAGCAATTTGTGGCTGATCTCTTTAGTCTTCACAGACCTGTCTGGCTAGTACTGAGTGGTTAGTTAAGCGGCATTGTACAGCCTGTATCTGTGCCCTCTAGTTGCCAGCAAGGTTCCACAGGTTCTTTCTCACATTATATGCCTGTCTCATGATGATGAGGGGTCATATATTGATTAGAATATGGTACAATAAGGTGACACATATATTAGATTGGGGCTGGGTGTGCCATCGGTCCTGCATCTTCGTGGTAGCTGTAGGCAGACATTGTCTGTCATGGGATGGTGGGGTGGGTTGAGGTTAGAGTACTCCATCTCTTTAGTTAGGATGTGGGGATTTATGTGCTGCCCGGTGGCAGGTACTTCTAAAATATATTGGAAAGGCCTGTATTATGACTGTATGTTGTACTTATTGTAGACAATAAGTATATTATAGTCATTATTAGGCTGTGGTAGGAGGAGTTCCTCAGTTAGGGTAGGATGTCTGTCTTCTTAGCATGGTGTGTTGGTTGTGACTGTTCCATAGTGTTAAACCTCATTTATACTTATAAAAGGGGTATTATTCTAGTTCTACACCCGGGGTCAGTGGTTGACATAATTATCTGGGGAACAGCCATGATTTCACCTCTCTTCTAAACATTATATGCTCCTAGATGCTCCCAGTTTTTGCTGGCAGTGAGTTCCAGAGTTAGGTGGCATGTACTGAGAAAGCAGAACCTCCTATGGATTTATTACTGTAACATAGTATGACGATCTGTAGTGCCTTTCCTATTTTGAATGTATTGTTTACAGCTAATTTGTAGGCATCATGGTCTTTTTCCTTAAGAGGCTCTCTGGGTGATGCAAAGTATCTAGAACTTTGACCAGTGGAGTGCTTGCAGGAGTGGAGTCCTACACTCTTTATACAGTGGGGCTGGAAGAGAAGACTTGCAGCTATGTTTTGGAGCCGTGGTATTTTCCATGGCAGCCATATCATCTCTATCAATAAGTACCACAAACAGTTGCCTTCCAGTCCCACAAAAAATAATATCAAGACTCCTCTCAGACAGCTTTGGAAATCATGAGATATTATACTTTCCAAACACCTTAATTTGTTCTAATAATGGAAGGATATGTGTTTGTTTTCACAAAAATTAATTCACTCTGTAACAAACTACATATGAAAGGAACTCGTTTCCTCTTAGTTAAGGGCAATAGCAACTGAATTTATTTTAAACAAAGCAGATATACCCAGGGTTGAGGATATCCAGTTCATCTGTGAAGGGCAGTAACACAGATTTCAGTGGTTGAACTATGGGTGGGAGTTAGGAAAGAAGGCCCAGGGGCAGTATCATGATGGGTTTCTCTGGAACCGCACAGAGCTGACCTCCTGATTTATGAACCAGCAATGCCTAAAGGGAACTCATTTTACTCGATATTTCTATTAGTCGTTTATTTTTAGACGGCACAGCTCAGAAACAGAAATAGGCAAGCATTCCCCACGTTTCCGAGCTGTACTGCCTTAAAATAAAGCAATATCTCAGAGAAATATCAGGTTAAATTAATTCACTTGACAACTTCGGGCACACAAAACAGGCGCTGTACTCTGAAGTGCGCCAGAAAAGGTCATCACGCTAGGGGCCACTGTATGTTTATGTTTGGAAAGCACGCCACAGCGAACTCGATGACGTCTTTGAGTCACTAAGCTGGTTCTAAAAACTAGCGATTACAAGAGACAACTCCGGGCACATTTCAGGGTCTTTCCCTTCTTGCCCGGTGTTTTGATCAGCATTTGCAGTTATGGTACAGCATCCCCTCAGTTTAAACTTTCCTTCAGGCTTGTAATTGTGGCAATGCATATTAATCTCCTTAATAATAGGAAAATGAATACATGAAAAAAAATACTTTCACGTAAGGTCAAACCCACACAACAAACATTAATCACAACATGCTTTGATTTGTTGTAAATGTCACCTCATTTATCAAAATGAGCGTAACACACCACCTGTGCTGTTATGTAGACTTGCTATAATGAGCACGTCGGGAGTACTAAAAACAATATTGCCACAAAGGAGCACCAAAAATCGGGAACACAGTTATACTGCACGCAATGAAGCTAGAAGGCGCTGCGATGAAGAACATAGCTCGACGGGCAGAGATTGGGTGCACTAGGGGTCAGTACTAATATTTATTCTGGAGCACTATAATATTTTAAAACAACTCAGTTAAAACTCACACATTTGGCCTTATTTTCTATGACTTGCAGTGTAACGGGGCTGAGAGACTCTGGTTGTTTATAAAATGCCCTTGTACAGAATTCATTTTCGAACATCTTGAAGTTGTAGTGAGGAACTGAAATGTGACAAGGATTCTCCAGATTCCCTGCTTTGAACAATATGTATGTTCAATAGATAAACACATTTTATGCCATATTACAGATAATTAACACTTTTGGTAAAAACAGGGTATATAATTTAATGCCATTTAGTTTCTTGTGTGAAATAAAATTGATCAAACGGCAGAACAATCACCTGCCCAAAACATGGAATAAAGTAGATTAATTATATTTTGACGTGTTATCATGAAACCGAGGTCTAGAAAAGGATGCTTAGTTACTTTCCAACTGGCAAAGATGGAACGGGGTTTAAGACTAACTGTTCATTTATTCCCTGAGTTATTACAGAAACAAATCGTACATCATTAGTTTATCCTTTTTTTAAAGGTTATTCGTGGGCCCCGAGTTCCTTTTTCGGCATTATATGACACAGAACATAATTGATAGGTAAAATATGTTCTCCATATATTTAACATTAGGTTTACAATGCATTTCCTCTATTTTTGCCTTGACACACATTTGTTCTGTAATAGGGACTGAAGAAGAATGTGTTTACTTTCGTTTCTTAATACACAACTGGCAAAATAGTCACAGGTAGAGTTACCATGCCGTTTGCACCCTTGATCAGTTTCTGCAGAAAGTTATGTTATGGTGCAAAATTCCTTTAAGGATTTGCTCATTTGCCACAGAAAAACTGTTAGTAGAACTCACCCAAAATGTTTGATCCTGGTGAACAATCTACAAACACTGTCTTTAGATCCACAAGTTCTACCCTTTGACCCTCCTGTCCGCTTGCATCTCTTCAGCTACATTCTTATTTTTATTTTTACTTTTAGTGTAGTGTTTCCTGTAGATATTCCAGGGAGTAACAAAAACAAATGAAAGGAAATCCAAGACAACATGGATTCAAATGTAACTGACTCAGAAAAATGAAAGGAGTTCCCAGTTATTTTAATCCAACAAAAATGCTTAAACTGTGCTTGTCTATTAGTAGATTTTCCAGGTCTTAATTTTAAGATAGATATTTGCACCTCAGTGATCATTTACATTTCCAAAGATGAGAAGCACAAAGCTTATAGGTAAGATGTGTTTGGTCACATCCATAATGACAGGGATATAATTATCTGACGCAAATCCAATCTACTCTAGTAAAATTTGCAGTTTACCGATTTTAAGCCCCATTATGTTTTGATCTCTGCTAAGGGCTGAGGCCAGCAAACTAGACTCCAGACTCTGTGGGCTAGATCCTCAACGCTATGCTTTTACAAATTTACAACACAAACACAAGCAACACATTTGTGAATATTAAACCATTTTTGGAATTCTCAAAATTTAGTTTTACACTTGTTGAACAGTTCACGCACTTAAAGATAATTGTGCAAGTAAATCCACCTACATTCCAGACAATTGAGTGGTGCAAAGTGAGAATACTAAGCTGGTTAGTGCAGGCTCTCAACCCCATATGTTGCTGACATTCACAGCCTCCTCTGTGACCATTCCCACCTTAGAGAAGACCTTAGATCCACTATCAACAAGGCAAGGAGTGAATATATTTTCAGGATGGGAAGCAGCTTGGATCACCCATAAAGCTCGTGAGAGTGAAAGAAAAGGGGGTTCTCCCTGAGGAATGCTGCCCATTTCCTTCACATACCTGCAGTTACACATTTCCAAGTCATTACCAGGACTGTTCCCTGAATACTCTGAGTGTCATATGTTTCATGGTGGACCCTGGGAAACCTTTATGAATTGCAAACATGAGTAAGTCCTTTTGATGGTGTAAACCTCTGGGTGAAAGTTTTCTATTTTTGTTTTGACAAGCAGGCCCTATATGTTCTGATTAAAGTGGCCATTCATTATGTTGGAACTCAATTGCAGGCATGCAACTCTGAGGCTGTCATTATCTGAAATAGGACACTTTCTTGACGTTATTAATATCTATCATGGTGTAAAGTAACTTTACTAGTAACAGAGAAGTCAGCCATCCCAGATCAAGATTTGCAGCACTTTAGGAGTGTGTGCAAAAATTATATTCTCTGAAATATGTCACAGGCAAGCTAACAACCAATTTAAGTTTCAGACCCATTTATCGTAAAGTATTAATTTGGTGTTAAATTGTTTTCTCAGACTGGTGGCAACAAATAATATTATTTTTCGTACACAAAAATAGATTCATCTGAAATGCACAGATGAAAAACAACAAATATTGATTAGCTTATTCTATTCAGTAGATAAGGAAATACACGTTTTTTATTTTTTCTCATCAGGGATATATTAGGACATATTTATAGTTTTCGTGGGCTGATGTAGACTATTAATTATACTATACCAATGGTCCTGCAGGGAGCTTGGCTGCAAATGGTATGTAATGTAGATGTCATGCATTCTATCCTGCTTCAAGTCCTGAAGAAGTTATGGAGGTAAGTACTTCTTGCAGTTGTTTAAGTAATAGATCATGTTTTACTGTGGTGGTCCTGCAGATCGTCAAGCAATTTGTTCATGCCAGGGACTTGCATGCACTCTAAACTGTATAGCAATAATTCATAATTAACAGGAGAGAAACCTACTAAAGTGGTAGTCCCTGTTGGTTAGCTCTGTGAGGCCTACACAGAAAGAAAGGCAGAGCAATTCTTTAAGAGACTGGGATGGTCTCTATTGGTGAGTCTGCAAAGCCTACTAAGAAGTGGAGTTAAGTCAATTTAGGAAGGGACATGGGGACTACAGTGGTTTCCAACTACAGAATTAGGTCTCCGAAGGCCTATTCAAGATGCAGAATGGGCTTGTAAAGTACACATACACTCTAGTTACCCAAAATCGTAATCGAGCCAGTGGCAATGCTGTCACCTGCAGGGTGCACCAGCAACTTCGCAATGATCGCTGGGCAGGGGTACCCCTGCACTGGCCATGCCAAGTGCAAGGGCAGTGCGGGTGCCCACCTGTGCCTCCCTGCACTTGTTCTCTGCAAGCCTTTTCATGGCAGTATAACCGCCATGAAAAGGATGGCGGTGGCAGAGATCGCAATCAGCCACGGTGGCGCTGCATGCAGCGCTGCCTTGCTGATTACGACCTCGTTCCCCGCCATCCTTTTCATGGCGGTTCTACTGCCATGAAAAGGCTTGCAGAGAACAAGTGCAGGGAGGCACAGGTGGGCACCCGCACTGCCCTTGCACTTGGCATGGCCAGTGCAGGGGTACCCCTGCCCAGCACAGTGATCATTGCGAAGTTGCTGGTGCACCCTGCAGGTGACAGCATTGCAACTGGCTCGATTACGAGCCGGAGAGAATGCTGCTGCCTGTTTTCCACTAGGCTGGTGGGCGGATACCGTCAGCCTAGAGGGAAACACCTAATAGGTCTGATAGGGTAGTCGCCATTACGACGGCAGCCACCCTGTCGGGGGTTTGACAGACAAACTATCCTGTCCACCAAAGTCGATATGAGGCCCCAAGTCTTTATAGCACTACAAGGAAGTGATAACAAGTCATTTAGAATGTTTAGCTCAGAAAATTCTGGACGAGGTGTAAGGGTGTTAAAGATTACCTTGTCTGCGTGGAGTGTATCAACGGGTCTTTTATTCAGGTTTATTTTTTCTGATAGGACTTCCCTAAACTTTCTGTCTGAAGATGCCTACGGGAAATTTGCTACCACAAGGTATGGAATGCATTTATACTTTTGGTGGGCTAATTTAATGTCAGCGGTTGGAATGAAGAGAGGGCTGAGAACAATACATCTTTTGCAGGGTGAAATACCAATCAGTTTAATTTTCCCTACAACTCCACTGTGAGATTTGAACAGCCTGACAGCACACATCACAAACCAGCTGTTTGCTGCATAATGTTGTAGAAAGTTGAGGGTTTGTGGAAACTGTATTGCATTGGAGAATTGTATTTGTATGTCGTGGCATTTAGTTTTAGTATGATACTAATATAAGGGCATGTAGTTTTATAATTTTGGTAAAAGTATGCTAGGAATGCTTTTACACTTTCTATTCTTCTTTTTGTACGAGATATAGGATTGACGCGAGTGAGGTAAATTAAGTTCTCAGTTATCTTCCAATACTTTAAGATAATATGGGACATTGCTCACCTCTGATGAATTCATGGAAAGTGAATTAGATTAATATATGTTTTGGGCATTATTAATATAGGGACTTCTTATCTTTTGCAAGTTTAATTAAGTTTGAGGGGTTCTTTTTCTTTCATGTATATATTTCTCTCAATGTTTGCAATCATATGTGGGCATTTTAATTGGTCAGAGCTTTTTGCTTGACCATGCTATCAATGATTTTATAGAAATATGTTTCTGGTGTGAAAGCCTTTTAGTAATCTAAAAATGACATCGTTGTTTAAGTGGAAAAGTAATAATCAAAATGTTGCCAGAAAAACAACAGGTGAAAAAGATTAAATCATGGCAGCCAACCGAAATGTTTGCATCTAGAATCAAGAGCAAGTACTACAGTACCTGTAATTGTGTTATTCTCTTTTTAAGCATATAAATTGATGTGCAATCTTGCCCAGCACTCTTCTTGTGGGATTGTGGTTTTCAATTTCTGGTGTCATTCCACCATACTTTCTTCTACATTCATGTGGACTTAAAGCCTTCCTTCGTAATTCACTACTTACGCAGGTATATGGATAAACATAGTATAAACCCAAATACAAAGCAAAAACATGCTGTGTTGTTAAATGGGGGTACAATGTCATGTGGATAGGGTAAGAGGGGATGGGATACAAGGATGGAGGTTATGTGTAAGAACAAGGGGTATGATGAAGGTCAGATAGAAGCCAACAACTGCTAACCTCAGCAAAAGAGTGGATTGGGGAAGAGTAGAGTGAGGAGCTGTTGCTTAAAGAGCTGGGTCTCTAGCGCCTTTGTGAAGCAGCCAATAGATGGTGCTTCACAGATGGTACTTCAATGCCATGACACCTCCTTATGGAGGAGTAGGAGAAGGACTGGTGTCTGATATCTCTAGATTTTAGATGCCAGCAATGGTGGAGTTTCACATTAAACTGCTGTGTTAAACTACCACTGTAGACTGTCTTCTAGATGATGTAGCAGGTTTTGCTAGCTGGGGAGTAAGGGTGTCTGAGTTTAAGTGTTCTTTGTGAAATGTTTAGAGCCTTTTGAAAAGGGATCTTGCAGCACGTACAATGTTATTCAGTGTTGCAAATGGGTGTCTGGGACAGTGGTGAGCAGGTTATTGCCTATTGGCAAATAACATTGGATTACTGTGTGCACAGCCATTCTGAACCTATCTTTTGGATCCTTTAGATCAAATAGTTTCACAGAGTAGCATTAGTTGATGCCAGGGAGCCTTGGTTTTGTGAACAGTGTGAGTTTTGAAGAATGTGGTAGTATTACAGTCAAGAAACTTGGTGCCACTGTGAAGTCCAGGGTTGAATTTCCAGGTTCATTTCATCAAGCTAATCCTGGTCCTCATATTTATTTCTGGTGTTGGTGTCGAGGACGAATGCAGTCTTGGTCAAGTTCTGCTTTTGACAGTTCCTGGAAATCTGTGCTTGCATAGTTGTAAGGCACATCTTTATTTGGATGATATTGGAGTTCGAGGTGATCCTCCCTTTGGTATTGATTTTCATTTCTTTTTTTCCTTGGTCTTTTCTGAAATGCTCTCCTTGTCACTGGTCATACACACGTGACTTAAATGAATACCCTGACATCTCCTAACAGGTGTCGGATTCAATTCTCTTTAATAAGAGCTCTACAACCAATGGAATACTTGGTATATGTGGCAAGATTTCCATGTCTACTGTGTATATGAAAGAAGTATCACAAGAGAAAGAAGTTCTGATTTTGTATGAGAAAATCTTGCCTCTTTCAAACAAAGTACTACTGAATATAGGCCTAAACAGTTACCGCTGAAGGGGAGGGGGTGCTGTGTAAAAAACCCTGTGGTGTCATGTGCAACCCTTCTCAAATGAAGGAAAGAAGCCAAGAAGCACTAGAAGAACAACCAAGTATTCAGTGCCCTATGGAATTTACTATAGTCTTCTGTAGTTCAAAGGTAAATAAAAAGTGAGTTTCAAACTTTGAGCCTGAGTACTCAAATGTACTGGTCTCTCCCAGTTGGCCGATTAAAACGTACCAACTTTAGCAGTGCAAACCCAGAAAAGCTCAGGAGCCTTATGGCCACTTTCTTTTACTAGACACGATACACAGAGATATAAAAATATATCTATTTCTTTAATGCAGTGGTTCCCAACCTTTTGACTTCTGTGGACCCCCATACTTTATCATTCCTCTAACTCGGGGACACCCACTGAGTCATTACTAAAAGATGGGGACCTAATCTGTTAATATTATTTAATTTTCTAAACAATCACGGACCCCCTGAGGAGGCTTTGTGGACCCCCAGGGGTCCCCGGACCACAGGTTGGGGACCCCTGCTTTAATGGATACCAGTGTGGGGATTGTCTGGTGAAAATCACATGGTAAAGTCAAAGGAACATTCAAGTCAGTGTCATTGCTATGATTTAGTTCCTTTAAAATCTGGGCTTCGATAGAAAACTCTTTATCACAGGTAAAACCTGGAGTCTTAGCTTTAAAACCCCAGAGGACAGTAGTCATGGGTTTCAGGCCAAAGTTCTCTGCATTAAAATGCCTCATCTTCTTGTATGACCAAAAATGTCAGATATGCATTCCTCTTTGTGAAACATGGTGTTGTTGGAGCAGCTAAATATTGGTTTACAAGGTAAGATTTACAAACGTATCCAGGGAGAGACCCAACCCCAAAGGCTGATAGACCTTGGACACAAGTTGAGATTAACCAGGAGCTGTACATTAATCAAGCAGACATCACAGTACAAGTATTTGTTTTTCAGTCAATGATGAGAGTTGGTGTGACGTCAAAGGCTTTAGTTATAATCTTTTTGTTAATTAAATCTTTATTGAGTCAACATAAGAAATCAATCAATTAGTAACTCAATATAATCAAATATCATCAGAGCAGATGCATAATGTACCTTCCATAAAGGAAAAAGTCCCTCATCTAAATCTAAGAATGAGTTTGGGCAGAATGAGGAAAAGATGTCAGTCAGAACCCATGAAGAGCTCCACACAGATAGATTAAAGCAAGAAGCTCCAGCATCAAATCTCAAATATCAATCAAAGCAGGTCTTCACATAAAGAAATTCAGTGGAGTCTCAGAGCAGCGAGGATTCAGACAAATGGCATAGAGAAGCTCCAGCAGAAAGTCTGGGAAAAGAATAAGCCAAAAAGTCCTAACCTACTTTAGAAACACACACTAATATAAAATGGAATACCTCAACTTTTGCAACGTCATCTTCTTCTTTGCATTAGCCAATCAGCAATCAGAGTCTTCACGGGAACAGGATCTTCATGGAATATCATCTTCTCACAATGGAAACTAGAGTTCATACACAACAGTGTGTAATTGCAACATTTTTATAAGACTTTTAAATACATGGGTGAGAGTTCTCACCATTCTCTCTACTTAAGGAAAACTTCAGTTTGTGGTTAGACCTTTGGATCATTCTATTAAATCTCAAGCTACTCAGTGATTCCTAAACTAGTCTATTGTGTGCTTTGAAACATTTGGCAGAATTAAGCTATAACATTTTAATACATTATTACAGTCTTACGAAGATATACCTATGAGAAGGTTAAAATTAACTTCATTTTTTTTTAATGTTTTAACATTCCACATTCCTACTCTAGGTCATCTTTTTAAAACCACAGCATCAGCTTTGCAAGACTAATATGTATACATGTGTCTGCCTAGTGTGTTTACTTAAATTAAGACAGTGCATTTTTGTCTGAGGCCACATGTTAATTCTGCATGTTATTGCATTAATTTTCATTATTTTAGAATGCTCCCTCAGTGTTCAAAGCATTTTTGGCCAATTCTTAGAAGAATCTGAATACTGGTTGCACATGAGAAAACACTGAAGCAAATGGAATGGATCAATTTCCAGAAGTGATCTACTCAAAGTTTGGACAGAAGTTGAGAGTTTGCCTACTCCTCTGAGGTGACAGGCCCTAGAATGGAGCATATAGGTGAAATAAATCTATATATCTTCAATCATGCTGAAAGGATCTGCAGTGCAGTGCAATTGCAGTGCTGAGTCTCCTAGTCATGCTTTTATAGACAACTACAATGAAAAGGCTGACCTTAACAAATGCAGGCAACCAATCAGGGACCAGCAACCAGCCTCAAGTACCTCATCTCTTATAACCTGTAGCTTATCTAATGCAACTAGGAGAAAGACGCAATGCCATGCTTAGGATAGATGCCAGATTGAGGCCAGTTTGAAAACTTGTGCTGCTCGACTGAGTTTGAGCTACATGGCTACAAGCTGTTCCTTGTTTTAGAAAATTCTGGAAGGGGTTAGATGGGTGCATAACTCTTGATACATGTGGGATACAGTTCTGTATTTTGAAAAAGGGTGTTATGATGTCCATTATGAAAGAGTTTGGAAAAATGCCAGTGGACAACAGTTTGGTAATGTAGCTGCTTTTAGGTAGAATTATCTCTTAAGCCCAGTGTTTAATTTGTAAAACAACAAGTGCTGGTGCCCAAAGTTTCACTCAGAAATCTGCAGCCAATGCTGTGAAAATTAGGGGTGCTGAATACCAAGGCTACATAATCTTGATTTCACCTCGTTCCACTTTCATTGACCACCAGACACTCACTGCCTCTTCATCTCACTCTTACAGGTTCATTTTCACTCCTTCCCTCGTCCCATGTCAAAGTGTTTCTGACTTTCACTTTATATTTCTTTCCTCCTTTTGTTTTTTTCTCTCTCATTTTTCTGGATGAAAGTTTGATGAGGAGAAATGAGTGCTGGTCCCTAACCATTAGTGACAATGGGCCCCTCCTGCATCCACCAGCTAAAATTAAGCCCTGCTTGAGCTGCAACCAGAGAAACCGACATTAGAGATATGCCATCTGGAGAGATAGATTTCAAAGATTAAAAGAACTGGTAACATTAAATGTAGACATATTGGGAAGAAAGAAATTATTCTTGAATGACTAATAATTGTCAGGGGCAGATCAGGCCTAATGTCCTCACTGGATAGAGGCCCTATTCTCTGCATAAGTATCAAACACCTGTTAGCGCGTCGGACCTTAATAAGTAAACTTACAAGGGGACTCGTATTGGTCGATAAACCTTTTGACTCGTTCAGGATGTTCTTACCATAGTTCCAGAACAGAAACAATAATCAATACGCAATAATCAATAATTATTAATTAAATCAATAGTCAATAATCAATGGAGTCAGTAATTGTCACACACCATGACTATTCAGCCATGAATAACCACACCTTTAGTATAACTTTAGTAAATTTATTTCCCTTATATTAACAATGTAGATTAATCTCAATATCAAATCAAATGCAATTAATAATAATATTGGTTAACTAAAAAGACGCAAGAAACATAATCTAATCAAAGCTTGAATCACAATACATTCTAAAGCATCAGTACAAATCATTAGTAAAGTCAGTTGCGATGAAGTAATCAATACATCGAATTCAGCAAGATAACCCGTCAAACATTCATCCCTGTAATTTGTCAGTCGTTATGTCAATAGCCTCAACTAACCCAGATTAGCATTAGCATGTGGGGCTTCATGCAAAACAATTTAGAACACAAATTTAGAAGACATCTACCTAAGGAAAACTATTAAAACAGCACAGTTTGTACCTAGAAAGAAAAGGCATACAAATACAATTCAGTCATATTGTCATATCTACCTATTTACAGTATGGGTCAGCAAACAGAATCCGTCTTCGTCCTCAGTTTATCAATTGATCAGCAAAACATCAGGCTCTGACTCAGAGAGTATGAGCCCAGTGACAGAATCTCGAATCTCTTCTACTCCCAATATTGCATCACAAATCAGAATAATGTCTGAGGTCTTTTCCCTCTGTCACGTTGTGATATCAAAGTCACCCAAACTATCCCCTAATTCCAGTTGGTCAATTAATCGTACATTATTACTCCATCCAGTAAAATTTCTATACCAAATCTATGAATTCTATATTTCGCACTTCACACATCGTTGATTGGTCTGCTTTACGATGTTCTCATCATCCGGCTCATCAGGTATCGAATTTGTTGCCTCTTCTTCACCAGTCGGTATCTTCATTGTTCGCGTCCTGGGAAAGAACCTCTTGTATATATTACACACGTCTCAATACATTTTAAGGACACTATCTCCTGTTAGTTGGTTCTCATGGAAAGCTTCTGCTAAGCATTTTAACAAGACAATGAACATTTCACAGTTAGTTCACTCTGTCAGCATTTTTTATTAAACACTAAGAAATACAGCTTCTGTATGAGGCCTGGCAAAACTAGGCCAAGGCACTTGCTAAGTTAAGGCCTACAATTAATAAGCTAGAACATACTTCATAACCCTTAATATGATATATTACTACATTAATCTAATACATTTTCAATATTTCATAAGTATTAATAATTATTTAGGACATTTCGTGAACACTGGTGGCCATTCTTCGAGGTCACAATTTCAAACGTGCACATTATTTTTCCCAACATTATTAATTTCCTACATAGGTCATTATTAAAAATACATAAACACTAATTAAAAAAGATTCTAATTAAGATATCTGCTTCAACAATCCCTCCTCTGATGACCAAATGTGTCATCACACCAATTTACCAGCCACAGTTTTATAATTCTATTTCATCAACATTTTGTCTTCTCCTTGAATTTTCCCTATAAATACTTTCCCTTTTCTTTTCTTTCCTCCTCTGATTCTTTTTAGACCTTTTCGATTTAATTATTTTACATAATTTACACAATCCCCATATTCCTAATAGACAACCCACAACAATGAATACTCCCTGTATAATTTTCAACAGCACCCCATTCCAAATACTATTGAGCCAATATCCCCTTACCAACTGTTTACCAAACACCTGGTTCTTTCAACTCCTTCAAATCACTACTTGCGTTAGTCAGATTAGTAAGTAAGTCTCTTATCTCTTTACTATTGTTAGGTATGTATGAGCAGCAATGCCTAGAGTTAATCATTTTACAGATTCCGCCATTCTTCGCTAGAAAAATGTCTAAAGCAAGACAATTTTGAAGAGTCATAGCTCTATCCGCAGCCAATTCAGTATCTATCAGGAGTTTTGCCCTTGAAAAGTTCGTCAGCATGTTGTCCACAATAGTAGGCAACTTTCGAATCTTGATCGAATTCAGGATGACTCCCACTGAAGGAATCACCGCACCAAATATATCTCCCACTGTCGCAGAAGAGGACTCCTTCCTCTGTCTCTTATGATGTAATTCAGTCACTTCCAGAAACTTATTCAAATCCTCCATCTGGTAAACCTTTAGGAAAACTATCCCCAAATAACATGTCCCATACCATCCTCTTGGAAGATGGTAATAAGCATTAAGTCCACAGATATAATATATCCCTGGAATCGCAGGGACCTGCCCATTCAACATAAATGTCCATTTACTCAGAAACAAAAACACATACCTGCATTCACTCGTACCCACAAATAAAGTGTCAGTGCGTGATTTTGGTCTATACATACAAAGCTTCCTTACGTGTAATGCATCTAAAGCTAATTTCCCTTGCTTTTTAATTGCAGTGTAAGCATAATCATTCTTATAAGTCCTTTTCTCTAAGCCTTTTTCTAATTTCTCCTTTGGCACCTTTCTCCTGTCGTCAGTATGATCTAAGAAGCTCTTCTCTAAAGGTGTAAGCAAGCATGTTAGGTTATTTCTATGCGCATATGCTGTGCCAAACGTTAGTGTAGGTTAAAATAATTCTCTAACTAATACTATGTCCTTATCCTTTGCTATTCTACTCAAATACCTAATAATAGGAACAAACGAGAACATAACATTGTGGTTAGAATAGAAATATTGAATATACTCCTGGTTATAGAACCTTGTTAGTAACAGACTACAACTTATCCTGTATATTAATGGAAGATTATGATAAGTGACTCTTTCCTCGACTGATGAAGGAATCTGTGTACACACAAGACAATCCTTTGCATCCATCGTCTCAACATACTCACTCAAGAAGTGATAGAAAACATTAGAAGAAAGTTCTCCTTGAGCATTAGTATAATCATGCAAATATTTCTCATCTAACTTAAATCTCTCTAAAGCCGTTAGTGTAGTAGTCTCAAAAGCAGAAGTATGGTTGGCTCCTTTCGCATCAAAAAGAAACATTCCCACATTCAATACTCTAAACAATATCCCACACATAATTGCCAAACCAATGCTCATATATTTACAGGCCTAGCATCTCTGATTTGCTTATCTGTGTCAGAAATGATCTGCTAAGAATCAGAAAGCAGAAGTAACTTCAAAAACTTGCAGCAAATATCAAAAATAGACAATTCTTCTTTCCTTCCAGGAACCTTTCTTCCTTGTCAAATTCAGTTAGCAGCTTGTCAAATCAGGGTTTAAAAAAAAAGTCAAATCAGGTTATCAATGTCTTTTCCAGTTAATTTCAACAGTCTCTTTTCTCAGTAATGTTTCTCAAATTTGTTCAACAGTTCAGCACCTTGATCTTCTTTCAGGTCACCTCAAAATATTGACTCAGAACTTCCCTATCAAAACAAAAAGACATAGGGGGTCATTCCAACCCTGGCGGTCGGTGTAAAAGCGGCGACCAACCCGCAAACAGGCAGGCGGCCAAAAAAATGGAATTCCGACCCTGGCGGGAACCGCCAACACAGCCCGCCACTTTACCACTCCGACCGCCACGGCGGTACAGACAAGCAGCGCGGCGGTCACCGCCAACAGACAGGCGGCAGACAATGTACCGCCCACCCTATCACAACTCACCAATCCACCACCTTTTCCGGGGCGTGAGCCCCGCCGATAAAAACACGGCGGAAACAGACTTCGAACGGGAAAACGCTCACCTCCAAACACCCCACGAGGAATCTGGACAGCATGGAACCCGAACTACACATCCTACCAGCTATTGTCTACCTGCTCCTCTACCAGGAGCACGAACGCCGGCGCAGAAGACAACGGTGAGTACGGCACCTACGACACAGGAGAGGGGGAGGCAAAAAATTACGGGGACACACATACGCCACACACCCACCCCCACCCTCACCCACTACAACACACACATCAATGCAGAGCAACAAGTCAGAGTGACACCCCCCAACCCCCCTGGAAGAATGCAAAGACAAAATAAAATGATCATTAAAAATGAAGTATATTATAGCATAATTGAAGTTAAGTGAAATATGAAAATATAAATAAAATATATTATATCATGAACAATATATACATAGGTCAAAAGTCCGGCCCATATTGGCTATCATCCATTGTTCGTGGGCCAATGGGCCTAAGCACATGGGCAAAGCCCACACACGAGACCCGATTCCATTGGAGATTACACTGCAGGGGCATCAGATAGTAAAACTACAGGCACCTCAGGGGGAAGGAAAGGGGGCACCTCAGCCAGTTGAGTCCACGACGCCAGATCCACGAGGGGCCTCCATGGCCACTGTACCATCCTGGGGAGTGCAAAGCCACAGTCTCACAAGTCTCTACAGTGGGTGGGTTGCCCACTGTACCATCCTGGGGAGTGCAAAGCCACAGTCCATCAAGTGGATTACAGACTTCACTGGTTCTGGAGGAGGCATGGTGCCCAGAGTGCTTTGTGAAGCCCTGGCCGACACAGATCCGGCCCTGCCAATGGGCCAGCGGTGCTTGAGATGAAGGGCCCAGTGGAGTGGTGCTTGACAGGAAGGGCCCAGCGGAGCGGTGCTTGACAGGAAAGGCCCAGCGGAGCGGTGCTTGTCACAGCGGGGGCCTGTTCAGCGGTGCTTGTCACGGCGGGGCCCTGTTCGGCGGTGCTTGTCACGGCGGGGCCCTGTTCGGCGGTGCTTGTCACGGCGGGGCCCTGTTCGGCGGTGCTTGTCACGGCGGGGCCCTGTTCGGCGGTGCTTGTCACGGCGGGCCCTGTTCAGTGATGCTTGTCACGGCAGGGCCCTGTTCGGCGGTGCTTGCCACGGCGGGGCCCTGTTCAGCGGTGCTTGTCACGGCGGGCCCAGTTCGTCGGTGCTTGCCACGGCGGGGCCCTGTTCAGCGGTGCTTGTCACGGCGGGGCCCAGTTCGGCGGTGCTTGCCACGGCGGGGCCCTGTTCAGCGGTGCTTGACATGTGTTCCCAGGGAACCAGATCGGGCCAATATTTTCCGCTCAGTCGCCATCCGACCTTTCGCTTGCCGGGCCCTCCTGTGCTGGAGTCCTGGGCCCGTGGGTGTCCTCCTTCACACCCGAAATGGGGCTGGTGGGGCCCTCCTGGGCAGCTCGCCTGCTGCCGGAAATGTCCGCCCTGCTGCCCTTGCCCTCCTTCGCCAATTCTCTGGGGCCCTTGCCTCCCTTTGTGGATGTGCCAGGTGACGGTGCCAGGGTATTGCCTTTGGGGGCTGCCGTCTCTGGCCTCTTGCGCCGGCCCTTCCCGTTTGTAGTTTTTTTCCCAGGGAGTGGGCTGGCTGTCCCCTTGCTGCTGGCCGATGTTGCTGCCCTAGAAGCTGGTGGACTCCAATGGCCCTGGACTATGGTCCTTGTAGGTGCAGGGCTTGTGGTGGATGAGGTGCTGTTTGGACTCTTACGAGATGGAGGGGGTGGGTCAGGTGATGCAAAGAGGTTAATTTTGGAGAGGAAAAACTTTTTAGGAGCAGTGGGAAGGGTAGGTGCAGTGGGTATGGGAGTGGAGGAAGAGGATGTGGTTGTAGGAGAGTCAAGTGTGCTGTCTTTGGGTGCAGGTGCTTGTGACGGAGGCTGTCGTGAGGTGGATGGCTGTTGGGTGGGTGGCTGCCTGCGTTTGTGTGGTTTGGAAGAGGGGGTGACAGACACACTGGGAGAGGACACAGGGGACGTGTAAATGGCAGTGGGGGTGGTGACTGCACGTGTGCGGAGTGTTCTGGTGGGTGTGCTGGTGATGGACGTACTGGCTGATGGTGATGTGCATGCAGGTGTGAGTGGAGACGTCACAGGGAGGGAGGAGGGAGACGAGGAGGAGGGGGACACAGAGGAGGCAGTGGCTGTTGGCATGTCTGCATGTGGATGTTGCATGTGTGAATGCTTGTGTGATCTGTGGTGCTTATGTCTGGATGAGCTGCCCTTGGGTGTTGATGTGTGTGCAGGCTGGTCTGTAGGTGTGGCTGGGATAGGCAGAGGAACAGGGGAGTGGGACTGGGATGAAGAAATTGGAGGGGGGAGGCAGGAGACAGGGACAATGGCTGCCGTCAGTGCTGAGGCCAGAGCGTTGAACGATCGCTGATGGGCAGCCTGACCCGAATGAATGCCCTCCAGGTATGCATTGCTCCGGTGCACCTCCCTTTCTACACCCTGGATGGCATTCAAAAGGGTAGACTGCCCAACAATGAGCGTCTGGAGGAGGTCAATGATCTCCTCACTGAGGGCAGCAGGGGTAACTGGGGCAGGGCCTGAGGTGCCTGGGGCGAAGGAGATGCCCGCCTTCCTGGCCGAGCGGGCACGGGGCGAACACTGAGGGGCTGCTTGGAGGGCGGAGCTGGTGCGCGGGGTGGCGGCTGTACCTGTTGTAGCGGTGGGCACGGATGTTGCCGCCACCACAAGGGAGCTCCCTTCCGAGGACGTGTCTGTGTCGCTGACGTCTCCACGGGTCCCCGTTGTGGAGCTCCCCTCGCCCTCCGTCTCACTGGTGAACTCGGAGTCGGTTGCATGGCCCTCTGGGGCCAAGTGAGATGCAGCTCCCTCGTGCTCCGATGCCACTTCTCCTCCGCCTGATGATGCTAATGCACACATGAACAGGAAGACCACAAAAAAGGGGGGGTGGAGAAAAAATGACATGTTGAGTGCATGCATTGGCGACACCGTTGGCGGAGAGGACAGACACAGAAGCCCCCTGCACTACGCCGCGCACTCAGTGTACACTACTCAATTATTGTGACTTGGCCTACAAGCCTATGGACGACAACTGCACACATAGGTGACCCAGGGCCATGGATAGCTGTACTTAGCACCCTACAGAGTTGGGGGGTGGGGGCACAGGGCCATGCCTTACGGAGGGGACCAGCCTACAGAAGTCGCCCTGGCCTAGAGATACCCACAGCCCTCCTCCCCCACCCAGACACCTCCACTGTGCGCTAACATAGCAGAATGTGCTGGTACTCACCCCCTTGTGTCTGCTGTAATGTCCTCACGCGCCCATCCAAATCGGGGTAGGCCACCGCCAGGATCCGGGACATCAGGGGAGTCAATTGACGGGAGCCACCCCTCCTACGTTGGGAGGCCATCCCCAGCAGAGCCTCCGCGGTCTTCCTGCTCCCGCGGCGGATGTCCTCCCACCTCTTGCGGCAGAGGGTGCCCCGTCTGTTGTGGACCCCCAGGGTCCGGACGTCCTTGGCGATGGCATGCCAAATGTCGATCTTCTGATGGGCGCTGACCTATGTGACATGGACAGGGTGGGAAAAAAAATATCATCATTTTCTGCATGGTCGATGTGAGTGGCCCACCCTCCCCAACCTTGCCATATGGCACATGCTCTCATCTGTCGTGCGATGCATTCCTCATTCGCTCCCCTCCCCACCATCTTTCATCCACCCCACTCAACACAGGCATTGCCCACAAAGCATGGTCCCAGTGTACTTACCTGTTGGTCTGGAGGACCGTAGAGTAGCGCATACTGGGGGAGGACCCCATCAACAAGTTTCTCCAATTCCTCAGATGTGAAGGCAGGGGCCCTTTCCCCAGTCGCAGCAGCCATTGTATCTTCCAGACCGAGGTCACAGCAGCACTTGCAGTATAGGTCCTCTCCTGTGGATGATCAGGTCTTGAGTGATTAAGCAGATAGAAGATGGCGGTCACGCCCGCGGCGGTGCGTACCGGGACCGCCGGCGCACATCGTCATTGGCTCCTGAGACCCATAGGGTTCATTGTTAACCAATGCTGCTTAGCGCCGCGGTCTTCGACCGCCTACCGCCACAGTGTGCCACGCCAGCGCATTGACCTCACATCCCATTGTCACACTTCACAGGTCAGGCAGCCGCCATTTCAAGGGCCCACATGGCTTAATTTGTACTGCGTCACACAAGCCTAGGCCTTGCATTGCCACTCATACAAGCCATTCAATGCATAGCGAATCGTGTTCTGTGCAAGCTGTGGTTACGTACCTGTGGGTTGCTTGACTCTGTGCTCCATGTTGTCCTTCCTAGGCACCGTCCGCTGGGACTTGCGAGGAGATGGAGGAATGTTCCTGTGTACAGACCGCTGGTGGACCTGTCGACAATGGAAGAAAGACATGTCATACTGACATACAGACTTGACCGAGCCACTATACAGGAACTGTGTGCCCAGCTGGAGCCAGACCTGATGTCCCCCATTCGCCAACCCACAGGGATTCCCCCTCTGCTGCAGGTTCTGTCAGTACTCCATTTTTTGGCAAGTGGATCTTTCCAAACAACAGTGGCCATTTCATCAGGGATGTCTCAGCCTATGTTTTCTAAGGTTTTGTCCAGAGTGTTGTCTGCCCTGATGAAATATATGCGGAGCTACATTGTTTTCCCTGAGGTGGGCGATTTGGCTACAGTGAAGGGTGATTTCTATGCCCTTGGCCATATCCCCAACATCATTGGTGCCATTGATGGGACCCATGTGGCTTTGGTTCCCCCCAGTGAAAGTGAGCAGGTGTACAGGAACAGAAAAAGTTATCATTCGATGAATGTCCAGGTGGTCTGTTTGGCTGACCAGTACATCTCCCATGTAAATGCCAAGTTCCCTGGGTCAGTGCATGACGCGTACATCATGCAAAATAGCAGCATCCCTTACGTGATGGAACAGGTACAGAGACACCGTGTGTGGCTAATTGGTGACTCTGGTTACCCCAACCTGTCGTGGCTACTGACCCCAGTGAGGAATCCCAGGACAAGGGCAGAGGAACGGTACAATGAGGCCCATGGGTGTACTAGGAGGGTGATCGAGCGTACCTTCGGCCTCCTGAAGGCCAGGTTTAGGTGCCTGCATATGACAGGTGGATCCCTAATGTACTCACCAAAGAAGGTGTGCCATATCATCGTGGCCTGCTGTATGCTTCACAACCTGGCTTTGCGACGCCAGGTGCCTTTCCTGCAGGAGGATCGTCCAGATGGTGGTCTTGTAGCAGCTGTGGAGCCTGTGGAGAGTGAAGAGGAGGAAGACGACGGGGACGACACAGACAACAGGGACACAGTGATACAACAATATTTTCAGTAGCACACAGGTACGAATCAACCCCGCCATTTTACATTTACTTAGTCTCCTGCCTCTCTACTGTCTGTGTTTCCCCCCAGTTCCTGTTAACTGAGTTGTGACTTTCCCTTCCGTTTTCAGAGCTGTGGGCCCCACTGCGTGACCTCTGCTTTGTTTGCCCATGGACTACAGCTGTGTGACAGTGGTATGTTGTCATCACAATGTAACTGAACATTTTGGCAACGTTATGTCTAATACATTTGTTCAAAATACAAGCAGACTCCCGATTTTTTAAGTGCAATAAGTGATTTTATTAAAGTGCTAAATTTAGGGACATGATTGTAAAACGGTGATGGGTGATGGTGGAGTAATGTCCATGGCAGAGTCCAGTTTTCAGTCTCACAGGTGCATTGTCCATATGCCTGTGGAAGGATGGAGCAGGGGCAGTTTAAGTTTGGACAGGGTGACAATGTGGGACAGTGGGATGACATCGGGGGTATCGTTTGCTGGCGGGGGTCTTGGCATCCTACTCTGTCTTCTTGTGAGATCTCAGGTACCGCTTGCGGGGTGGTTCTTCTTCTGCAGGAGGTGGGGTTCTGGTGGCCTGTTGTTGTGTGGGGGCCTCCTGTCCACTAGCGCCGGCGGAGGTGGTAGGCTGTTCCTGGTCCATGCTAGTGACAGGGGCCCTTTGTGGTGCCACATGGTCCCGCAATGTGGTGACTATCTGGTTAAGGGCCCCGACGATGGTCCCCATTGCGGAACTAATGTTTCTCAGTTCCTCTCTGAACCCCATGTACTGTTCCTCCTGCAGTACCTGGATCTCCTGGAACCTGGCCAGTACCGTAGCCATCGTCTCCTGGGAGCGGTGGTATGCTCCAATGAAGGAGGAGAGGGCCTCTTGGAGAGTCGGTTCCCTGGGCCTGTCCCCCCCCTGTCGCACATTAGCCCTCCCAGTTCCTCTGTTTCCCTGGGCCTCTGTCCCCTGGACCGTGTGCCCACTACCACTGCCCCCAGGTCCCTGTTGTTGTTGGGGTGGTGGGTCAACCTGGGTGCCCTGTAGTGGTGGACACACCGCTGATTGACGTGTCCTGGAGACAGAGGCATGGGCCAGCTGGGTGGGAGCTGTGCTGGTGTTCCCAGAGGGGGTTAGGTCTGCTGTAGCCTGTGGCTGTCTGTGGGGAACCGACTGTCCCGAGGTCCCCCGATGGGCCGGGCTGGTCATCTGGGTCCAGGGAGACAGAGCTGCTGTCATCACTGGGGGCTTCTTCTGGGGGTGGGATGGACATCTCTGGACCCTCCTGGGCGGTGTGGTGGCGTTCGGGTCCTGCAGGGGTATAAGAGTATGGTTATTGCTTCTGTGTGTGCCATTTTGTGTAATGGGTGGGTGGCCGTGTACCCCAGTGCTGGCATTCCCTTGTGGGTGCTTTTGTGACGGTGGCTTGTGGGGGATATGGGTATGTGCAGTGGGCATGCTTTGGTGATGGGTGTCCATGCTTTGGGGAGGCATGCAGGGCTAGGTTTTGGGATGGGTGGGTTGTGATGGTGAGCCATTTGCAAGGAGTTGGTGTGATGGGGGTGGGGGTGAGGGTGGGGGTATGATTTGGCATGCAGGTGGGGTGGGGGAATGAAGTAGTGAAGATTTGACTTACCAGAGTCCATTCCTCCACCTACTCCTGCGAGGCCCTCAGGATGCAGGATGTGCAAGACTTCCTCCTCCCTTGCTGTGAATTCTGGGGGAGTAGGTGGGGGTCCGCCGCCAGTCCGCTGTACCGCGATGTTGTGCCTTGATACCATGGAACGCACCTTCCCCCGTAGGTCATTCCACCGCTTCCTGATGTCGTCCCGATTTCGTGGATGCTGTCCCACAGCGTTGACCCTGTCCACTATTCTGCTCCATAGCTCCATCTTCCTGGCAATGGTGGTGTGCTGCACCTGTGCCCCGAAGAGCTGGGGCTCTACCCAAACTATTTCCTCTACCATGACCCTGAGTTCGGCGTCAGAGAACCTGGGGTGTCTTTGGGGTGCCATGGGGTGGGGTGGATGGGGTGAGGGGTGGTGTATGGGTTGTAGAGTGTGGTGAGTGTGGTGGTGTATGGTGTTTTGTGCGTGGAAATTGTGTGGGTGATGTTGTGATTTGCCTCTGTGTGATGGTCTACTCTATGCTGTGCTGTCTCTCTTTGTCCTTCAGTTGCAATTGTGGTCGTAAGGGTTTGTGGGTGATGTGGGTGTGTGTTTTATATTTAATTGGGTGTGTGGGAGTGGTGTGTGTATGTGTCTCAGGTGTGTGTATTTTGAATTGTCCAATGTGGTAGTGTTTTGTAAAGGTGTGTGTATTTTGACCGCGGCGGTGTGTACCGCCAATGGAATACCGCGGTTGAAAGACCGCTGCGGGGATTTGTGGGTCGGAATGGCATGGGCGTATTTCTGTTGGCGTGACGGTGGAGGTTTGGTCTTCGCCAGTTTTTCGCTGGCCGTTGCTGTGCTGGAGTTTTGTTGATGTCGGGTTTTTGGCGGTTTGCCAGTTGCGGGTCAGAATGACCGTGGCGGTTTACCGCGACCGCGGCGGTGTTATGGCGGTCTTCTGACCGGCGGTAAGGGCCTTGTACCGCCAAGGTCAGAATGACCCCCATAAACTCTTGTTGCCATTCGTTTTTAGTTGCATACACCCGTTCAGGACCTGAGTATCTTCGACTTGCTATTCTCTTTCTTTTCAACTTCCGATCACCATTCAACTCTCCTTCATTTAGTTCTTCCTTTCTCGTAGTATCTACTTCTTCGTCTATTGTTGGTTCAACTATCACCTCTTTCCTTCTCTCCACTTGCAAATTCGGCCACTTATCTCCTTTTCGTGTACCTTCTGTCAATATTCTCTTCAGAACTGAACTTGAATCCTTATCTTTTTCTGTGGTGTTTTCTCTTGACGGACCTGCAACCAGTTCAGGAGGAGTCAGATCACTTTGACTTTGATCCGCCTCAACTCCCTCCCCTTTTGTGTCTGGCAATTGCTCTGTTTGCCTCTCTGAATCATCTGCTTCTGGGAGAACCCCCTCAATACTAGGCTCTCCTGCTGGGTTCAGTTGAGATAGGTTTCTCAGCACTCTCCTGGAGATTTCCACCTTTGTCTCTCACAGGAGTGATGGAACCGTCTTCAACAAGCTCGGGTTCAGCTTCAGTTCTTTCTTGCTCCTGTTCCGGTGCTGTAATTTGTTGCACAGTTATTGGTACTCTCAACAATACTTCTTCATGATCCAGTGGACATGCCACTTTCTTTGTGTGACTCGTGTGAATCCAATACGGGAACCCAGAACACTTCACAGCTGTCGTAGTCGTTAGGACTACTTGGTACGGTCCCTTCCAACAAGGATCCAAACACGTCTTGGGCACATGCTTCCAGATAACATCCCAGTCACCAGCTCTCAGGTTGTGCCCTGGATCATGGATCGTGGCAGTGTGGTGGCCTCCACCTGCTGAGAAAAAGAGCGGACTACATCAGCCAGACCCTTGCTGTAATCCAACACCATATCATATGTAATGTTCACAAGTGCATTTGCTGGAACTGCTGGCAACCTCATTGCTATGCCCATGAGGATCTCAAACAATCCTGTCTTCCTGTCAGGTGTGTTTCTCATTGACATCATCACCAAAGGCAATGCATCAGGCCATTTCAAATTCGTAGCTGCACACATTTTTACAATTCTTGATTTCAAGGTACCATTCATCTGCTCCACTAGTCCTGATGCTTCAGGGCGTTAACTACAATGGAACTTCTGCTCGATGTTCAATGCTGCACACAATAATTTAATCACCTCATTATTGAAGTGAGTTTCCCTCTCTGATTCTAAGGAGATCGGAAATCCAAAGAGTAGTATCAGTTCCCTAAGCAGCAATTTTGCTACAGTGAGGCTATCATTTCTCCGTGTAGGGTACGCTTCAATCCAGTGACTAAAGATGCACACAATCACCAACGCGTATCCCAATCCTCCACACACAGGCATCTCAATGAAATCCAATTGCATTCTGCTGAATGGACCTCCTGCTCTTCCAATGTGGCTCAAATTTACCACTGTCCCTTTCCCCACATTTAATTACTGACAAATGACACATCAATGGCAAACTGCTTCAGCTGCTTGTCTAAACTTGGGGTTAAACCAATAATTTTTGAACAGAGGAGCCATGGCATCCCTCCCAATTTGTGCCTGACCATGATAGTACCTCGCCGTCTGAGACAACAGGCTATTTGGCAAAACCAACTGCCCCTCTTCTGATACCCACAATTTATCCTGTCTTCGAACACGTTTCATTTTGTTCCAAGAGCGTTTCTCCTCCTTATCAACATTACTCTGTAAAGATTTTAACTCTTCTAGAGTGTCAATTACTTTTAATGCAAAACTCGTTCATGTTGTGTCTTCTTCGGGTAACAATTCCCACTTGTCTTTGAATGATATACAGTTCAATGCGCAAAACCTTGCGACTTGATCCGCATATCTGTTTCCCAATGACACATAGACCTGCGACTTTGGATGTGCATTGCATTTTACCACGGCAGTTTCTACAGGCAGTTGAATTGCATATAACAACCCCCTTATCCTCTCACCATTTCTCACTGGCTATCCAGTAGAGGTCAGAAAACCTCTCTGCGACCACAATTGACCAAAATCATCAACTATTCCGAATCTGTATTGATTATCTGTGTAGATGGTGACTCTCAATCGAGCAGAAACATGGCACGCCCTAGTAAGAGCGACCAATTCCGCTAACTGAGCAGAATACACTCCTCAAAGCCAGAAAGCTTCTAAGGTACCTGTCATTGTGCACACAGCACATCCTGCTTTTAGTGTCTCTGTGTTGTCTCTCATACAAGAACCATCAACAAAAAACTATTTGGTCATTTCCTTCCAATTGGGTATCTCTAATGTCAGGTCTCGGTTTTGTGTACAACTCAGTTACTTCGAGACAATCATGTTCAACATCTTTCTCAATTTCAGTAGTATCACTTGGGAGTAAAGTTGCTGGGTTCAGCACTGTACATCTTTTCAGTGTCACATTTGGTGCACCCAAAATACTCGTCTCATACCTAGTCAACCTAGCACCAGTCAAGTATTGGGTTTTCGTCCTTGTCAGTAAAATTTCAATCGAGTGAGGGACCATTACAGTCAGGGGGTATCCCATCACTACTCCTTCACACTGTGAAACGACTCTGACCAACTGCGGCAACTGCACACAAACAACCTGGTAAGACTGCTGCAACTGGGTCCAAAGTAGCTGAAAAATGTCAGGGAGACCAGATCCTTGGGGTCTGCGCACGTTCCCAACATGTCCACCACTAGACAGCTCCAAGACTGTGATAGATAAATCACAGAGACTAAGAGAGTCCAAGCGGGGAAACGGGAATTAGGATGGGAACAACTGGGAAGGAGACCTTTAGGAAACAAAAGGTTAAAACACACAATATCAAGATTATATCACATTGACATTTACTAGACTATGATTCTAAGCATTGTCATACTGTAACCATGGATAACGTAAGAAAGGACTAATAACTAGGTCTCAAGACGTCTGGTTACCTGGGAAGGAATCAAGAATGATTAATACAACTTCTCAATTAACCTTTTTCATGAAAATGGTACACGTTGACTATGCATATAAGTACCTTCTAGAATTATGTTTTCAAAATCAAACATGGTCTTTTTGCCTCAGGACAAAAAAATAATCTGAACGATTTCCTCGAACACAATAGGAGTTGTATTAAGGACTTATAAAGCACATATAATGTAACATCTAGAATTTTAACACTTAATTTTAAATGCAGAAAAATGAATCGCGCACACTGCTGATTTCAACAAGAATATGTAAATGCCATGGAATGATCGCGCACACTGCAAGCAATCTGAAACATCAAGTTTTAAATGCGGGAATGAATTGCGCGTTTTGCCGATTTGAATGCCACCATGTAAATGCCAAGAAATGGTCGCGCACAATGATTATCAAAGTTTTAATTGCAAGGAATGAATCGTGCGTCTTGCCGATTCGAATGCCACCATGTAAATGCCAAGAAATGGTTGCACACAATGAGTATCAAGAGTTAAATGCAAGGAAATTAATTGTGCGTCTTGCCGATTTGAATGCCACCATGTAACTGCCAAGAAATGGTAGCACACAATGAGTATCAAGAGTTAAACAATAGAAATGAATTGTGCGTCTTGCCGATTAGAACGCCACCATGTAAATGCCAAGAAATGGTTGCGCACAATGAGTATCAAGAGTTAAATGCAAGGAAATGAATTGCGCGTCTTGCCAATTGGAACGCCACCATGTAAATGCCAAGAAATGGTTGCGAACAATGAGTATCAAGAATTAAATGCAAGGAAATGAATCACGCGTCTTTCCGATTCGAACGCCACCATGTAAATGCCAAGAAATGGTTGCACACAATGAGTATCAAGAGTTAAATGCAAGGAAATGAATTGCGCATCTTTCCGATTCGAATGCCACCATGTAACTGCCAAGAAATGGTAGCGCATAATGAGTATCAAGAGTTAAACACGAGGAATGAATCACGCGTCTTGTCGATTCAAACACCACCATGTAAATGTCAAGAAATGGTTGCGCACAATGAGAATCAAGAGTTAAATGCAGGGAAATGAATAGCGCGTCTTGCCGATTCGAATGCCACCATGTAACTGCCAAGAAATGGTAGCGCACAAAGAGTATCAAGAGTTAAACACGAGAAATGATTGCGCGTCTTGCCGATTCTAATGCCAATATGCAAATGTCTAGAAATGGTTGCACACACTGTTGCCGACCCGAATCTCAAAAGTCAAATGCCAAAAATGAATTGCGTGTCTTGCCGATTCGAATATCAACATGTAAATGCCAGAAACCAAGAGCACATTCACACGCACAAGGAAAAATCTCCCAATATGAAAATTAGGCCCAAGAACTCGAATGCCTTTGAAAACGGAATCGGTGGCCCAGCCCGACCTCCGTCTTACCGCCCTGATCAAGGATCACCAATACAATGAAGGGCAAGGCCTGGAAGTTCAAAGTAGGCATCCGGAACAGGAACTCAGGAAATTGCTGCTGCTCTGCACCGGGACCACTGAATAGTGAACATCTGGAGCTGGGCAGGCTCCCTTATATAGAGTCTGGCCCAGCCCACAAACCACACCCAGTCATGCTGAAGAGAAAGCTTCTAGAAGGCCCTGGAAAGGGACCACACCCTGACACACTCTCAAAGCCTGCAGCAATACATTGCAAATGAACAGTATTTGCAAGAACCTTGAATATAAGTCATCAGGATTCAACTCTGCAATGCAAAAGGTTAAACAAGAGCATAGCAACATAATGCAGGAATTACGTTATTTCATAAGTGTTGGGTTTTTGCATTCCAGTCGCCCGTAGAGCGCGCACTGCCCTGATGTTGACAAAAAATATGCTACTGTGCGATGGGCACCTCCATGGACCAGAGTCAAGACAGACAATGAACATGCATCACGCTCATGGCAAAACAATGTGAAAGGTTTCGTGTAGTGAGGCATACCCAAAGCTGGAGATCTCCACAAACCCTCTCTCAACTCAGTGAACGCTTTCATCTCATCTTGATCTAGCACTATGGGATCTGTGATATCCTTATGGGTCAACTTCTGCAATGGCTTTGAAATTTCTGAACGAACAATTCGGGATCCATTGGTGACAATATCCCACCATTCCCAGAAACATCCTGACATCTCTCTGTGAGGTTGGGGGGCTGATCTGCAGTATCATTGTGATCCTTTCTCTGGATATTTTCCTTGACCCTTTCTCAATTTGGTGACCCAAATACTTCACTACCTTCTGATAGTACTGCAATTTCAGTGGTGACAATTTATGACCATACTTTCCCAAATGATTAAGCAAGGTAATTGAGTCGTACTTACACTCGTCTCTTGTCTTAGGTGCAATCAATAAGTCATCAATATACTCTACCAGAGTCGACTGAAAAGGTAACTCTAACAACTCCAAATTCTTTTTCAAGATCTGGTTAAACAAAGAAGGTGATTCTGTGTACCCTTGAGGAAGTCTACACCAGAAGTAGACTTGATCTAAGAATTTGAAACTAAAGAGAAATTGACTATCCTCATGTAGGAGCACAGAAAAGAACGCTTGTGACAAATCAACCACTGTGAACCATTCTGCATCACATTGAATCTGGAACATTATTACAGCTGGGTTGGGCACTACGGGACATAACTTGACCACAATGGAATTTATTTTTCTCAAATCCTGAACAATTCAAACCTTCCCACATGGCTTCTTTAAACGCATTATTGGTGAATTACATGGGCTACTCAAAACATCCTTCAAAACTCCCTGCTTCACAAAATCTGCAATTATCTGAGCCACTTTCATCAGGACACCTTGTGGCATATTATACTGTGGAAGCTGCGGAAACACTGCATTCTGCTTCAAGGTAACCTTAATCAGCTCCACTCCCTTGATTAAACCCACTTCTGTCCCTGTCAAATCCCACATGTTTTCTTGCACTGTTCCCTGCAAATCAGAATGAACATTGGGAAAAACTCAATCAAAGGGTACTCCTCATTTGTAGTTTCACACTCGGTCTCCGGGGCTGGGTCTTCCCCATCATCACTATTTGTCTGAATCTCAATTCCATCATTTGAACAAGTAATCAGACACCTTGTGTTACACAGCAAGTCCCTTCCCAGTAGGGATTCTGGACTTGAATCGCAGACTACAAACTTACGCAGTCCCTAGAAGTTGCCAATCTCAACTTGCACTGGGTCTGTGATCGGATTTGTCAAAAACTGATTTGCTACTCCCACAACCTGAACTGTTCGACCTGAAAGGGGCAGATTCGGGACCTCTCCACTTCTCACAGTAGAGCATGTGGCTCCTGTGTCCACCAGAAATGAGACTCTGTGACCCATTAATTTTCCCCTCACATAGGGACCCCTCTGATATACTTCAAAAGAAGTCGCAAGCACACATGGCTCCTCATCCGAACTGTCACTCATCCATTCACCATTTATTTCATTCTCACTGTGTAACGGGAATTGGTGCACTGTGTTACTACTTCTGTCTTGTCTCTGACCTGAGACCTGTTGAGAAAGCATCATCTGTTTCTGCTCCATCGGGGCTTGAGGTATCTGCATTTGCTGTCTAGGTACCATGAGAACCTACTGCTGCATCGGCTGCAACTGTGATACTTGTGCACGGGCATTTGCACCTGTTGCATGGGTTGAAATTTTTGCACTTGATTCGCATTATTCTCAAAATTTTGATTTGGACCTCTCATTCTTGGTCCTCTCGCATTTTGAAACGTAGTGATGTTGTTACCTTGCTGAACAACACCCTCCTGCACCATCATCGGACACTCCCGCTTCCTGTGTCCCATGGCTCCACAAATGTGACACGGCAACAGCTTCTTCATCCCCTGCACATCATTCTGAAACACTACAGTATTCAAATCTGGACCACGATTCATATTGACTCCACGATACCTACCTCTCATCTGAGGGTGAAACATGACATTTCCCTGCTGCTGCGGCATCTGTTGCACAAAATTTCCTTGCACTCCTGTTTGAGCTGCCTTAATCTGCATCACCATTGCCTTCTCTTTTAAATTTTCTGCTTCAACTCAATCTTGTCACTACAGTATTTCGCATAGTGCAAAACCTCATCAATCGGCTTCGCTTGCCAGCAAATCAAATGACTCTTAATCATCTGACCTATCACCGGTCTCAATCCTTCCACAAATCTGAACACAAAATGCAGCATGTCCTTTGGCTCAATCACTTCTTTGCCACTGTACTCCTTGAATGCCTTTAACAATCTCTCATAGTACGCATGTATTGACTCTTTTACCTACTGCACTGTTCTAGCAATTCTCTGCCAATCAATGTTTTTGGGTGAAATCTTCATCTTCAGGAACTCAATTACCTTATAGTAAAATTTCATTTCCGCAGGAAATGGTACACCTGTACTCGTATCTCTCTCTGGTTCACTTGTTGGCCAATCTACATCTCTTTTGCACTCAACCCATAAGTCAGCTGGAACCACTATCTCCAGTAAGGTGTTCAAGTCTTCCCACAAACATTTTGCAAGTTTCACGAACCTGACTGTCTGCTGATATCACTCTACTGGCTTCTCTCTCAATTTTGGATAATCATTTGTAAATGACAGAATATCACTCCTACTCCAAGGGACACAAACAAAATTCCCCCCTGGGATTGCCCTCATTGGTAAAATCTTTACTGGATCCTTGCCCTGTTGTACAATTTCAGTCACTTCTAAAGAATTTCTTTCCTCTTGTCTCTTTTCTTTGCCCATCTGCCTTCCCATTTCTCCAATGCTCCCCAAACCTGAGCACTCTGCAATAATTCTTTAAGGTGCACCTTCATTCCGACAGACCTCATGTGTTCAAAATCCTTTGCCTCAAAATCTAATCTGTAACTTCTCTTCAAATGCTTTGTTTTCTCGATTTCTATGCCATGCTTCTCTGCCAAATCTGCTAATCTCTGATGTACCTTACCCAAATCTCTCGTGATTCTCAGGCATAAGTATATCAACTCTGCTTCTGTGTAGGACTCCAATCTATTCACCCCCATTGTTCCCTCAACTAGTTCACCTGCTTCAATGCTTAACCTGACACAATTGATCTGCTCTTCCCCCTTGGAGGTTTTCTGAGGGGTATTCAGCTTGTCTAACCATTCAGTTAGCTGCTGAGCTGTCAATCCCTGTAGCAAGATGTTACTCGCCTGAACCGGTGGCACCTGCTGTACCACTGCTTTCGGTGTCTGTGGTGTCAATAGCGTCAAGCTCTGACCTGCACTAGGTCAATTCACAGCATCTGAAAGTGCAACAAGTGGACCAAGATCTAACAAAGACCTCGACCCATCAAAGGTCTGACCCATAGAAGCGAGTACCTGCACTTGTTCATCTGGTCCCCTCCTCGTTAGATTCTGAAACATTATTCCTTGTTCATTCATAATTGGTTTCTTCTGTCCAAATAATGGTACAACTGGACCGACAGTAATTGGCAGCAATATTGCATCTGTGGCTGCTCTGGCACCTGAACACTGTGGGAGAGTAACTCCCATACTCTGATTCATCAGCGGAGTCAAGTCTGACTGTGTCCCTGTCATAGGCGTAAATCTGGGCATCCCCTGCGGCTGTACCTGGGGCAACAAAATTGAGGTCGGCTCAATCTGAACAAACAGTAGTCTCTGAACTATTTGCTTCATAGGCACCACTAAGTTTGAAGTTGTCTCTAAAACAGGCACATCAGGATAAATTCTCTGTATGGGTGGTGGATGCATCTGTGCCTGAAGTACTAGAGTAGTGAGCCCATTAGGACTACCTTGAACCACACCCTGTATCTGGCTAGTATTAACCTGTACTAGATTCACTGTCCCCACTGCCTGTGCAGGGGCTGTTGGATCAGCACTAGTACTCGGACAACTTTCATGCACCGCATATAGTGGTGGTGAATCTCTCAGTATTTGTGTAACAAGATCTTCAGCATCTGATTCCTCCTCTACTATGGAAGACTTTATTGCTTCCTTGCTCTCAGACAGACTCTTATTGGTCTTTCTAGTTGCTTTCTTTCCTTCCGTCTCATGTACCTGCGTAATTGCTGGAAACAACTTAACATCCTGCAATGTCACTGATCTCCATTTCTTCTGTTCCCAATCCTATCTTGCTTCTTCTACTGACTTTTCTACCTTTCTTACTCTTCTCTCGAATTTCATTTGCTTTTGTTGCCTAGCTACCAGTTTCCAAACTGCTAATGCCTCAAACTGTGCTGGTCTCGGAAGGGGCTTCGATTCATATACCTCCATCCGCAATTGCTACAAAATTCTCAAATAGAACGTCCCATTCTCGGGAAACGCTAAGTTCCCATTTTTATCTGTCATCTTGCACCACTGCTTTAACCAAAGACATGGCGCTACACCTCTCTCTTCCATTACAATGTAAGTTGGTGTATTTCCTGGCAGGGTAGGCTCTCCTACGCTCGCTCTAATGTACGTATCTCCCCTTAGGGCACTTTTCAGTGCCTTGAAAAAATTAATCTTTTCTACTTTTGTTTATTTGAATCAAATCAGGAAATGACTTTTACTCCCAAGATTCCTTTCACCCACGTTCTCATCCAATTGCCTCTCACGGATTGCTGCCAATCCGTCCGCGACCCTTTCTCACTAACCGACCTATCCCAGCACGGCTCCAATGACATCACACTCACACGTTCTGTGGCTGACAAAGTCTTGCGGCTCATCCTCCAAAACCTCAATTCACACAAACTAATGCAGAATATTGCGAGCACTAATCAAAAAACATTATCCAAAAATAAACCTGCTGGTTTACTACAGGAAGGTAACACAATCACTTCAGAAACCTTACGGATTTTCACTGATGGCCCTTTCTCTCATGCAGCTATTCCTCTTTCTCGGTCTCCCAGATTCGCAAGCAAAATTCAACTGCAAATTTTACTCTCAACTGATCAATGTGTCTTTCCTAGTGCACATAGAACTTGCCAAATCACAGCAGAAATGTCCTCTCGCCCACTTTACTCACACACTGATCCATTGACCACGCCCGATCAACCTACTAATCCAGACAGATTACAACATATAACCAAGTGTGTCATACACTTTTCCAATATACTCTGGAGTCTTAGACCACGCAGGGTCCGTACATTAACAACCACGTGACAATTGTTTGAGCACAAACCACCACACACATGAAGTTCGACGACTTCCCTATTCTCATACTGCGGAGTACGCACACTCCTATCAAAACTTCATTTGGAGTACGCAAACTCCCTGAATCCTCCCATACGTTACAGTTCACCTGTGATTTGCATAAACTGTGCAAGCGCAACCTATCTCTCTCAATCTATTACTAGAACGCCGAGAACATACCCAACACTACTAACAGGATCTGGGAAAGTCATTTCTGGGCTTAAGGGAACATCATTCTCTCTACCAATGTCATAATTGAAAAATTAATCCAAATCTCAATAATACTGGACTCTTAATGGATTAATCTCGAACTATTACCATAACCAGGGACACCTGTCCAGTCTCTTATCACAACTGTTAACACCTGTCACTCCATTCTGGACATCTATGGCAAGCTCCTGCAGATTCTAACCATCAGTCTGGTACCATGTTTGTTAGCACGTCGGGACCTTAATAAGTAAACTTACGAGGGGACGTGTATAGGTCGATGAACCTTTTGACTCATTCAGGATGTTCTTACCATAGTTCAAGAACAGAAACAATAATCAATACGCAATAATCAATAATTATTCATTAAATCAATAGTCAATAATCAATGGAGTCAGTAATTGTCACACAGCATAACTATTCAGCCATGAATAACCACACCTTTAGTAAACGTTTAGTAAGTGTATTTCCCTTATATTAACAATGCTAAAGTCATGTAGATTAATCTCAAGATCGAATCAAATGCAATCAATAATAATATTGGTTAACCGAAAAGACGCGAGAAAGATAACCTAATCAAAGCTTGAATCACAATACACTATAATGCATCAGTACAAATCATTAGTAAAGTCAGTTGCAATAAAGTAATCGAACACATTGAATTCAGCAAGATAGCTCGTCAACCATTCGTCCCTCCAATTTGTCAGTCGTCATGTGAATAGCCTCAACTAACCCAGATTAGCATCAGCATGTGGAGCTTCATGCAAAACAATTTAGAACACAAATTTAGAAGACATCTACCTAAGGAAAACTATTAAGACAGCACAGGTGGTACCTAGAAAGTAAAGGCATACAAATACAATTCAGTCATAATGTCATATCTACCTATCCACGGTATGGGTCAGCAAACAGAATCAGTCTTCGTCCTCAGGTCATCAATCGATCAGCAAAACATCAGGCTCTCAGTCAAAGAGTAGGAGCCCAATGACAGAATCTCGAATCTCTTCTTCTCCCAATATCGCATCACAAATCAGAATAAGGTCTGAGGTCTTTTCCCTCTGTCACTTTGTTATATCAAAGTCACCCAAACTATCCCCTAATTCCCAATTGTTCAATTAACCGTACGTTATTACTCTATCCAGCAAAATGTCTATACCAAATCTATGAATTCTAATATTTCACATGTCATTGATTGGTCTGTTTTACAATGTTCTCATCATCCGGCTCATCAGGTATCGAATTTGTTGCATCTTCTTCACCAGTCAGTGTCTTCATTGTTCGCGTCCTGGAAAAGAACCTCTTGCACATATTACACACGTCTCGATACATTTTAAGGACACTGGCGGTCATTCTGACCCTGGCGGTCAAAGACCGCCAGGGCGGAGGACCGCGGGAGCACCGCCGACAGGCCGGCGGTGCTCCAATGGGGATTCCGACCGCGGCGGTAAAGCCGCGGTCGGACCGGCACCACTGGCGGGCTCCCGCCAGTGTACCGCCGCCCCATTGAATCCTCCAAGGCGGCGCAGCTTGCTGCGCCGCCGAGGGGATTCCGACCCCCCCTACCGCCATCCTCGGACCGCCGGGATCCGGATGGCGGTAGGGGGGGTCGCGGGGCCCCTGGGGGCCCCTGCAGTGCCCATGCCACTGGCATGGGCATTGCAGGGGCCCCCGTAAGAGGGCCCCTACATGTATTTCACTGTCTGCTGCGCAGACAGTGAAATACGCGACGGGTGCAACTGCACCCGTCGCACAGCTTCCACTCCGCCGGCTCGATTCCGAGCCGGCTTCATCGTGGAAGCCTCTTTCCCGCTGGGCTGGCGGGCGGTCTGAAGGCGACCGCCCGCCAGCCCAGCGGGAAAGTCAGAATTACCGCCGCGGTCTTTCGACCGCGGAACGGTAACCTGACGGCGGGACTTTGGCGGGCGGCCTCCGCCGCCCGCCAAGGTCAGAATGAGGGCCACTGTCTCCTGTTAGTTGGTTCTCAGGGAAAGCTTCTGCTAAGCATTTTAAGAAGACAAAGAGCATTTCACAGTTAGTTCACTCTGTCAGCATTCTTTTAAACGCTAAGAAACACAGCTTCTGTATGAGACCTGGCAAAACTAGGCCAAGACACTTTCTAAGTTAAGACCTACAATTAATAAGCTACAACATACTTCATAACCCTAAATATGACATACTACTACATTAATCTAATACATTTTCAATATTTCATAAGTATTCATAATTATTTAGTACATTTTGTGAACACTGGTGGCCCTTATTTGAGGTCACAATTTCATATGTGCACATTATTTTTCTCTACATTATTCATTTCCTACATAAGTCATTATTCAAAATACATAAACACTCATTAAAAATTCTAATTAAGACATCTGATTCAGCACACCTTTTTACGAAAAAGGAAGTCCAGACTATAACAAAGTGCTTGAGATCGGCTGAGGGATAGTGCTACTTTCAGGGGGCCTAAACGTGTCCACAATTTAGAGTAGCTCCCAATTCTCACCTAGCAACTGAAATGTGTAGACTTGAAAAAAACGTCCTTTACCCAGTAGAGACTTGAGCTTCGTCTTATATCTAGCCAGAGCTTCTTCAGTATACAATAGTCTTCCTTCTTCACTGCTTATCTTGTTATCTTTTTTCTTTTTTAAAGTCTGGGATAAACCTTTTGGGCAACAGCTATGAAGCGAGTAATAGTCAATTATTCAGTGGAACAGGATCCATGGAGTATTCCCCGATAAACAACTGGCACTTGCGGGACAACATTCTTTCTGTTAAGTTAAGGAACTTTGAAGGGATCACATGCTGCCCAGTGTATGCCAAAATATTTGTGTATATGACTGGAACAGTGTATAATGGAATAGACACCAAAAAAAAAAAGTGGAAATTGTGTATTAGGGCCATAGATTGTTTTATCCCAACATGAGACTGCCCCAAGGATGCACTGTAACAAAACGTAAGATAATTGAATCTGGCTTCAAATAATACAATTTGTGCACATTATCATAGCTGAAAATGTTTGTTAATTTGATGTTCAAGTGCAATTTATTGAAAAACGAATCCGTACAATGATATTTGCGAAGGGTGTGGCTAAAAAGAACATGCTGCACTGCAAATGTGTCATCCTGAATATACATTTTCCGGATTCACTATTATTGAATCAAAAGTATTCTTTCATTTCTGCATAATTATGATTATAACAATATTGACACCATAGCTAAAGTTCAGGAGTGAGAGTGCCTCTCAAATGTTTTAATAAAGGCAGAAATAAAGGTGCCACCTCAAGATGTAGCTACAGAAAACCCCCAGAACTCTGATAAGCATCAGATTGTCTAAGTTTCATAATATTCTACCAAACAAATACTACGAATTTTTGCAAACAAATTTTAAATTGAATATTTTACTGCAAAAGCAACATTTGCTAAGCAGTATGCAAATAATCTCATTTAATAATCTCTCATCAAAAGTAAAAATAAAAAACTACAAAAAGCAGCAAATAGATGGCATTCCAGGCCCTCCCTCCGTGATAAGCAAAGACCCATCCCACAGTCGCCACTCCCTACACTTGTCTGTGCCCTAGATAATGAGAGACAGCCCTCCAAATATATTTATATAGCTGGAGCTTTATACTATTTAATGGAAACAGACTGATGCATCTCAAAAGCCCAATAAACAGAGATCTAGCATTAACATATATAAATTACAAGCACTATAATACATTAAAGTGTTAATGTAGAGTTATAGCGAGGACGCCAATACCAGTTACACAGTGTGACATTACCAGTATATCAAATTGGTGTGTGATGTTGAATGGAATACAAATTTTGGATAAATTATGTGATTATATGACGGAACACCGAATTAAAAACAACTACTAACCTTAACAACGAGGTCGGAACACCGACCTCGTCCTTACTACTAATGATTTTACCACGAATGCCTTAACAACGATATTGCGTTGTAAAGGCATTCCTGATAAAATCATTAGCAATAGGCACCATTCACCCTACATCCCTCACCCCACCCCCCCAACCCCACCCCAAAACCTAAAACCCGCTGACCCCCCACCCACTCCCCAAAACCAAAAAAAACGCCCCACCCCCCAACCCCACCCTAAAACCTAAAACCCCCTGACCACCCACCCACTCCCCAAAACCAAAAACGCCCCACCCCCCCAACCCCACCCCAAAACCTAAAACCCCCTGACCCCCCACCCACTCCCCAAAACCAAAAACGCCCCACCCCCCAACCCCACCCCAAAACCTAAAAACCCCTGACCCCCTACCCCCTCCCCAAAACCAAAAACGCCCCACCCCCCCAACCCCACCCCAAAACCTAAAACCCCCTAACCCCCACCCCCTCCCCAAAACCAAAAACGCCCCACCCCCGCAACCCCACCCCAAAGCCTAAAACCCCCTAACCCCCACCCCCTCCCCAAAACCAAAAACGACCCACCCTCCCAACCCCACACCAAAACCTAAACCCACCACTTACCTTCGCCAACTCCCTTCTTTGTACCTTAACCACGCATGTTCGTTGTTCAGAACATACGTAGTTAAGGCACAAAAATACGAAGTCGTGGTTAAAAAAAGCTTTGTTACGCTTTCGTTAACCACGACTTTCGTAATAAAAAAGTCGTAAAAAAGGATGTTTCCCAAATGATGTCACTGGTGATGTGACATTTCATGTTGACAGTGATGTAATTAATGATTTCATCTGTGATATAATGTGTGAGAACACTGGGAGGGTTATATTTGCATGGCTCATCTAAACTGATGAATTACTCACATTGGGCAGAGATAAAAATGCGTTGCTCAGTTACACTGGAGTACACTTAGTTTCCCAAAAAATTAAGCACTATCTTAGAGTCGTGCAAAACATATCAGAGCCTCTCTTTATTTTCCCTAAAGTAGTTTCAAGAGATGGAACAAAGTGTAGAAGGAAGCTTACAATCAGTCCACTGCAAAGGGACTGAGTTCGGGATTTCCATTACAACCCGCTTAAAGCATCACTCTAGTTAAGAATGTGTAGAAAGGTTGTGGACAAATGATATGGGGTAAGAACCCGACAACTCAGTTATGGTCAAAATGTATGTGTAAACACAGTGAGGCTTTTGCAGCAAGAAACAGTGAAGAGGGTGTCTCCAGGAGTGACATCCATGCTAATGTGGATTTTCAAGTTGATGACTGAATTAGAGTTAAAAAGATTTGAAGGTCGGGAAAGAGTGGTTGTGTTTCTTTGACCCAGTCCAAGTTAAAAGTGATAATACGATTATGCTGTTTCTGAGTGATGTGTGGAATCAGAAAAAAATCGTGAAAGTACAAGAGTGTTTACGTCAATTAAAGGTAGCATATGAGTTGCCTTGGGACAAAAGAGGCAGTAAATCTAAACGGGGATTTGAGAAGTTCCACTTCAAGAGTGTGAATAAGACCTACATGGAAAGATTATTTCCTTCAGTAACTTTTAGGTTCCAGTTATTTCAGCATATTATAGCTCATGCCATGACGTTTATTATAATATGTTCGTTTTTATGGCATGCTCTTATGTTGTAATATTGTATATGATGTATAGCTATTATTACCTCTTTGTCACAATTTTTCTTTATTTGTATTTAAGGTGGAGGTGTGTAGCTCACATAGTACTTTAGTCTCTTTATGGAACTCCACTTAGGTATTCCACTTGGAAGTCTCTTGGCTGAGTGTTCCTGCCCATGTGGGTAGCTGGTAGCTGCCTCCTTGTTGTGATTGAACATTGTTCCACTGGGTTGGTTCACCTCTTTTTATTTCACCTACCCCATCACATAAACAAACTTTTCCCCACCACATTATATAGAGTTCGGAATGTGAATATCTCCATTAAATTGCAAAATAGAGGGTGCTTTGTAGGCTAGAGGTGGGAAATTGAATCGCCTTCTGATTGGCGCCATTCCCTCTTATGCCTCTTAATTGGTGAATGGGCGGATGGCTCTCCTACTAAAGCCTGACTAGTTGCATACATCTTTTAGTAGTTACCATGTACATGGCTGTACTTTTCACAGAAATTACACAGAAAAGAAATGGTGTTTCCCCACCACCAAAGATGTGAGTGAATACAATAACTCATCCCATTTATTATGTCGTTGATGATGCCATGTGTGCTGTCTGTGCTGCTGTAGGTGAATTCATAAACATAGCATTAGGCTAAATATATCACAGGAATATTAGTGCATTTTGCCTGTTTAATATGCCCCTTTGCAGATTTTTTTTAATACATAGATATAAAATTATTAATAAGGTGTTCACAGGCAGAGAGAAATAAAGTAATAGTTTAGCTTGCTACAAGTCATATGTACACACACACTTATAATTATCTGAACTAATTCGCCCGCATGTAACAAATGCTTCCTTGCATTCCCTCAGCTGTGGTTTTATGACTTTCTTTTGATTGGCCACCGCTCTTTGTACTCTGTTTCAGATGCCAAACAAATGGCCACTCAAGATAACATGAGATGGGGAAGCTTAAGCTGTGTTATCGTACACTGTCCTCTTGAACACAGACATTGTACAAACGGACATAACTGGCAGAGCAGTTCCTAAAAAGCAGGACAGGAAGTAAGATGTAAACATGTCAGATAAAAAAGTCCAGTTGGAGCCATCTCATTGTAGTTAATTTCACAAGGAATGTGCTCGTTTGCAACAATTTTCGGCGTTTATTTAACATGTGGCGTCTTTCCTCTTTCAGCTGCTATCTAAAACAAATGCACATCTACGTCAACGAAAACATGTTAATTATATCTCTGGCATCTAAGGAAAAATGCTAGGACTGCATATTGATGATGCTAATGGAGCTGTTCCCCGTGAAGTCTCCGATTTTTAATCATGAGTCTGCCCAGGAGCGGTGTGACACAAAACAGAAAAGGAAGTGGGGGACCCCTGGGAACTTAACTTTCATAAATAATCTCTCACATTTGTCAGGTCTTCCTGGGGCGCCGATGTCCATCTCTTTCTTTGTGTCAGCAGCACATCCTTTGGTTTGATAATACAGAGGCATCGTGATGACGTATCAACAGAATTAGTTTCCAGCTTTAGCCTAGCCAGAACGGGCCTTCTTACTTAAAAGTAGCCCGTTTACTCTGTTGGTGTCTGTCTGTGGGAGTCTCCTGCACTCATTTGGAAAGAACATTCAAAATTATGGCCTAGATTTAATAATGTTTTGACCCTGGTTTGCATTACTTTTGGAATGCAAACCCAAGGCAAAGTGTTACGCTGAGATTTACTATCCAACGCAAATCCTGATTGCACTGGATAGTTTCCCATGGTAACTCGAAGATATGCTAAGCGCTACTTTGGGTTACATTGCATCAAGGGGCGTTCAGTGGGTGGTGAATGGCCATTTCCGTTGTACCACTCATCACTTTTGGTTTAAATCCCCATCTGCCAGCCATTGTAGACAAAATTTGTGTTGAAATCCTCTGCTTCCTTCAGGCAGCTTCAACTAGGAGAAATGCTTTTATTTCTTTTAGTTTTTCCTACTCTGCATGCGAGCTGCATTGCAGAGCACACATAGAAAGCAGCAAGCGTGTTAAAGATAGTTTTTTTACTGGAAGGGTCCCAGTTGCGCTCATAAACTACAGTAGTCGTGACAGAACACACACACACACTTGCATTATGGTGCAAGGATGTGCAAGTTGGGGCATGGCAGCCAAAAGTGCACCAGTGCAGAGAGATTAATACAAGCCTACATCTTGGTAGATAATGCTGTTATGCTCTCTCTATATCACACACTGAAGCACAGCAACTTTAGCTGCTGTGCTGCGTTGCATTACTTATTAACACATCTGGGCCTTTATCTAATGTAGATTCTTAGGTTAAAACCAGCTGGGCTTGAACAGGGGTCTCCCCCGTAACCCAATCCATTTTCACCTGAAGACGTCTCTTGCTCTCCATTTTGACTGTCCCTCACTACGCCAAGTACCTAAGGCCAATTTACTTTGCAGTGTCCCTTATAGAAGTATGCCTATTCCCTCAAGATCTGTTTACAGCGTTTCTATCTAGGGTTCAGCCAACATCATATTAAGTGCTTCACTTTCCTGTAGCTGGTGTGATGTTTTATGTGGCACTGGTATTTGCTAGGTTTGCTCTATTGTACTGACATTTATATATTTTTTTTAACAATGACAATTTTTCTGCGCTCTGTCAGTATGTCATCCTTTCTCTCCTTTCTCTGTCTTTTTATCTTAATCTCGATTTCCGTCTCAGATTGTCTTATTCTATGCGCTTTACTCAGCCTCCCCGTTCTAAATCGTTCCACCCTCATCTTTGTGTTCATTATGCTTTGCCTGTTTTTCTCTTTCACCATGTCTCTATCTCCATTTTTCTGTTCAAGCTGACTTGATTTATTGATGTATCTGAGAGAAAAAAATGCAAACAGACAAAACAACCATATTGTGGATCCCACATTGTGCCAATGGGGTCTGCTCTTTCAACAGTGCTTACTGTTTCAACAATAACTTCTGTTTCAGCTATTCAGTCATGCCCATGCCTCACAGAGAACAAGAAATAGACTAATCATCTGTACTTGTTTCAAAATCTAGAGAATACCCAACAAGCTATTCACATATTCTATATTAACACTCAGGCACTCATTTTAATTACAGCAGTATTGATTCAAATGTGTGGTTATTGGGTTACCACATATTTTTACATTTAACTAATATTTTGAAGGAAGTGGTAGTATGTTTTAAAAATGACACTAGCCGCAGAGATAGAAGAAAGCCCTATCTAAGGCTCCATGATCCCACACTACTCAGCTTGCCAACTCAAAACTGTAGAATCGTGACTCAGGAAACAAAAGCATAGAACAGTGGCCCACACAGGGTTCAAAGACGCCTAAAGGTATAACATAAAATACTCAAACGGTGATAGGAGGAATGCTTGCAATAAGTTTACTCACTGGCAATCACTTGGGGCAAAATTCCAACCCATCGTTTTTTTGCCAACCGTGACACCTCGGTTTTGACCAAGCCATATGCAAATCAATTTTGACCCTGCTTCAATAGGGAATGTCCAGCACAAACTGCTAGGAAGGTCCTCCCTGAGCTGGAACACAAGCGACCCAATGCTGGTTTTACCCTGATGGTAAAGAAGGAAATGATCACAACTTACTGAAAGCCCTGGTGATGCTGATGGGAATGACCACAACACGTTCCAAAATGGCATCATCTCTCAGACATCTTGAAAACTATTCTGATCACTGGCCTTTCACCTCAGAAGGGGCCATGCATTCTTTGGAGTGGAAAACTGCTTCCCGGAAGTAATTCAATGAAGAGGTCTTGCTGTTGAAATTAACCTTTTCAGGGCAGATTGTTTCTGTTGGAGTAACCACAGCACTTTTTCTGTGAGCTGACATTTTTCTGTGAGCTGAATGTTGATCTCATTCCTCATAATAAGTTACTTTTCATAAAATGGGTTGTGAGCCAATTGGGGACTCTCAAATTGAAAAAATGCCAGAGACAACAAAAATTTCAAGTTGCCACAGGAAATCAGACTAAACGATCTGTGAGATAGACCGCCTATGAATCATGATAAGGCCCACAGGATGTCTTTGACCGCCAGGGTTGTAATGAGGGCCAGAGTGTTCATAAGTGGCCTTGCAGATCAGCCTTAGTCTCAGGGGGCACAATCATGTATGAACCCTCATCGTGGACATCATCAGTTCTTGGTCCACAGGAGGCACTGGCGTGATGGCAAGACACACTGTTGGCAAATGTTCGAGGAAGCACCATGTGCAGCGAAAGACAGGTTGCACGCAGCAAAGGTTTGGTCGGAATGACAATGACCAATGCCACTCCAATTCCTCCAGCAAGGAAGCATCGAAGATCTGAACCATGTGTTCATGGCACAGTTGTGCAGGTGGCAGCTGCTACATCGCTCCGTGTAGTTGTAAAGAAACAACCACTGCAAATCAGAAGAAATAGCAGCAGTATTCTGCCAATCAATATAAAAATTACAGGAAAGCCCCCAAACACACTTGAAAAGATAGTCTGGAAGACTGACACAAATCCAGACCCGATAGCCTTAAAAAAATGGACAATCCCAGTAATGCTCGAGGCGTTGAAAATTCTGGATACCAGCTCACCAAAGTGCTTGGGGAAGTTGGTATTTAATAAGGATTGTATTTCGGTTGATCTCGCAATCTGGAGAGCATATGTCTCTCTAGGTGATGTCAACGCGACCTGTTTTTGAAACAGTAGCGCCTTTAGTCTGCTCAGCTTGTCATAATTTACATTAATAGTATCAATGTGAGGCCACATTTCTGATACCTTTATCTCTTGTGTGGGGGGGGGGGATAAAACATATCCACAACACGTAACAACTTTAAAGACCGAAATTGTGTAGGCAATTCCTGGTCGCATACCGCAACAGCTTTGATCGCTCAGCAACACATAACTTGCATTCGAAAGTACATGAAATGCTGGTCGAATCAAAGAGACGGGAGTACCCTTCTGGCCTTGGCAGGGGTTGGTGGCACACTGGCTGGGCTGACGTGTGCCCCCTTTGAGCCTCTGATAGCTGCAGGAACCACAACGGACGTCGACTTGGTGTCTGAGGTGCTGGGCTGGGTTCCATCCACCCTGGCCTGAGGGAAAGGATGGGGGAAGGGGTAGTGAACAGGTCAATGTTTGCCAGGAAAAGCTTCTTAGGGACACTTGGGTGGGAAGAGGGTTTGGGAGTGGAGAAAGAGGGAGTGGTTGTAGGAGGTGTCTGTCTGCTGAGTTTGGGTGCAGGTGCATGGGCTGGATGCTGTTGTGAGGTGGATGGCTGTTGGGTGGATGGGTGCTTGCATTTGTGTACTCTGGGAGGAGGGGTCACAGGCACACTGGGAGAGGACACAGGGGACGTGTGCATGGATGTGGGGGTGGTGACTCTCAGTGAGGGGGTGTGTTGTGATGGGCGTGCTGGTGATGGAGGGAGTGGATGAGGATGTAGTGCATGCAGGTGTGAGTGGAGACGCTACTGGGAGGGTGGTGGATGATGAGGAGGAGGGGGACACAGTGGAGGCAGTGGATGTTGGTGTGTCTGCATGGCGATGGTGCTTGTGTGAGTGCTTGCCAGATGAAGTGTGGTGCTTGTGTTTGCCTGAGCCACTTTTGTGTGTTGATTTGGGTGAATGCTGGTCTGAAGGTGTGCTTGGGATAGGCTCGGGTTGAGGGGATTAGGACTGGGTAGAGGAAGTTGGAGGTGGGAGGCTGGAGACAGGGACAATGGCTGCCATCAATGCAGAGGCCAGAGCCTGAAATGCTCTCTGTTGGGCCGTCACGCCAGAGTGAATGCCCTCCAGGTATGCATTTGTTTGTTGCAAATGCCTCTCGACACCTTGGATGGCATTCAGAATAGTTGACTGCCCAACAGTGAGGGATCTCAGGAGGTCAATAGCCTCCTCACTGAGGGCAGCAGGGCTGACTGGGGCAGGGCCTGAGGTGCCTGGGGCAAAGGAGATGCCCACCCTCCTGGGTGAGCGGGCACGGGAAACACGCTGAGGGGCTGCTGGGAGGGCGGTGCTGGTGGGCGGGTGGTAGCTGTACCTGTTGTTGCGGTGGGCACAGAGGTGTCCGCCCCACCAGGGAGCTTCCATCGGAGGAGGAGTCGCTGTCTGTGGTGTCCCCTCCTGTCCCTGTCGTAGTGCTCCCCTCGCCCTCCGTCCTACTGGTGCCCTCACCATCGGAGGATTCGGCCTCCAGGCCCATGTTGGATGCAGCTCCCTCCGTTGCTGGTGCCTCTGCTCCTCCGTCAGAGGATGCTGATGCACACAAGGACAGGGTGACAAAACAAAAAAGGGGGTAGAGACAGAGGATAAACTTGGTCAGTGCCAGCAACACCACTACCGTTGGCGTACACAACACACAGGGAGCAGCCCTATGCACTAGGCTATGCACTACCAGTTACTAAGATAGTCATTAGCCCATGGGGTACAATGCCTAACGCCATTAGCTGCACACCTGAAACCCACAGGACCCTGCCCTGTAGTAGATGCCCACTAACACTATTGGGGTTTGAGTGCTTCAGAGCCTGCCCAACAAGGAACCGAGCCTGCCATGTTCGCCCTGGCAAGGGGCACCCACATCCCTCACCCAGGTAAACCTTAACGCGCGCACAGTCATGATACTGAATCTATACTCACCCCCTTGAGGCTGCTGTGATGCCTTCAAGCGCACATCTAGCTCCGGACAGGCCACCACCAGGATGCGGAACATCATGGGGGTCAGGGTACGACGGGCACCCCTTCCTTGTTGGGAGGCCAGCCCCAGGTGGGCCTCCGTTGTCTTCCTTGCACAGCAGCGCAGGTTCTCCCACTGTTTGTGGCAGTGAGTGCTCTGCCTGTCAAAGACCCCCAGGGTCTGCACCTCCTTGGCGATGGCACGCCAAATACCCTTTTTCTAATGGGTGCTGACCTGCATGGAAAAGACAGCAGAAAAGGGAATTAGTTAACCGTCCAGACGGTCACACTCATGGTCCACCAGATCCCCCCCATCCCCTGACGCACATACATTGACCACCATACATACATGCAGCACTCTGGCCAGGATGCCTCAGCACCCCCCCACATGTGGCTTACACACACAGCAATCCATACATTCATGGCCCACGCCTCATGGGCACAGTGTACTCACCTGTTGGTCTGGAGGACCTTAGAGTAACGTGTACTGAGGTATGACCCCATCCACCAGTTTCTCCAACTCCTCCACAGTGAAGGCAGGGGCCCTTTTCCCAGACACATGAGCCATTGTTGCTTCCAGACACAGGTCACAGCAGCATTTGCAGTGTAGGGCCTCTCATGTTGAAGGTCAGGTAGCAAGTGAGTGAATAGATAGAAAATGGCAGTCATGTCCGCGGCCATGCGTACCGTCACCGCTGGCATACATCGCCGTTGGCTCCTGGAACCCATAAGGCCCAATGATAACCAATGCGAAGTTGCGCGGCGGTCATCGACCGTCTACCGCAACGGCGCACCACGCCAGCCGAATTACCTCATTTCCACTTGTCCCTCCTCACAGGTCAGGCAGCCGCCATTTCAAGTGGGCACAGGCCATGGCACCTAACTGCGTCACAGCAGACATTGGCACAACAACTGACTCTCAGATTCATATACAGGTTCTATAAAGGAAAAGATGCATCATTATTTCAATTGGTGTGCGAATATGACCCTCTGCTCACCATTTTCCTCCGTAGGCTTCAACTGCTGAGGATGAATATGAGATGGTGACATCCTCCGGTGTACAGACCCCTGGTGGACCTTGCGACAATGGAGTACAGACACATTATACTAATTATACTAACATACAGACTTGATCGGGCCAAAATCCTAGAACTGTGTGCCCAATTGGAGCCAGACCTAATGTCAGCTATCTGCCAGCCCACAGCTATCCCCCCTCTAGTGCAGGTCCTGTCAGTGCTCCATTTCCTGGTAAGTGGTTCCTTCCAAACAACAGTGGCCATGGCATCAGGGATGTCTCAGCCAATGTTCTCCACCGTGTTGACCAGAGTGTTGTCAGCCCTGCTGAAACACATGCGCAGCTACATCGTATTCCCCCAGGTGGAGGATTTGGCCACAATGAAAGCTGACTTTTACACCATGGGACATATCCCCAACATCATTGGTGCCATTGATGGTACTTATGTGGCATTTGTCCCCCCGGAGAAATGAACAAGTGTTTAGGAATAGAAAAAGCTATCACTCTATGAATGTGAAGATGGTGTGTTTGGCGGACCAGTACTCTGTGAATGATGCATTTATCTTGAGGAATAGCAGCATCCCATATGTGATGTGCCAACTCCAGAGGCACCCAGTATAAGTTGGTGTCTGGGTATGTGGTTGTCCCTAAGGGGTAGTGTGTGTCTAACAGGTATCCCTTGATATTTGCAGGTGACCCTGGTTACCCCAACCTCTCATGGCTACTGACCCCAGTGAGGAATGCCAGGACAAGGGCAGAGGAATGTTACAATGAGGCACATGGGTGAACAAGGAGGATAATTGAAAGAACATTTGGCCTCCTGAAGGCCAGGTTCCGGTGCCTCCACCTGACAGGTGGATCCCTTTACTACTCACCCAAGAAGGTGTGCCAGATCATCGTTGCATGTTGCACAACCTGGCCTTGAGACGCCAGGTGCCTTTTCTGTAGGAGCCTGGAGATGGTCTTGTGGCAGTGGTGGAGCCTGTGGACAGTGAGGAAGAGAAGGCAGAGGAAGAAGATGTGGACAACAGAAGTGATATAATACAGCAGTACTTCCAGTGACACACAGGTAAGACACTGGTACTTCACTTACATTTCATTTCTGTTGGACACTGTACATGGCAGCCTGATTTCCCTATGTCTATGGCCACTTAAAGTACCCTTTGACATCTCTATTTTCAGATCTCTGTGGCCCACTCTGGCTCCTGGTATGTTTACTGCTGCCCACTAAAGGTCATACCAATGTATATATAACTGTACATATGACTTGCAATGTTTTCAGAATGTTGTACTAATATATATTTCAATCATTTGACAGACTCAAGTTTTTTATCTGTTCCAAGGGTGTTTATTTAAGTGCTCATACGTAGAGGGGGATGTGCAATGGGCTGGGGTGATGGTGGAGGAATGTCCAGTTAGAGTTCAGTCTCTTGGTATCACAGGTGCATTGTCCAATTGGGCATAGGAAGGGGAGTAATGGCAGTTCAAGGTGGACAGAGTGACAGAGTGGGACAGAAGGGTGACAATCAGGAGAGTCCTATTTCCTGGCGGGGGTCTTGGTAGTGTTCTCTGGCTTCTGCCTGGATCGCAGGGACTGTGTGCGGGGTGGCTGTCCTTCTGCAGGGGGTGGGGTGCTGGTGGCCTGTTGGTCCTGTGGCGGGGCCTCCTGTCCACTAGCGCCGGCAGAGGTGGATGGCTGTTCTGTGGTGTGGCTAGTGTCTGGGGCCTGTTGGTGTGCCACTGCCTCCTTAATGGTGTTATCCATGTCAGCCAGCACCCCTGCAATGGTGACCATGGTGTAGATGTTTTCTAGGTCCTCCCTGATCCCCAGGTACTGTCCCTCCCGCAGCTGCTGGGTCTCCTGCAACTAGAACAGTATCTGGCCCATGGTCTCCAGGGAATGGTGGTATGCTCCCAGGATGTTGGGGAGTGCCTCCTGGAGAGTCGGTTCCCTGGGCCTGTCCTCCCCTTGTCGCACAGCAGTCCCTGTTGTCCTGTGCCTCTGTCCCCTGAACCGTGTGCCCACTGCCACTGACAGGTCCCTGATCGTCCTGTGTTTGTGGGGTTGCCTGGGGTCACTGTAGTGGTGGACACACTGCTGATTGACATGTCCTGGGGACAGTGCATGGGCCCGATGGGTGGGTGCTGTGCTGGTGTTTCCTGAGGAGGGAGGCTCTGTGGTGGGTTGGGACTGTGGCAGGGTAACCGACTGTCCAGAGGTCCCTGATGGGCCAGGTTGGTCATTGTGATCCAGGCGTGCAGAGCTGCTGTCATCACTGTAAGCCTCCTCTGTGGGGGGACTGGATGTTGCTGGCAACTCCTCTCCGTGACGTTGAGTAGAGGTCCTGTGGGGATGAAAATGCAGTGTTATTGTATCTGCGTGTGCCATCTTGTGCATCGGTGTGTTTCCCTGTATGGTTGGGATTGCCCTGTCAGCTTTGCTTTGTGTGAGTAGTGATTTTGTGGGCTAGGTGATTCTCTCTAATGGGCATGCTGTGGTGATGGGTGTCCATGCAGGTCTGTGATTGGGGTCCATGGATTGGTGTTACATGCAGGACTTGGTTTTGGGATGGATGGGTTGTGATAGTGGGGGATATGTGAGGTGGTGGAGTGATGGGGTGAGGGTAGGGGTAGGAGTTTGTGATGGCATGCAGGTAGGGTGGGGGATATAGTAGTAAAAATTTGACTTACCAGAGTCCAGTCCGCCTGCTACTCCTGCGAGGCCCTCAGGATGCATTATTGCCAAGACTTTCTCCTCCCATGTTGTTAGTTGTGGGGGAGGAGGTGGGGGTCCACCGCCAGTCCTCTGTACAGCTCCCTGGTGTCTTGCAACCACGGAACGCACCTTCCCCCCGTAGGTCGTTCCACCTCTTCCTGATGTCATCCCTTGTTCTGGGGTGCTGTCCCACGGCGTTGACCCCGCCACGATTCTCCGCCATAGCTCCATCTTCCTAGCAATGGACGTCTGCTGCACCTGTGATCCGAATAGCTGTGCCTCTACCCGGATGATTTCCTCCACCATGACACTTAGCTCCTCCTCTGAAAACCTGGGGTGTCTTTGGGATGCCATGAATGTGGTGTGAGTGATATGTGTGAGGATGTGTGGGGTGATGTGTGGATTGATGTGTTGTGGTGTGAGCTGTGAGCTGTGAGGTGCGTGGATGGTGTATGAGTGATGGTGTTCTGTGGCTCAGATTGAGTGGGTGCTCCTGGCTTGTGTCTCTCTCTGTTGGCAATCTTTTTTTTTCGTTGAAAGGGTTGTGGGCAATGTGGGTGTGTGTTTTAGAGTGTGTGGGTGTGGTGTGTGTATGTGTGTCAGGTGTGTGTAGTTTGAGTTGTCCTATGTGGTGTAGTTTTGTAAGTGTGTGTGTATTTTGAGCGCAGCGGTGTGTACTGCCAGTGGTTTACCGCGGTTGAAAGACCGCTGCGGTGATTCGTGGGTTCTGATACGGTGGGCGTATTCCTGTTGGCGTAACGGTGTGGGTTTTGCTACCGCCAATTTATCACTGACCTTTGGTCTGGTGGACTTGTGTGGGTGTCTGTATAGTGGCGGATTTCTCAGTGTGGGTCATAATACTTGTAGCGGAATACCGCTGCAGTCACGGTATGTTGGCGGCCGTCAGCACGGCAGTAGGTGGCATTTACCATCAGGGTTGTAAAGAGGGCCTATGTTTGTTAGCGAATAAATTCTGTTGGACAGAGTGTTCATGCCGTTATCGACAACTGCTAAAGCCTTTTCTAAATTTTCCTTATCTTTTTGCCTTAAACGCGCAGCAGCTTCTATCTGAGAAAGTTTCCATATCTCATTATCATTATACATATCATAGATAAATCTTTTAGAGCGCTGTTTCCTAGGACCTAACAAAAAGTCCTGCAAGTCTATATCTTCAGAAAGCCTGTTCAGGTGTTCTTTAACTGTGGCTAATGTATCAGACTGTACCCATTGTTGGCACAGTTTACCCACACTGTATGTAGTAACTATCCCCATGTGTTGACCGGAGATAAAGCGAGGTTCTGGCTGGCTAATCTTGAAGCCCCCTGAGGAAATCAAAAATGCGCCTGACAGCCATTGGTGTCTAGTGGCCAAATTAACCACCCGCCGGGACTGGAAAGTAAAGAATTATAGGTAGCAGCCTAAATCATTGCATCTAGCTCTTCCTCTGTGCTGTTCAGAAGAATTGACAATCATTAAACTTCGCCCGGTGTGGGAATACTGGGCGTGTTCATGTCTTTTATTTTTGCTAAACCTAGGCAGGACGTCTGTGAATCGTGTCATCTAAAAAGATAAATTGCACAGGAATCAGTCATGCTCTAAATAAAGCTTCCCTACCCTGTATTTGCCAATCTTGTGTTCCCTTTACACTCTTTATATCAATGGTGTTCTTCCAGTGATCGTAACCTTCAACAGCAAGATGGGAAACAAAGGAATCTGAATAAATCAGTTTTGTGTCTGTTAGCATAATTTTTAAAGGAGGTAATTTTAAAAAATATGACTCGGGATTGTTTGTGTCATGCCCAGAAAAACAACTTTTCGGACTTCCCACTGGTGGTGTTGAGCAATGTTCCCTCTGTGTGTAATTGAGTACTGGTCTATGTCTAGTTGCACGGTGCAGGTAATAATGTCCCCAATTATTATAGCAGAACATTTCCCCATAATTCATTGTATTTCCATATACATCATCACTTTCAAATACTGAATAGTCCTTCATTTCAGTTATCATAGAATCTCCTGTCTGGACATCCCAATCATCAGATACAACACTGGGTGAAATGACATCTGTCATAGATATTTTAAATACATATGGAATTTGGATAACCTCAGTAGGCCCGTATATTTCAAAAGGAACTTTGTCCCACACAATCCCATCAGAGATGGGTACAGCTGAAATGTTCACTGGGGACAAGTCTTTGTGGACCTTGTGTGAGGAATGATATGGAGTTAAGACTTCATCCACAGGCTCTACAGTGGAGCGTTCACAAATGTAATGACCATTTATGAGTAAAAAGAAAACTGTCACAAAACTAATCCATAGAAATAAGGTAGAAAATGTCAGGCTAAACCATAGATAGTTCCAGGGGTATATTAAGTAATTAATTTTAAGCCATAAATATAGCTTACATGTCTTTGAAATATTTTTCAGTCAATGGAGTGGCTGAGTCTGAAGAAAAGTCATCAATATCAATGAAGTATCCAGAGGAAGTCTCTGCAAACACGGGACCAAGTGCAATACTTGTAGATGGGTCCACTTCATGTGGAGGCTCATAGTAGATGGTGTCATCAGACTGTGTTGTATTGGTTTATAAAACGGCCAAATCTTGGACAAGAGTTGTCTTTGAAGTGGTAACAGGAACCAACAAAAGCTCACTTTCCGCACCCCCCATGATCGAGGAGGAATTTGTAGCATTGTTGGACACTGTTGCATAATCCAAAGTAGTGTTGTTCATTCTATTCTGAGGTATGTCCTGTTGGGTAGTAAGAGGGGATCGGGAACTACCCAAGGGACCTCTGGGTCTACTGTGCAGGATGGGCCACATGGTGAAGTTTGACGTTATCAATAAAAATGAATCTGTTTCCTCGTGAACCAGGCAGCGGTGGCAAGGTGACAGTTCTGGTACCTTGTACTCCCAGGACTGAGACAGGTGCTCTGTAGGATGGACCAAATTCCTTCCTCAGAGCAATATTCTCATGAAACAGATCCCCAACTTTAGGAATCCAGCCAGTGGAAGTTGTTGGTATATCCCTTATTCCTAATGTGGCAGCACTGGTGGACGATTTATCATCACGAAATTGCTGAAGTTCCTGTAAGACAGTGAGATGTTCATTTATGTCAAAAGGTGTTTCTGATGCCACCATACCAGAGCCATCAAGGTATGGGAAATACATAGGTATCCCAAAGAGAACCTCATAGGGAGTGCGTCCCCCCAAGAACCGTCTTGGCAGATTATTCAGTGCTCTCTGGACCCCATATAGGTGATGAAGCCAGCTGCGACCAGAACCTAATACTCTAGCTGTTAAGGACTGCTGTAGATCACGGTTCCGCCTCTCCACGACTGAATTGGATGGAATGGTGAGTAGTAATGGAGTTCAACACCCATCGTCCCCATGGTGTCCCTGAATGCCTTAGAGGCAAATGCAGGGCCCTGGTCCGAATGGAACGCTGCAACCGCATATGTAACGATAAAGATCAGCAAGTCTTTTATAACAGTTCAAGTGTCAGCCGACCGCTGTGGCCATACCCACAGGAATCTAATCAAGAATCTACAGCTACTAGGATGTATCTGTATGCATCATCAGGCTGGAGTGGACCACAATGGTCCAGGTACACATTGTAATGGCCTTCTGGACACTACGAGGGAAGTCTGTGGTGCCCGTTTGACATTGGAGCCCTTTATTGCCACAACAAAGGAAGTTTTGCTTTGCCTGTTTGTATAGACCTGGCCACCAGAATCTTTTCTGCAAGAGTGTTACTGTGGCCGAAATACCAGCATGAGCAGAAGCGACACCCTCATGTGCTGCTTTCACTAGATCTAATCTCTGGTCTTGGTTGGGGATTGCTCGGTCTCCAACCCCAGAAATTGTTGTATAGGCAACATTCTGCGCACTGATGTGGTAAGAATATTTTGTAGGGTACCCTTTTGGGAGAGGATTGACATCAGCCGAAGCTTTCACAGCAGTCAGAAGTTCATTATCCAATCTCGTATGGGAATGAGTCACTGCAGCCACAGAAGCCGTAGCTACTGCGGATTTGGTTGCTTCATCAGCCAAAGTGTTGCCGGTAACGTGTACTCCTACACGTTGGTGGCCCAATGTATGTACTCCATGGACACACGTCATGTGTTTTATGGTGTTCCCTTTAGAATCTCTAAACCCGTTCAGCTTCCAATGCTTAAGATAATCATTGTAGGATTGAACACAGTAATATGAGTGGCAGACTGTTAGACAGTCTTCCTATCTGTGTGTGTTCTAGTGCCAAAATAAGGGCTTTGAGTTCAGCCAACTGCGCTGTGCAGTCCCCCCTAGGGTCTGCGTGTAGGTATTGTGAGGGTGGAAGACTCCATCCTTCATTGCTCCACTCACGGCTGTGCAAGCAGCTGAGTATTGATGTTTGGTACCTGCAGCTGGTTGAGCTGAACCATCAGTTTGAATTACAGTATGGTAGTTGTCTAAAGACAAAAGATGTTCAGGAGCAGGGCACTCCTGTTCATTCTGGAGATATTCTTGTGTCTGGAGGTTCGGATCAAAGATGTAACCAACATCTGTAGTGGTCAGAGAAGTTTCCCACACTGAATCCAATGTGAATGTAATGTTTTAGCGTTAGGAACGGGGGTAACGACAATGATGCGTTTCCCTTGGGCAAGTGACCTCTCCTTCTCAGCCATCTGAATTGCAGTTAGAATTTTTTCTGTGGGTGCAAAACGTTGTTCTGCATTGGAGTATAAGTGTGATTTATGTGCTACGGGCACTGTGTCATCTTCATTGAAGGTCACATAAGTAAACTCAATGGCACCAGCAATTATTCTGATGACCAAGCATGTCCTTTTGCAATTCCCTAAGGATGCGTGTGTGTTCAACTGTCTGCTAGAAATATCCGGACAAATTAAGTCAAAAGTGATTTCATACGTTGTGCATAGTCAGGAATGTATGTTCTGCCAAAATTGAAGAAACCAAGTTAAGACTGTAATTTCTTTAGAGTGTTTGGTGGGTGCAGTTGTGCACACTTCTCTAGGAAGTGCGGGGCCAGGCTCTTCCCTTCGTTTGATAGCTTGTATCCCAAGAACAATACACTGTTCCTGAAAGACAATCCTACTTTTCTTAAAGTTGAATTTATAACCGACCTCTGCAAACCCCAATATTATTCAATCAACCCTACCAAGATGAATGTTGAGGTCGCCGTCTGTGAGATAAATGTCATCCACATAGGATAACGCCTCGGGATCGATATCATGTAATATTGATGTTACTCGTGCTGAGAACAGCCCTGGGCTATTCTTATAGCCGTGGGGTAAACGGTAAAAGCGTTTTTGTGAGCCAAATGAGCATGCACCTAGGTCCCAACTTTCTCCCGCTAAATTCTGGCAGAAAAACCTGTTGGATATATCCAACGTTGTTTTATATTTTTTGCCGACTATATTGTTTATTAGTGCTGTGCTATGTGAATTTTGTATAGCATACGTAGGCGTATGGCTGTTTAAATGTCTGTAATCTAAGACTATTCTATAGGAATGGTCTGGCTTTGCAACCGGAAATAACAGGTTATTCATTGCAGAGGCACAGGGCTCAATTACTCCATGATAGTCTAGCTGAGTGAAGATCTCCCTCACTGGAGCTTTTGCTTCATGTTTAACAGGATATTGTGTCTGAGGTTGGGGTGCAGACCTGATGGGTATTACATGACATGGAGAGTCCTTGTCCACACTACATGATTGCGGTATAATGAAGGTGTCTGCGGTAAAGCCAATTTGACAGCGTAGGCTTCTTTTTCGCTTCTGGAACAATATTAGAAAAAGAAGGCAAAATGACATCTTCCGCATGCGGGAGCTTGCGGATGTGTTTGGGTGGCCAATCTCTTTCAGCCAAAAGGATATCACAATTAAGTTCGTCCCAAAATATCACCCCAATGGTGCGCTCTATGTCTCCCTCAATTTGAATCTTCAAATCATAAACTCTATCGGGTGGGAGTATGCGCCCATCTGCTGTTTCAACTGCAATATAATCGCTAGTTGCTGTCACTTCCAGATGATCTTTCAGACTCTGGTGACATGTTGTGACCTCTGCTGCGCTGTCTAACAGTGTCACTGCCCACGTCATGTTCTTCCACAATGTTCTTAAGTGTACTGGCATTTTTAACTGACAGTGCTGCCACCTTTTTCTTTTTAAACTGCAGCTTTTGTTGTGAAGTCTTTTCTTTTTTTGACTGTAGACTGTATTGAGTCTTTCTTTTGTTTCACGTATTCAGGACATTGGTCAGGATGGCCCCCTCTCTCGCTACGTCTATCTGGTGCGTCCTGAAAGGAACGAGAGGGACATGAATCAGTATATGTCAGGAGTTTTTATATTCTCCCTATTTCTGAGAGTGTACCTCCTTTCGGAGTTCTCCGGATGTAGAGAGTCTGCTTTCTGCTTCTGTCTATCTTTAAATTGTCTTGGCTTATCCCAGCGCTTTTTAGAACCCTCCTGCACCTGTTTTGTACCTTCCTTAGGGGCGGTACTCTGTAATTCTAGCTTCTTTGGCTTGGCTCCCAGACTATCCCGTCCTATACTAGTATAGGTATTGGAAATAATTTTCGGTAGCTGCTCTCCTGTTCCAAATATGGAGTTTCTCAGAGACACTGGCATATAGCCAGTGCTACCTCTTCCCCTTTAATATTACTGAGTATTATTGAGGAAACTGGGTCGAAGTTACGTATTAATTTTATCCCCAAATCTAGGGCAGGTGCTGCCCCATGATCATTTTGTATTTGTTTTAACACTTCCGGTAAATTGGCAAGTGTCGGGGTACCATGTGTTGTGGTATAAATTGCAGCGGAGACTGTACCCCATGTGACGCAGTCATCTACTGAGGGAACAATCCCAAAAGGAAAGCACATTGTGAGAATTCTATGTTTCTCCTGTGGTCCCGTATGGGGAAACACAGCTTCCAACTGATTTGTTTTCTGGGCTATCCAGTATGGAATTTTCACCCGTTCTGTGGGTTCTTTACTCATAATAGTATGCACTGTTTGTGGATTAATCCCCGTAGCCAATTGGTATCCAGCAGGTGCTGGTGGTGCTGGACACGCTGGTGTTGTGCTCAAAGTCTCATTACAAACTGAACAAGCCGTCCGTAGATTGTTACTATCTCATCGTATAAATTTTGTAGGTCTGCTGCTTGCATATTTTGTATACCTGGGTGAGGTGTGTATGTGTCAAACATGGGCCACGTTGGTCCATCGTTACCTAAAGGACCTAATCTCATGTGTTGTATTACATGTGGTAGGGTGCCTTCAAACTAGTTCTGATGCTCTTGATAAGTGAGCGGTATTTCATGATAATGGTATGCTTGGTACCGTTGAGGTACATTAGCAATTTCATATGTGTGAAATGTGACTGTTCTGCGGCCTTCCTCTGGAAAGGTGACCCAAGAGTAAAATGTTTCTGTTTGGTATTCTTAATTAGCTTCTTCTATGAAAGTGACATCCCCACCCTCTTCCGTAACCACATGCGCTACTAAATGTAATGTTAAAGCTTGCCTAGCATTCTCAGGAATTTCTATGGCGTTTGCCATATTTGTAAAAGAGACGGAACACCAAATAGGGAGTATAGTCCTTTTTATGAGTTCGAGCTCGAACATCCTACACCCTAATTAGGTGTTCCCTGTGCAGCTGAGGAGGATCTTCCCAAAGACCACGGATGTCTCCGTATATTGGTGCTTAGGGTACCGGTTGTCTGTGAGACAGTGATAGGGTGCCCGTAAATTAGTGCCTAAACACCATAGTTGATGGTGCCATGTCGTAGTTGGACTCACTCTAGGCAAGACTGCTGGTTTATGGATGACAGTACTTATGTTTGTGACTATGCCTATCCGACAATAAGTCGCAACTGTAGTCCTAACCCTTCCGGCTCACTAGCAGTACTTCACAAAAAAAACCAAACAGCTAAATGTGATTTGTGGCAGCCTTTACGCATGGATTCATGAGTATGACATCTCAGGGAGTGTTGTGGTTAACCTGATAGGTGCGGGCGTCGGCCACTGGCCGACGCCCACACACCCTCCCTGGTGCGGGTCACGACCAGTGGCCGACACCAGGAAGGGTATCAATAAATCCTCGGGTGCGTCGCACCCGAGGATTTTTTTTTTTTTTTAAACCCCCCCCGGGAGACACGGAAGCTTCCGTGTCTCCCCCCGCCCCCCCACCCGCCCCTTTGTGACGTCAGCGCGCCTCGCGGCGTGCTGACGTTGCAAAGGTGTTTTCCCCATCAAAGCAGGAAGCAGCCTTGCGGCCGCTTCCTGCTTTGATGGGGAAAACGGCCTTTCTCACGTTCGGGAAGGCCTCGTAAGAAAGGGGAGTGTCTCCCCTTTCTTACGAGGCCTTCCTGAAAGTGTTTCCTGCTGTGCTGCGATCGGGGGCCAGAAACAGTTTGAGAAGGCCTTGTAAGAAAGGGGGAGAGTCTCCCCTTTCTTACGAGGCCTTCTCAAAGTGTTTCCTGGCCCCCGATCGCAGCACAGCTGCGATCGGGGGCCAGGAAACACCACTAGACGCCAGGGATTTCACTTTGGGGGGGCGGCCCCCTCGGAAAACGGGCCGCCCCCCCCCGGGGGCATAATTAATAAAAATAAAAAAAGGTAGGTGCCCCCTGGGGGGGGGGGGGGCGCGATCGCGCCCCCCTCCCCCCAGGGGATTGTTTTTTTTTTTTTTTTTAAATAATGAAAAAAAAAAAAAAAATGACAGGGGGTCGCCCGTCGGCAGGGTGACCCCCTGTGGGGGCAATTTTTTTTTTAGATGTTGTAGGGTTTCCCTGGGGGCCATTTTGGCCCCCAAGGAAACTATACAACAACTAAAAAAAATAGATCTATATATAGATCTATATTTATATATCTATGTAGATAGATATATCTATGTACATGGATATATCTATAGATATATCTATGTACATAGATATATATATATATATAGAGGTAGATCTATATATACCAAAGAGATTTATAAAGTGTGCTACTCACCTGTGAGGGTCTCAAGGCGCTTGGGGGGGCGGGGGGAGGGAAAGGGGCTGGGAGGTTCACTGTTCGAAAAGCCAGGTTTTGAGGCCCTTCCTGAAAAGAAGTAGGTTTTGGGTCTTGCGAAGGTGGGTTGTGAGGGCGTTCCAGGTTTTGGGTGCAAGGTAGGAGAAGGATCTGCCCCCGGTGGTGGTGTGTTTGATGCGGGGGACAGAGGCGAGAGAGAGGTCAGCTGAGCGGACGTTTTGTGTGGGGGTGTGGAAGGTGACTCTCGTTGAGGTAGGCAGGGCCTGTGTTGTGGAGTGATTTGTGTGCGAGGATGAGGATCTTGAAGGTGATCCTTTTGTCAATGGGGAGCCAGTGGAGGGATTTGAGGTGTGGAGAGATGTGTTCGTGTCGGCGGAGGTCGAGGATGAGTCGTGCTGCTGAGTTCTAGATGCGTGTAGTTTGCGCTTGAGTTTTAAAGTGGTGCCGGCGTAGAGGGCGTTTCCGTAATCAAGCCTGCTGCTGTGTGCGTGAGTGACAGTTTTTCTGGTCTCTGTGGGGATCCATTTGAATGTTTTTCAGTATACGGAGTGTGTTGAAGCATGAGGAGGTGAGAGCGTTGATTTGTTGGGTCATCGAGAGGGAGGAGTCTAGGATGATGCTGAGGTTGCGTGCGTGGTTGGCGGGGGTGGGTGCAGGGCCTAGCGTGGTGGGCCACCATGAGGGGTCCCAGGTGTTTTTGTGTGGGCCAAAGAGGATTATTTCGGTTTTGCTTGAGTTGAGTTTCAGGTGATTGGCTGTCATATATATATCACTTTTGTCAATATGTGTGTGGTTTCCCTGGGGGGAAAAGGGTCCGACTTGTCTAGTGGCAGTTTTAGTGCCATAAAGAAGCGCAGAAGGTTTATATGCCTACTGCAAAGAGCAAATCTGTATTTTATGTAAATAGCTGAGTACATTAGCAAAGTCTATGGAGAGATGAAGGGCACTTTTGCTGGGTGGTAATGAGGGAATCCGAGGAGGAGGGAGTGGGAGCACCAATAATGATTGTTGGACTGGGCGCAGGAGGTGCTAAAGACTGTGACGAATGGTATGTGACAAGGTGTTTTTTGAGTGTCTTGAAAGTACGTGCTGATTGAGGGAAGAAGCGCAGGTAAGGTGGCCTCTACTGTTGCACGTATCTCACACACCATCGATTTTGTGACTGTCTACGTAGGCTAGTGTTTTAGAGCAACAGTTTAGCCAATAGCAGAGATGGCATCTTGATGGATGACTGCTGCCTACACTCGGGTTATAGAGGACCGCTCTGACATAGGATCAGAGACTGAGACATCAGATACTGAGACAGCATCTGAGGGATAGGACAATGGCGCAGACTCTGGGAGTGATTTTTCAGTCAGAGGAGTCCCATTCGATAACTCCTCTTCCAGTACATTATGAGGGAGGTGATGAGGACAGTCCTGCTGTCCCTTCGCAAGCTGTTTGTGCAACTGGGTAATAGTGGGTTAGGTCAACCCAGAGAGCAGGTGAATGTGGCGGCAAGCAGAGAGAGAGTGCTCTCTTGGGAGCTCCCCAATTGAGTTCAGCCCCAAATTCCACCACCCAAATCATATTGTGGAGACATCAAAATTATCCATGGCAAAACAAACTGGTTTTGTAAGGCAGGCACCTGTGTTTTTGGTCCTGGATTCGGCGGCCTTATAGAGAAACACACTAAACCCAAACATTTCTGGAAACTAGACATTCGGGGGAGTCCACAGAGGTGTGACTTGTGTGGCTTCCCCAAAGTTTTCTTACCCAGAATACCCTGCAAAGCTGAAATGTTGAAAAAAAACTAAATGTTTCTCGCATTTCTGTCACACAAACTACAGGAATATGCTGGGATCCACAATATTCCTACCACCCAGTGACTCCTCACCTGTCCTGATAAAAACACTACCCCACTTGAGTGCCTACACCTAGTGTCTGTGTCAGGAATGGATCACCCCAGGGTCAACAGCTGCCTCACGTAAGGACCAACATTGACCGTTGTGTGATCTATTCCTGTCGCAGGCACCAGGCCTAACCACACAAGTGAGGTATCATTTTTATCGGGAGGCTTGGGGGAACGCTGGGTGGAAGGAAATTTGTGGCTCCTCTCAGATTCCAGAACTTTCTGTCACCGAAATGTGAGGAAAACTTGTTTTTTTAGCCACTTTTTGAGGTTTGCAAAGGATTCTGGGTAACAGAACCTGGTCCGAGCCCCGCGAGTCACCCCATCTTGGATTCCCCTAGGTCTCTAGTTTTCAGAAATGTACAGGTTTGGTAGGTTTCCCTAGGTGCCGGCTGAGCTAGAGGCCAAAATCTACAGGTAGGCACTTTGCAAAAAACAGCTCTGTTTTCTGTGATGTGTCCACGTTGTGTTTTGGGGCATTTCCTGTCGCGTGCGCTAGGCCTACCCACACAAGTGAGGTATCATTTTTATCGGGAGACTTGGGGGGACGCTGCGTGGAAGGAAATTTGAGGCTCCTCTCCGATTCCAGAACTTTCTGTCACCGAAATGTGAGGAAAACTTGTTTTTTTAGCCACTTTTTGAGGTTTGCAAAGGATTCTGGGTAACAGAACCTGGTCAGAGCCCCGCGAGTCACCCCATCTTGGATTCCCCTAGGTCTCTAGTTTTCAAAAATGTACAGGTTTGGTAGGTTTCCCTAGGTGCCGGCTGAGCTAGAGGCCAAAATCTACAGGTAGGCACTTTGCAAAAAACAGCTCTGTTTTCTGTGATGTGTCCACGTTGTGTTTTGGGGCATTTCCTGTCGCGGGCGCTAGGCCTACCCACACAAGTGAGGTATCATTTTTATCGGGAGACTTGGGGGGACGCTGGGTGGAATGAAATTTGAGGCTCCTCTCCGATTCCAGAACTTTCTGTCACCGAAATGTGAGGAAAACTTGTTTTTTTAGCCACTTTTTGAGGTTTGCAAAGGATTCTGGGTAACAGAACCTGGTCAGAGCCCCGCGAGTCACCCCATCTTGGATTCCCCTAGGTCTCTAGTTTTCAAAAATGTACAGGTTTGGTAGGTTTCCCTAGGTGCCGGCTGAGCTAGAGGCCAAAATCTACAGGTAGGCACTTTGCAAAAAACAGCTCTGTTTTCTGTGATGTGTCCACGTTGTGTTTTGGGGCATTTCCTGTCGCGTGCGCTAGGCCTACTCACACAAGTGAGGTATCATTTTTATCGGGAGACTTGGGGGGACGCTGCGTGGAAGGAAATTTGAGGCTCCTCTCCGATTCCAGAACTTTCTGTCACCGAAATGTGAGGAAAACTTGTTTTTTTAGCCACTTTTTGAGGTTTGCAAAGGATTCTGGGTAACAGAACCTGGTCAGAGCCCCGCGAGTCACCCCATCTTGGATTCCCCTAGGTCTCTAGTTTTCAAAAATGTACAGGTTTGGTAGGTTTCCCTAGGTGCCGGCTGAGCTAGAGGCCAAAATCTACAGGTAGGCACTTTGCAAAAAACAGCTCTGTTTTCTGTGATGTGTCCACGTTGTGTTTTGGGGCATTTCCTGTCGCGGGCGCTAGGCCTACCCACACAAGTGAGGTATCATTTTTATCGGGAGACTTGGGGGGACGCTGGGTGGAAGGAAATTTGAGGCTCCTCTCCGATTCCAGAACTTTCTGTCACCGAAATGTGAGGAAAACTTGTTTTTTTAGCCACTTTTTGAGGTTTGCAAAGGATTCTGGGTAACAGAACCTGGTCAGAGCCCCGCGAGTCACCCCATCTTGGATTCCCCTAGGTCTCTAGTTTTCAAAAATGTACAGGTTTGGTAGGTTTCCCTAGGTGCCGGCTGAGCTAGAGGCCAAAATCTACAGGTAGGCACTTTGCAAAAAACAGCTCTGTTTTCTGTGATGTGTCCACGTTGTGTTTTGGGGCATTTCCTGTTGCGGGCGCTAGGCCTACCCACACAAGTGAGGTATCATTTTTATCGGGAGACTTGGGGGGACGCTGGGTGGAAGGAAATTTGAGGCTCCTCTCCGATTCCAGAACTTTCTGTCACCGAAATGTGAGGAAAACTTGTTTTTTTAGCCACTTTTTGAGGTTTGCAAAGGATTCTGGGTAACAGAACCTGGTCAGAGCCCCGCGAGTCACCCCATCTTGGATTTCTCTAGGTCTCTAGTTTTCAAAAATGTACAGGTTTGGTAGGTTTCCCTAGGTGCCGGCTGAGCTAGAGGCCAAAATCTACAGGTAGGCACTTTGCAAAAAACAGCTCTGTTTTCTGTGATGTGTCCACGTTGTGTTTTGGGGCATTTCCTGTCGCGGGCGCTAGGCCTACCCACACAAGTGAGGTATCATTTTTATCGGGAGACTTGGGGGGACGCTGGGTGGAAGGAAATTTGAGGCTCCTCTCCGATTCCAGAACTTTCTGTCACCGAAATGTGAGGAAAACTTGTTTTTTTAGCCACTTTTTGAGGTTTGCAAAGGATTCTGGGTAACAGAACCTGGTCAGAGCCCCGCGAGTCACCCCATCTTGGATTCCCCTAGGTCTCTAGTTTTCAAAAATGTACAGGTTTGGTAGGTTTCCCTATGTGCCGGCTGAGCTAGAGGCCATAATCCACAGGTAGGCACTTTGCAAAAAAACAGCTCTGTATTTTGTGAAAAAATGGGATGTGTCCACGTTGTGTTTTGGGGCATTTCCTGTCGCGGGCGCTAGGCCTACCCACACAAGTGAGGTATCATTTTTTTCGGGAGACTTGGGGGAACATAGAATAGCAAAACAAGTGTTATTGCCCCTTATCTTTCTCTACATTTTTTCCTTCCAAATATAAGAGAGTGTGTAAAAAAGACGTCTATTTGAGAAATGCCCTGCAATTCACATGCTAGTATGGGCACCTCGGAATTCAAAGATGTGCAAATAACCACTGCTCCTCAAAACCTTATCTTGATCCCATTTTGGAAATGCAAAGGTTTTCTTGATACCTCTTTTTCACTCCTCATATTTCAGCAAATGAATTGCTGTATACCCAGTATAGAATGAAAACCAACTGCAGGGTGCACCTCATTTATTGGCTCTGGGTACCTAGGGTTCTTGATGAACCTATAAGCCCTTTATATCCCCGCAACCAGAAGAGTCCAGCAGACAAAACGGTATATTGCTTTCAGAAATCTGACATCGCAGGAAAAAGTTACAGAGTAAAACATAAAGAAAAATGGCTGTTGTTTTCAGCTCAATTTCAATATTTTTTTATTTCAGCTGTTATTTTCTGTAGGAAAACCTTGTAGGATCTACACAAATGACCCCTTGCTGAATTCAGAATTTTGTCTAGTTTTCAGAAATGTTTAGCTGTCCGGGATCCAGCATTGGTTTCACACCCATTCCTGTCACTAACTGGAAGGAGGTTGAAAGCACCAAAAATAGTAAAAATGGGGTATGTCCCAGTAAAATGCCAAATTTGTGTTGGAAAATGTGGTTTTCTGATTCAAGTCTGCCCGTTCCTGAAAGGTGGGGAGATAGTGATTTCAGCACCAGAAACCTTTTGTTGATGGCATTTTCAGGGAAAAAACCACAAGCCTTCTTCGGCGGCCCTTTTTTCCCATTTTTTTGGAAAAAACTAAATTTTCACTGTATTTTGGCTATTTTCTTGGTCTCCTCCAGGGTAAACCACAAACTCTGGGTACCATTAGAATCCCTAGGATGTTGGAAAAAAAGGACGCAAATTTGGCGTGGTTAGCTTATGTGGACAAAAAGTTATGAAGCCCTAAGCGCGAACTACCCCAAATAGCCAAAAAAGGGCTCAGCACTGGGGGGGAAAAGGCCCAGCAGCTAAGGGGTTAAACAAAGATTACCCCTTTCTCACAGATACATCATGCCTCAACCAAACACAGGCAATAACGAAGATGCAGTAAGGTTTCAATAGTTTTTATTCAACACAATCTGCAATCTGCGGTAAAGTGCATGGGCTGCAATGATTAGGATAATGAGCACTGCAAGAGACAGAATTGTAAAGACAAGAGTCATGATTATAAAGACCCCCACTATGTTGCAGTAACATAGAAAGACATAGACTATATAATATGTCCTATTACCCTATTCTGATAGGCCTAACCTTCTACGTAAAGGAGAGCTGGGCATGTTAAACCTAATCTGCCAATGCCATGTCCCTGAGAAGAGCCCACAACCCTTGTTACCTTGGAATGAGGTCTCTGCCTCAAACTCCGTAGGAACACGAAGTCCGGGTCAGCGTCAAGGCGACGTGCAGCATCAATAGCAGCGATGGTATCTGGTCGGAATCCCTCTGATTATCTGTTTAAACGGAGGTGTATTTATACAGATCTACTTGGACCCCTGACGTAGGTTGTTCTCAAACAATAGATAACACAGCATGCTTGGGACGGTAATTAATATAAACAATTCCCTCAAAAGCGTGAAGAGGGAAAGTACCTAATGTGAACACCCACAGTGTGTTTGTCTTTGTCCCTTGATTTGACGCCTTAGCATGGTGGCACTGATAACATAAACTTAAACAAATGGCCTAACTATAAACCAGGCAGCCATCTTCAATGAATTAATTAAATAAATGGGCTAAAACAGAGCAAGCTAAGTATGTTAAAAGTCACTAGGTGACGGGCGCACGAGTCTGCAAGCGAAGGCTAAGCTAACTCCTGTTATCCCATTAAAACAAACTAGGATTCACTACAGTAGTATGTGAATAAAGTAGTTTGACCCAATGCAGGTAGTTAGGGTGAATACCAAAGCTGGACAGAGCAGCAAGCACATTCCTAAGAGAATTGAAGGCCTGCCAGAGATCCAAGGAGAGATAACCCACCATCGTATAGTGACCACGGGCCACCACTAGCACCTGGTAGAAGCAGCGTATATTAAGTAAAGTATTGAACGCAGAACAAAGTCACATTGATCAGATTGTATCAGATGCGGGTGTAGGGAAAGCAAACCATGTGCTAATATCTTGCTCAGGATCTTGTATTCAGTATTGAGCAGAGATGTGGGTCTGTAAGAGGGCATCTCACCTGGGGGCTTACCCGGTTTTAAGAGAGTGGTAACCAATGCTTGCTGGGGGACCAGGGGGGCGGCCCCCTCTCTTCAAGAGTGGACTTATAGAGTTTTTCTAGTTGCAGCACAAGATGAACAGCATAGGGGTTATAAAATTTAGTAGGAAGGCCGTCCGACTCTGGCATTTTATTATAGGCCAGCTCATTTATGGCATTGTAGATCTCTCCAAGACTAAAGGGAGCACTCAAAGCCCTTCTATCTGTAGATGACATCCTAGGCAGGGTCAGGTGGTCCAAGAAGGATTGCAATGCTGTTGAATCTACCAGAGGGGGGAATATTGTATAAAGTAGTGTAAAAATCATGAAATGTTACATTAATATCCAATTGGATATTCACCTGAACACATGCAGGCGTGAACAATGAGAGGATGTGTGTGGGAGATGGTGGTGGATAAATCAGGTGCACCAACAGGGTGTCAGATTTTATCAGCTTCAGTATGTGTTCTCTGTATATAGGTCCTGTAGTCAATGACACGGAGGTGCTCTAGGAGTTCAGCATAATTAATTCTTGCCTCCTGTAACTGTGGGGCCACAACCTCATTTTCAGCTTCCACCCATTCTAAAGGGCTCAGGCTGTCCTTATTTCAGGTAAAGTCACAAAGGACTGATACAAGTATCTGCCATCGTGTCAATGAATACACCACTGATCACACTCTTAAAGGCTTCCCATTCAACTAAGGGGGAGGATGTAATATTAGCATTTCTGGCAAAGTAAGTATCAATCACAGTGGTAATAGCATTACAGAACAGCGTGTCCTCTAGCACCTGGGGCTGCATACATCAAGTCGGAATGGGAGCTGTCCCCAACCCCATGATAATGCACTCTCCAAGGGATTATGGTCTGATAGCATCTTACCAAGGTATGTTGTATGAGTGATATTTTTTTGCAGGGAGGTGGTGCACAGGATTCTGTTGAGGAGTGCATGCAATTAATGTGGATGTGAATAGAATGAATATTCAGGCATGCCAATGTTGTGATTGTACCAGACGTCATCAAGGGACCAGCTCTGAAGCCAGTGTTGTAAGGCCTTGGCCTGACGGACTGTGCTTGCTCCCGGGAGAGGAGGGTAGGATCGATCCAGATTGATATCTAAGACCACTTTAAATTTCCCACCCAAGACCCAGGGTTAGTGAGTCCAATCCATGAAGACAGTAGACAACAGCACTAAAAAGACATCTTGCTCACTGTTTGGTGCATATATACAACCCAATACTGTTGATGTTCCATCTGTGGTGCCCTTGACAATCACATACTGGCAGTGGGCATGCATTCTGGTGTCCAATGCCACAAAAGGCACCCTAGTGTGCAGCCAGATTGCTTCACCATGGGCTTAAGCATAGTAGGGGGTATGGAACAGCTGACCTCTCCATTTTTTGCACAGCTCGAGGGCCTCAAGGGAGGTTAGATGGGTTTCCTTTAAGTAGGCTATTTGTACCTCACAACAATGCAGTTGGGACAAAGTCCGTACCTCTTTTGTATTGAACCCATACCCCTGACGTTCCAGATTGTCACCTAATAATTACCATCTGCAGCTGACATAGTATTAGACAGAACCCATCTGCAGTCGACATAGTGTCAGACAGGACCCATCCCGCCCATTGTGCAATATTACCAGGTATAAAAGATATATGTAATTAAAACGAGTAACTAATAACAAATACACAACACAAGGTCCAGCGAAAAACAATTGTTCGAACCGCACTGTAAGGAAAAACATTAGTGAACCAACATGCAAGCACTACTGGGTTACATGACAATCAACCAACCAAGAGGTAAAAGAAAATACTTTTAAGGCAACAGTGCCCACTAAGTTCTGGGCCCAGGAATCTAGAGCACAGTGGACAGAATGAAATAAGTGAGTGCACATAATAGTATGAAACAGACATAATGACTACTCCAACGAGACTCAATAAATGCTATGCGAGACAGCACACAGGCACTGCAGATGTTCAGAAAAGTAATAAGTAGAAAAATAACAATACATGCAACAGTGTCCATGCCAACCTTTGATACAATAATTGTAAGCAAAATAATACATCAACTGCATTATAGAACCAATGGGGTCCTCAGCTGAGGGGAACAGTACCATGCTGCCACTAGAGTCTGAGGTGCTGCACAAAGTCAAGCTGGAGCTGACCTGTGGACTCTGGTCGTGGAGGGAAGTTGCTGACATAAATGTATCCTACTGGTCCTCTCAAGCCTTTTGTGGAGAAGAAGCTGCAGTGGCAAGACACTCTGGCCTGGGCTGCAGCGACATCTTCTGGGAGGGGTTTAGGTTTAGGCTTTGGATGTCCAGAGGACTCAGGCCTGCGGGAGTCAGGAAACATGCTGCTCTATGCAGTCCCATGCACCTTCTGGCATGTTGGAAAAGAGGTTATGATGACCATGAAGGAATTTCGGCCTGGTGGGGAAAATGAGGGCATACTTCAAACCAAAGGAACATAGCTGACTTTGACTGCTTGGTAATAGGGATGATGTTGTTGTACTGCAAGCATGTAGTCTGGGATTAAGGAGATCTGTACATTGTCATCAGGATGGGTATGTTCTCACCAGTACAGCAGAGGAACAGATCTCAGTCCTTGAAGTTGAGCAGGTGCACCACAATATGGCACAACGGCATGCCTGAGGGGATACTGAGATGACACCCGGTATGCCTTCTCCACTGTGAATATATCTGTTAGAAATTGGGTCTCTAGTTAGCAGCAGTATGCACCCTGTCCAAGTAGGGACCACAATCCTAGTCACGGTAAGTCAGTTACACTGCCTAAATGTACCTGTGCTCACCATCTGGTAGCGTGGCACAGAGCAGTAAAGTATTTGTGCAATACACTAGTTACAGTAACACAGTGAAAACACCACAAAAAGACTCCACACTGGTTTATAAAAAAAGAGAATATTCATCTGAATTAAATATAACCAAAGCAACAAAAATCCAAGTATTACTGACCAGGGTATGAATATTTAAATAATGTAGATTTATGGAGTCTTAAGTGCACATGTGTGCTCCTACCAAAGTAGTTTTGGTCCCGCTGGGCATTTGTTATGGCTCCCAGAAGTGGAGCAATCCCCAAGCAGTGTTTTTAGGATATTGTTATACGTTTAAGTTGCGCTGCGAGGAGCACAACTCACCTGCCCAGGACCTCCGGGTACATTCACAAGCATAAGAGTACCTTCACTTGAAGTGAAGAGGTTTGGGCAAGTCTCAGACGGAACTGCCCACTAATCCGGGGCTCCCGCGGTAGCGGTGTGGTCGAGGTGAGCCATGCTTCTGGGCTGAGAGCAGCTCAGGGGCGCTGATGTCATTGCAGTTCCTGGTGTGCTCCACAACGGGGAGGGGATGCTCCACTCAAGAGAGTCACACTGGTTGGGATCCACACTCTGCTCAGCATAGTCACTGCTTCAGCTTGCCTGCACCCCACCTGGTGTGGTTGCTGCTTTGGTTCGTTGGCACTCCACCATCACTCAGGAACAGAGGGCTACCTCAGGGGAACCATGGAGCTCTGCTCGCCACTCTCCTCAGTGAGTTGGGAAGGGGCCAGCACAGGGCTAAGTACAAGGAGTGCCGAGCTCCGGTGATAGACCAGTACAAGTGGGCTGCCCTCTAGTATGTAGCACCTAACGTTGCAGGGCTCAGCTGCTGGACTTCCAGATCGCAAAGTCTGGCAGTGGCGCAGATGTTGATGAAGTCTTTGAAGTCCCTGAGACTTCATGAACAGGTGGCAAGCCAAGAAGCCCTTTCTGTTACCTAAGTTCATTCTTGAGGTTGTAGAGATAAGTTCCAGTCTATCTCACTGCAAGAGGCAGCAGGCCAGCAGAGCAGTTAGCAAAGTGACAGTCCCTCATCCTCAGGACCCAAAAGTGGACTGATTTGGTTGAGTTTGGGGTCAAGTTCTTGTACCAAAATGTGTCTTTGATGTGAGGGGGCCTTCACAAGAGGCCTTTGAAGTTCACAAGGTCCTTTCTGTGGCTCCAGACACTCTACAGGGGACTATGCAGCCCCTGATGTGAGGAGAAGTACTGCACTATTCAGGTGTAGGTGTCAGCTTCTCCCTCCCACCTAGCCCTGGGAGTCCCATCAGCCAGGTGATGGGCCATCAGGATGCAAATGTCATACCCAAGCACCTTTTGTGTGGGACTGTCTAGAGGAAATGCACAAAGCTCGCTGTCATCTCCCTCAGACGTTTATTCAGAGACAGACAGAGGCTCAGAATGATTAAAGTAAGAAAATGCCAAATTTCTGAAAGTGGCATTTTCAGACTTTCAATTTAAAATTGCTCCAAGGTAACCCCAAAGTTATCCTATGGGAGAGACAGGCCTTGCAGTTGTGAAAAATGAATTCAATGTTTTTTCAGTACCTGGACATGTTATACTTAAAAGTACATGTCCGACCTTTTAAATACACTGCATCCTGCCCTTGGGGCTCACTAGGGCCTACCTTAGGGGTGACTTGTATGTAATAAAAAGGAAGGTTTGGGCCTGGCAAGTGGGTACACTTCCCAGGATGAAATGGCAGCCTAAAACTGCACACACAGCTTAGATTTGTTAGGCCTGAGACATGTTTGCAAGGCTACTTTAGTGAGTGGCACAACCAGTGCTGCAGGCCCACTAGTAGCTTTTTTAAATACACTGGGCACATACACTGCACTTTACTAGGATCTTACAAGTAAATGAAATATACCAATCATGGCAAAGCCAATGTTACCATGGTTTAGAGTACGGAGCACCTACACTTCAGCACTGGTCAGTATTGGTGAAGTACCCAGAATCATAAAAAATGAAGTAAAAAAACAGGAGATGAGAGGGCAGAAGGTGAGGGGAAACTACACCAATGATGCCAGGTCTGAAAATATATGATAGCCCAGACGATGCCACAGCGTTTCACAGCCAGTTCTCTACATACTGAGTAGCATTAGTGCCCTCCACACCCTGTGGCATGCGCATAATTTGAACATTATTGTGGGGTGCTCGCCCCTCGATGTCCTTGGCCCAATCATGAAGCACAGCAACACATTGACAAAGGTGGGAAATCGTGGCGGTCTGTTCTTTCTGCGAAGGTGTCACCATAGAGAGGGTCATCTCAGTATCCTTAACCCTATCAGTTATTTTACAATGGTCATCTTAAAGAAGATTGAGATCAGTGGTGAGTGGGCCATGCCATTGTTCAATAGCCGCCCGAGAATCTAAAATCTCTTGCAGTATAATATCAAGTTTGTCAGCGGAGGGACGATCAGCATGGGCAGACACAGTCCTCAGGGACCAAGGTGGAGCAGCATTCCAATGTAGCAGACTGAGAGTGCCACGACTCCATCTTGGGCTCTATGTGCAGTGGGTTTTACCAGTCAGACTCCTGTTACCCTTCCTTTGTGGCACCTTCCTAACCTGAATAATCCAAGTCATGCTTGCTTCCCTAGTGGCACCTCTCAGACCCATGCTCTCTCCATGGTTTCCCACTCCCGCTGAAGGCTCAACCATTGTCCCTCCTGATGTGTTGCTATGGAAGTTTCATCCAGTTTGCAACTGCAGATATCACATGGCCAGTTAGAATAACCACGTTCTCTCTGAAGAACATTGAGCTGTACCATCATGAGCTTGTGTTCCATTGTAATGGTCATTTGTCAGTTACTGTTTGCACCTGCAATTGGGTAGGCCTATTTCCCCTGTTATGCAACACATGAATTTCTCCCTCCTCAGGTTCATTGGAATATTCCATGCCCTCGTTGAATCTCCATCAGGGCTTGACCTTGAACTTGTTGCCCATGTGCTCTAGCATCATTTGTGCACTCACCTTCCTGTGCCCAAGTCCTGCGCAAGTTTCTTCCCTGCAATCATTTCCTAATTCGCCCGGAGTTTCCAGTGCTCTTGTCTTCCAAGCCCTTCTGATGACATCTTAATTCTGGCGTCTATGATGCTTCCAGTGTATTCTTTCAAGAGTTATGACTCCACTTCTGATGATCTTCTTGCACCAAGTTTCCTGTTGTTTTTGATTCCAGTTCCAGTGTTGTTAAGGCTAAGTACTTAACTCTCAGATTAGTGTGTCTTAAACCATAGACTTGTGATATTTCAAGCCTTTTCCTGAGACATGATCTGGTTTTGAACTCTGAACATTGTTGGAGTGTTGCGCAAATCCCCTGAGGCCCAGAGCTTTGAACACTTGGTTTAGCTTTCTGAACTCTTCATATTTAAACTAAAGGTTTGTCCTTGTTTTCTGGGCAAGTTGTATCCAGCACCTTGGAATAAGTTCTGAGAGACTATAGTTGTATGTATTCAGACTTGGACTTCCTGTATGGTTTGGAGTTCTGGAAGTTCATTAATTCTTGAATTACTTGCTTTTCTCTCTTTCATGTAACAACCAATTGCAAGTTGACGATTTAGCTCAGGCATTATCCGATGTACAGAGTGAGATTCAAAACCTGCAACAGGAAAATCTGTCACTTAAAGATGAGTTAGTTAGATATCGCCCTCGCCAGTCGCCTTGGTTAGCTGATGTGGGGCTTGTGCTATTCCTAAAGATCCACGACCTACGTTACATCTATCAAACTTTGGTGAGATGAAAAATACCCCTAATACGCCTTCCCTGGGTAATGTTAGTCCTGTAAATATCAGAGTAACCACTCCCACTTTGGTGCCCCTAGCCCCGCCGGAAAGTTTTTTTTGAGATTGCAATAAGTTTGGTACCTTTTGGAGGCAGTGCCAACTGCAATTCTTGGTAAAACTCGGAACCTTCCCTTCCGACATAGCTAAGATAGCCTTTATAATCTCCTTTCTTTGGGACACAGCTTCTAACTGGCGATTCCCCTCATTGAAAACAATGATCCCGTATTGCATACTGTTTGGAAATTCAAAGAGATGATGCTAAACACACCTTTGTTCAGGCTAGTGATAACGAACTGTTGAACTTACACCAGGATTTGCTGACTTACAATACAATCTTCTGTAGACTGGTTACAAAAACCCAAAGGCCAGAAGAGAAATGAACTTCTTTCTTTTATTGATGTTTGAGAAACAAATTGAAAGTCTCTTTGACACACATTGTGAAGCTCTCAACAGACTGTTCTGAGTGTATTGCTTCAGTGGTTCAGTTAGGTCATAGGTTAGCAGAACATAAGGGAAAAGGCACTGAAGGAGAATCTAGACTCCTAGTGACAAGCCCAGAATGTAGAGCGATAGAGACTATGAATCTGAATAACTCTGAGCCTAAGTACATAGGGGATTTACGTGGCCCCTTTACTACAGAATAAAGAGATTGAAGAAGAAGGTTGAATCTGTGTTTGTATTGTGGTAATGCTTGGCATTTTGCCCGTGAATGGTCTGCCAAATGAAAAAAGATTCTAAAAGACTGTTGCTGTAATGTCTAGTTTGATACACGAAAACTAGAGAACACAGCTTACTTTGGGGTCAACCAGTCGAGTAAGGTTCTAGTGCAGACGCCCTAATTTTTGGCAAACACTTCAAAGACAGTTCCACACCATCACTATTTTGCTGCCCTATTACTTTCAAATCACCAGCGGAAGGTATTCCCTATACTTTAAGATTCAAGAGCTACTGGAAACTTTTTTGATATAGGGTTAGCTGAGTCTTTACGCATACTCTGTGTTAATCGTGTTAATAAGAAAGAACCAGAACCATTTAGAGCTGTGGATGGTTGGGAGTTCTCTTCCGGAATGATTACACATGAAACGATTCATTTCACTCTTGTGTGTGAAAATGGGCATACAGAGTCCTTGATCTTTGACCTCATAGACACACTCAAATTTGAAGTTATTTTAGGGGTTTCTTGGCTTCAGCTTTGCAATCCGTTCATTGATTGGTCTCATTGCCTCGTTACTCTAGATTCCCATTTTTGTCATAACGATTGATTTGAGAAGATGCAGGGAATCATATCTCCTTTGACGTGTGTGGCATTAATTTAAGAATGTACTACTCATGTTCCTGTAGAATACCAGTATTTCCATGATGTGTTAGATGAACTAAGGGCTACTCAACAATCTCCCAACAGAGACTATGATTGCCACATCAATTTAATTCCGGGTGTGAGACATCTCTACCATCATCTCTATGCTCTCTCAGAGCCAGAGACAAAATATCTTTAAAATATCTGGATAAATGATTGGATCTGGGATTGATTCACCATTTCACTTCTCCAGCCTCTTCATCACCCTTTTTTGTACGGAAGAAAAATGGTGAATTAAGGGTGTGCATTGACTATAGGGCCTTAAGTAAAGATACATGTATCCATTGCCACTCATAGCCATCTTGCCTGACCAGGTTCAAAGGTCAACTGTGTACACTAAATTAGATCTGCAAGGCGCATACCACCTCATTTGTTTTAAACAAGGTGATGAGTGGAAAACAGACATTTGAATCCAAATTCGGGTTGTTCAACTATACAGTCATACCCTTTGAGCTGTGTAATACCCCTGCTGCATTCCAGTATTCTATACATGAGGTACTGCAAGGCCTATTAGACATTTGTGTGTTGTTGTATATATTGATTATATTATCACTGAACACATAGACTATTTCAGAAAGTTGCTGCAACAACTCAGAGAAAATGACCTTTTATCAAGCAAGACAAATGTACCTTCTACACACAGTCTATTGAGTTCTTGGAATATTTCCTATCCTCAGAAGGTGGTCCCCTGGATCAGAAAAAGGTTAAGGTGATCCTGAATCGGCCAAGAGCAACCTTGGCCAAAGAGGTGCAGAGTTTCATGGGATTTGCAAACTTTTGTAGGTGTTTTATCACCCATTTCTCTGACACTGTAAGCCCCATTACCAGGCTTTAAAAAAAAAAAAAAGGTATCTTTTGTCTGGTCTGATAAATCCGATAATGCATTCAAACTGCTTAATCACCCATATTTCTGACATAGTAAGCCCCATTACAAGGCTTTTACAAAAAAGGTAATTTTTTTCTGTTCTGATAAAGCCGATAATGCATTCAAACTATTTTAAGAGAAATTCACCATGACTCTGATGGTCAGACATCCAGATCCCAGCCTACTGTACTTTGTAGAGGCGGATTCCTCTAAGGTTGCCGTAGGAGGTATCCTGTCACAATGTGACAGCAGCACTGGACAAAGACATCCCGTAGCATTCTTTAAAAATGAATTGTTGCCAGCTGAACAAAACTATACAGTGGCATAATGAGAACTACTGGCAATTAAGCTGTGCTTCAAAGAATGGCAGGAGTACCTACTTGCGGTGCAACATTCCATTACCAAATATACAGCTCATAAGAATCTCCAATTCGTGCAATCATTAAAAGTAAGACGTTATTGTTTTTTGGTGAATACAGTTTCACCATTAACTATGGTCCAGGCACACTACAGGCTAAGGCTAATGTTATCCAGGTGAAGTTATTCAAAACAGGTTCAGGAACGGACACCAGAGAACATCATAGCATCTGAACACATAATAGGTGTTTGCGACCAAAAATCATTTGTGAAAAGGATTACACAAATTATGAGTCAAGAGGATTTAGAAATGTGGGTGACAGACACAGATGATCATGTTCATAACAACCTTGTGGATTATGGTACCACCTTATTTCTTCCCATCAAAGAATTAAGAGAAGAAGTCCCAACTTGATGTCATGATACCCCCTTGGCAGGGCATTCTGGACAAGATCCTAGCCAACAATGGTTTTGGTGGCCTACCCTGTCCAAGCATGTGCATGAGCATGTGCATGCTGTCAAAACAAGACTTCCCACACCATCCCTGTGGGGTACGCTACATGTACCCAGGCATACCTGGCATATGATAAGTATGGCTTTTATGAAGATTTGCCCAACTCCAACGGTCACAATGCAGTTTGAGTGATGGTTGATTTGTTTTCCAAAATGGCGCACTTGTTGGCCTTGAAACAAATACCCAAGACTCTTGCCACCCTATTTGTGAAACATATTCTGTGGTTACACAATCTGCCCTCAGTCGTTATTTCTGACAAGGGTCTACAGTTCATTTCTCGGTTCTGGCACAGTCTTTGCATTTCTTTGGACATTGACGCTCGACTCTTGTCTGCCTATCACCCACAAACCGATGGGCAGACAGAGTGAGTAAACAAAGTACTTGAACAGACACTGTGATATCTTCTAACCTCAACTCCCAAAGAGTGGGAGTCCATATTGCCTTTTGTAGAATTTGCATCTAAAAATTCACAGCATTCGGCTACTGGTGTATGTCCTTTTTTATTGCGTAACAGGCATCAATCCACAAATGTTACATGAAAAAATTGTTAAAGCATCTGACAACGTACCTGCAATATAAAACTTTGTAAAGCAACTTGCTGACTCCCAAAAGGAAGTGTCACAAGACTTAAGACAGGCTAAGGTTAATATGAAAAGACATGCTAATAAACATTGGCCAACCCCACCAGAGTACAAAGGCGAAGATAAGGTCTTGCTCACCGCAAAGAATATACGATGCATGGTTCCCACATGTTGCAACCTTGATTTATTAGTCCCTTTCCAATTGAAAAAGTTATTATTCCCGTAGAAGCTCAGCTTAAACTGCTGATGATTTGCCTCTTCATCCTGTGTTCTATGTTTCTCTCCTCAAACCGTACCATGCCCACACATGACCTAGTCCTCTTCCTCCACGTGTAACCTTGGATGGCCATTTTGCATTTGAAGTTCAGAGGGTTTTAGATTAACAGCACATTACAAGTTGTTTATTTTACCTAATTTTAAGGCAAGGATATGGTCCCAAGATAATTCTTGGGAACCAGCTGGTAAAGTTCATGCCCCTCATCTGATTTGGTCAATTCATGCCTGCCACTCTGATAGACCACGCCCAGTAGGTCATTCTTTGTGGGGTGGAACAGTCATGACTCCATCTTGAGCCCTGTGTGCAGTAGGTTTCAATTGCTGGGCCCATGTCACCCTTCGTTTGTGGCACCTCCCTAACCTAAATAATCCCAGTCATGCTTGTTTCCTAGTCGTGCCTCTCAGGCTTCTACTCTCTCTATGGTTTCACTGATCCCTGAACCATTGACCCTCCTGTTTTGTTGCTATACAAGTTTTATCCAATTTGCACCTGCAGATATCACATGTCCATTTAGAATAACCATGTTTCCTCTGAAAAACACTTGGTTGCACCATCATGCACTTGGGTTCCATTGTAAAGGTGATTGTAATTTGTCAATTACTGTTTGCACCTGCTGCTGGGCAGGCCCATTTCCCCTGTTATGCAACACGTGTTTTTTCCCTTCTTCAGGTTCATTGGAATATTCCACACCTCCACGTGGCCACATGTCCTTCTAGAACACTCCTGACTTCCTGTATAAATACCCTCCTTGCATATGCATCAGCGCTTGGTCTCAAACATTTTCTCGAAGTGCACCAGCATCTTTCCTGCACTGCCCTTTCTGTGCCCCAGTCCTGTGCAAGTCTCTTCCCTGCGATCATCTCCTGATTGGCTCAAAGTTTGCAGCCCTCTCTTGTCTTACAAGCCCTTCTGATGACTTCTTGATTCTGGCATCTGCAACGCTTCCAGTGTGTACTTTCAAGAGTTACAGCTCTGCTTCTGCTGAGCTTCCTACACTGAGTTTCCAGTTGCTTTGGATTCCAATTCCAGTGTTGGTAAAGCTAAGTACTTAACTCTCAGGTTAGTGAACACTAAACCATTGGTGTGCTATTCCAAGACTTTCTTCGTGAGACGTGATCCTCTTTGGAACTCTGAGCATTGTTGGATTATTGAGCCCTCTCCCTGAGGCCCAGCACTTTGAACACTTGTTTCTAGCTCTTTAAACTCTTCATTTTCAAACTAAAAGTTTCTCATTGTGTTCTCAACAAACT